>NC_134353.1:433449552-433771802 GCF_048569485.1 Anomaloglossus baeobatrachus
TGTACGCTATACACACAGCGCTCTACAGACTAGAGACAGAAGTTTATTTCAGCCATTTTGAGGGCTCATTTCCTCAGGCTCAGAGCCATAAGTGACAGTCAGATCCGTGGAAACGCTGTATACAGCTTCAGATAACAGCGTCTGTGTACCTTCTTAAGTCAGGGAGTTCCTTGCTGCATTTCACCATTAGGAGGGATAGAAAGTGAGGCTTCCTTTCCTCTACACTGACCCACAACCCGGCCACTGTACCCTCCTGCCCTTTGTTGCAAAGCCATTTTAATTGCAGAGTGCTGACAGTTAGCATACCTCCCAACCGTCCCGGATTCTGCGGGACTGCCACGATTTTAGAGGTCTATCCCGCACTCCCGCGGCTCACAGCTGATGTCCCGGCTCCTCCCCTCAGTGCAGTGAATAAATTAAATTAAATTATCATCAGCTCTGGATTATCGGGGGCAGCCGAGACTCGAACCTGTGAACTGTGAAGCTCATTGTTCCATAGACGGCAGCTCTACCGCTGAGCCACTGCCCGTATTGTAAAACATAGGAAAATTTGGTAATCTTAACCTCTATACTGCAGTAGAGAAATCAGAAGCAGATTATCCAGCTGCAAAGATGGATGGAGGGGAGGGAGGGAGGAATGGAGGGAGGGAGGGATGGATGGATGAATGAAAGGAGGGAGGGATGGATGGAGGGATGGATGGAGGGAGGAATGGAGGGAGGGAGGGAGGGAGGGAGGGATGGAGGGATGGAGGGATGGAGGGAAGGAGGGAGGGAGGGATGGAGGGATGGAGGGAGGGATGGATGGATGAAAGGAGGGATGGATGGAGGGAGGAGGGAGGAGGGAGGGAGGGATGGAGGGAGGGAGGAATGGATGGATGAAAGGATGAATGGAGGGAGGGATGGATGGATGGAGGGAGGGACGGAGGGATGGATGGATGAAGGGAGGGACGGAGGGAGGGACGGAGGGATGGAGGGACGGAGGGAGGGAGGGACGGATGGAGGGAGGGAGGGAGGGATGGATGGAGAGAGGGATGGAGGGAGGGATGGATGAAAGGAGGGATGGATGGAGGGAGGGATGGAAGGAGGGATGGAGGGAGGGAGAGAGGGATGAATGGAGGGAGGGATGGATGGATGGAGGGACAGAGGGAGGGATGGAAAGAGGGAGGGAGGGATGGAGGGAGGGATGGAGGGAGGGATTTATGGATGATAGATTAGATAGATTGATGGATGGAGGATAGATTAGATAGATGGTTGGTTAGAGGATACATTAGATAGGATAGAAGAGAGGATAGAAGGATAGAGGATAGATTAGATAGGATAGAAGATAGAGGATGAAGGATAGAGGATAGATTCGATAGAAGGATAGAAGAAAGATGATAGAGGATATATGATAGATTAGATAGAAGGATAGAGGATGAAGGATAGAGGATAGATTAGATAGAAGGGGAGGTGATATAGGATAGATTAGATAGAAAAATAGAAGATAGAGGATGAAGGATAGAGGATAGATTTGATAGGATAGAAGAAAGAGGATAGAGGATATATGATAGATTAGATAGAAGGATAGAGGATAGATTAGATAGGATAGAGGATAGATTTGATAGAAGGATAGAGGATAGATTAGATAGGATAGAGGATAGATTTGATAGAAGGATAGAGGATAGATTAGATAGGATAGAGGATATATTAGATAGAAGGATAGAGGATAGATTAGATAGGATAGAGGATAAAGGATAGAGGATAGATTAGATAGGATAGAGGGATAGATTAGATAGAAGGATAGAGGATAGATAGAGGATCGATGGATAGAGGATAGATAGAGGATAGTGGATAGATAGGAGATAGAGGATAGATTAGATAGAGGATAGATTAGATAGAGGATAGATTAGCTAGAAGGATAGAGGATAGATTAGCTAGAAGGATAGAGGATAGATTAGATAGAAGGAAAGAAGACAGAGGATGAAGGATAGATGATAGATTAGATAGAAGGATGAAAGAAAGAGGATAGATTAGATAGTAGGATAGAGGATAGATTAGATAGAAGGATAGAGGATGAAGGATAGAGGATAGATTAGATAAAAGCATAGAGAATAGAGGATAGATTAGATAGGATAGAGGATAGATAGAGGATAGATGGATAGAGGATAGATAGAGGATAGAAGGTAGATTAGATAGAAGGATAGAGGATAGATTAGACAATTAGATAGGATAGAGGATAGATTAGATAGAAGGCTAGAGGATAGATTAGAAGGATAGACGATAGATTAGATAGAAGGTTAGAGGATAGATGGATAGATGGATAGAGGATAGATAGAGGATAGAGGATAGATAAAGGCTAGATAGAGGATGAAGGATAGAGGATAGATTAGGATAGAGGATGGATAGAGGATGGATAGAGGATGGATAGAGGATGGATAGAGGATAGATAGAGGATGGATAGAGGATAGATAGAGGATAGATAGAGGATAGATAGAGGATAGATAGAGGATAAATGGAGAGAGGGATAGATAGATAAATACTGCATCTCTTTGTAGGTGAAGGAAAGAGTCAGATTCATTTCTTCCCATAAAACTATTATAAAGAAATGAGGGAAAAAAATACAAATAAATTATTTTTTTTTTCACCAACTTGGATTCAAACCAGCAGCTTTCAAACTTGTGTCCAGCAGCCTCCTCACTTTCCTAGCGGCTCTAAGCTGTTGAGCCACTAGGATTGAGATTGTCAGAGGGAGGATTTTACATGAATGAACCTACAATGCAGCCTCTTACACAGCAGATTACACAGGACACAGCTCCATTGTACACAGCAGTGTCTCTATCTCCTGGATTCTAGAGGGAGAGGAAAAGAGGATTTTTTTTTTCTTATAATAAAATTACTAAAAATAATAAAAAAATGGAATAATGTAATTTTATTACACTTTTTTATAAAATAATAAACATCACAAATCAGCAAATCACATGGACATATTTGGTGTCCCTGTAATCGTAATGACCTGAACAACACAGCGATCAGGTTATTTATGGGGATCGGTAAATGGCGGAAAAAAATGGCGCAATTTATTATTTTTCTTTATAAAAACCCATAAAAAATGTAATAAAAATGTATCACTGAGGCCATGTTCACACGAAGCGTAAATGCTGCGTTTTTTTCTGCAGGTGTCCGCACCACAAGCGCAATAACAATCTCCTCTGATTGCGGTATTTTTTATGTATTGTCCCCTTATTTGATACGTATTGTGCAGATGTGAGTCCTGAAGCTTATAAAGAAAAAAAACACCAAATCCGCACAGTTCAGCAGCGTCTTTCCACGCACCAGGGGCGGAGATTTCATGACGTCTCATCCATTTGCTTGGAGATTTAGTCCATATTCCCATGTAGTATAAATGCTGCATTTTTTTCTGCTGTTTTTTTGCACATTTATTCTGCTGTGTTTAATTGCCAAGTAAAGTGGATGTGATTCTATGAGAAGACACCGATGAACTCTGCGGCTTTGATGCTTTTTTTCTCTGGAGGTTTCTATGTGGAGCTGAAAAAAAAACAGGAAAAAGCTTCTCTGTACAATAAAAACACTAAAAAACACAGATTCACATCTGAACCAAAAACACATTAAATAATGGAGAAAAGGCAGAAAAAATGGAAAGATTAGAGGAGATAGTTATTGTGTAGTTTGCTGCAGACACAAAAAACACCGGATTTATGCAGCCTGTGAACACGGCCTTATAGGCACAAATAAGCAACATGTCATATAATGACACATAGAAATATAAGAACATTCTGGATGCTATGACTATTAACGAACAGTCCGGGGCATCTGCTGAATGACCCTGACCGCCAAATGGGTGTGGCTAGGGGCGTGGTCAAAATTTGCCGCGGCACGCGCAGCGCGCAGCATAGTTTGTCCCTCTTTCCTTTCTGCAAAAGTTGGGAGGTATGCAGTTAGTGCCATCCAAAAAGTGGCTGCTGTACTCCATTAGTGTCCCACTGGTGCCAAGCAATTTCCAGCACCTCTGCATTCCACCTTCCTGCACATTTTTACTAAGCTTTTATAATAGAAAACACTGCTGAAACTTAGTGGCATCCAAAAAGTGGCTGCTGTACTCCATTAGTGTCCCACTAGTGCCAAGCAATTTCCAGCACCTCTGTATTCCACCCTCCTGCACATTTTTACTAAGCTATTTTAATAGCAAACACTGCTGAAACTTAGTGGCATCCAAAAAGTGGCTGCTGTACTCAATTAGTGTCCCACTGGTGCCAAGCAATTTCCAGCACCTCTGCATTCCACCCTCCTGCACATTTTTACTAAGCCATTTTAATAGCAAGCACTGCTGAAACTTAGTGGCATCCAAAAAGTGGCTGCTGTACTTCATTAGTGTCCCACTGGTGCCAAGCAATTTGCAGCACCTCTGCATTCCACCCTCCTGCACATTTTTACTAAGCTATTTATTAGCAAACACTGCTGAAACTTAATGGCATCCAAAAAGTGTCTGCTATACTGTAATAAAGTACAACTGGTGCCAAGCCATTTCCAGCACCTGTGCATTCCACCCTCCTGCACATTTTTACTAAGCTATTTTAATAGCAAACACTGCTGAAACTTAGTGGCATCCAAAAAGTGGCTGTTGTACTTCATTAGTGTCCCACTGGTGCCAAGCAATTTCCAGCACCTCTGCATTCCACCCTCCTGCACATTTTTACTAAGCTATTTTAATAGCAAACACTGCTGAAACTTAGTGGCATCCAAAAAGTGGCTGTTGTACTTCATTAGTGTCCCACTGGTGCCAAGCAATTTCCAGCACCTCTGCATTCCACCCTCCTGCACATTTTTACTAAGCTATTTGAATAGCAAACACTGCTGAAACTTAGTGGCATCCAAAAAGTGGCTGCTGTACTCCATTACTGTCCCAATGGTGCCAAGCAATTTCCAGCACCTCTGCATTCCACCCTCCTGCACATTTTTACTAAGCTATTTTAATAGCAAACACTGCTGAAACTTAGTGGCATCCAAAAAGTGGCTGTTGGACTTCATTAGTGTCCCACTGGTGCTAAGCAATTTCCAGCACCTCTGCATTCCACCCTCCTGTACATTTTTACTAAGCTATTTTAATAGCAAACACTGCTGAAACTTAGTGGCATCCAAAAAGTGACTGCTGTACTCCATTAGTGTCCCACTGGTGCCAAGCAATTTTCAGCAACTCTGCATTGTACCCTCCTGCACATTTTTACTAAGCTATTTTAATAGCAAACACTGCTGAAACTTAGTTGCATCCAAAAAGGGGCTGCTATACTGTAATAATGTACCACTGGTGCCAAGCCATTTCCAGCACCTGTGCATTCCACCCTCCTGCACATTTTTACTAAGCTATTTTAATAGCAAACACTGCTGAAACTTAGTGGCATCCAAAAAGTGGCTGCTGTACTCCATTACTGTCCCAATGGTGCCAAGCAATTTCCAGCACCTCTGCATTCCACCCTCCTGCACATTTTTACTAAGCTACTTTAATAGCTAACACTGCTGAAACTTAGTTGCATCCAAAAAGTGGCTGCTGTACTCCATTACTGTCCCACTGGTGCCAAGCAATTTTCAGCACCTCAGCATTCTACCCTCCTGCACATTTTGCTACGCTAATTTTATAGCAAACTCAGGGAATTCCTTGCTGCTTTTCATCATTAAGATGGATAGAAAGTGAGGCTTCCTTTACTGTCCTGGTACCCACAGAACACGGCCACTGTACCACCAGCCCACTTTTGCCACGCTATTTAATTTGCCCAAAGAGCTGACTCTTTTTCTGCCATCCTAAAATTGTCTGGAATACTAAGTTAGTGTTCCTTTGCTGCCAAGCAAGGTACAACACATGTGCATTCTACACTCCTTTCTATTTCTGGAATGCAATTATTAACTGCAGGTAGTCCAGCCAATCTGTGACGAAGGTGCAGGCGTGGATATAATGTTGCCTTCATCCAATGGTGGTTCTCTCGATGTCTGACAGCTCAACAATACCATCTGTTTCCACTTCCAAAACAAGTGACAACCTGCCAATCACACTCCCGCTTACTGGTAAAGGGGTGGAAGTTCAGTGTGAAAAAGCATGTGTGACTGCTGTCCCCACAGTCACAGAGGATGAAGAGCACGCAGATCCACTTGATGGGGCAGGCGATGGTTGCACAGCCAAACTAGGCCGCATTGTAGCACAGTGAAATTCTTATTGCGACTTACGCTTCATTTTAAGTCGTGTACAGGGTAGGCTCCCCAGTATGCAGCAAAACCACCCAACAGGAAAAGGACTCTAGGCAGTTGGGTTGATAAATGATTGTTTAACTTTCCCAAAACAAACAATAAGAGCCATGCATAAAATTGAAATAATAGAACAATCTATTTTGTTTCCTACTACCTGCTAATCCCTCTGCGTAGCAGCAGTAATTGTCTTTGTGCGTGTGTGTGTGTGTGTGTGTGTGTGTGTGTGTGTGCGAACACAACTTACCAGTGGCACATCACAAGAGCTTCCCAGTTATCTACCTAAACATAGACAAAACACATTACCCCGCCTGAATACCCTTGTTAGCTGAAGCCTCACAGATAAGGCAGATGATAACAGTGTGAATGCAAACCACACAGCTCTGCAACACAGTCATGGAAATCTTGAAAAGCAACAGTCAATGGAAACATGTGTCGCTGTCCCTCTATGATTTAAACTGTATGTGACAATTTGACAGTGCAGAGGCAGCAAGTCTTATTGTCTATATAGTAGGCCTACCCAAAACAGATATGTGTTTTGATAATAAAACAAAGTGTTACGTGCACGCATTACTGTCTGGGCACAGCCTACCGTACCCGAGTACTGTGATGTCCAGTTGCCAGAAATACAGACTTTACGCTCCTCTCACGGTAAACAGTATAGACAGCAACGGAAGAATGTTGGTCTGTGGCACAGGATGCTGCTCACTGGCGTTTCGTCATCTCCAAGTCCACACACGAAGACCAATTTGCTATTGCTATAGTGACCAAACAGACAAAGGCAGATCCAAAAAAACAGCAGCCCCTTGTGTGTAGTCTGCAACAAATGCATGCAATTAACGGCAAATAAGCATGTTGCATTGACAGTGGCTAAAGCTGAGCAATACACCTTCACGCTATCAATTCATATCCATGTGACACTTCATGGACGAAGTACTCAAAGTTGTGATTTTTTTGCCTTCTACTTAGAGATTGTTGACAAATCTTACAGATTCCATGACTTGGGTGATCCATTGCGATGTCCAAAAAGTCCCAGGCAAGGCAAGGCTTACAGCCCATGCGACCTGCATAGCCAACACGACTTCTACTCAGAGGCAAAGTTGTGGCCCAGGATTCAGTTGTTGACCTGCTTCCAGTACTTTGTCTCTGACCAGGAAGACGCAATGTAACCTCTTCAGTAGCATCCTCCTCCACCTCCTCTGCTGACCTCTTCGACTGGCTGTTTTTGGTTTGACAGTAAGTGGGGTCTCCAACCTCATCAATCACCCTGTGTGTTTTCATTCCCCTCGTCCTGAGTCTTCCGAGACAACCTCTTCCTGCCCTGACCGAATAGTAAAGTTGTCATTCCAATCAGATATCTGTGTCTCCTCATCATGTTCCCCATTGTCTCCACCAGGAGGATTTACTGTTTGGAAATGAGGGTGTAGATTAGGTTCAGCACCTTCTTCATTGGGGCCTGGATCCGACTCACAATGCTTCTGGCCATCTGTGCAGATCATTTCCCCTGTCTCCTGGAACTCGCTACCTCAACACGTCAGATTATCTGCTACACCCGCAAGCTTCAAACAGAATCTGAAAACGTATCTGTTTAGAAATGACTATAACCTTCAATGACACCACCACCGTGCGTACCTGACGCCCAACCTACACCACACCTACTGTCTCCTTCCCAAAATCCTTTAGAATGTAATCCCACAAGGGCAGGGCCCTCTTCCCTCTGTACCAGTCTGTCTATTTTTACTTGTACATGTATTCTTTATGTAACCTCCTTATGTACAGCACCATGTAATCAATGGTGCTCTATAAAATAATAATAATAATAATAATTTCCTTCTCTGTACTCACTGCAGCTTTAGAGCACACCTCTGATTACCAGGCTATAGTGTGACTGAACAACTCTGCAGACTCAACCATCTCTGTTACCCCATACTCAGCAGGGCTGGTGGAAACTTGAGAGGTGTTAGAAAGCAAGTGTGATTGGGTTGACACCGCAGAGGAATTGAGTATTTGGGATCTTGAACTTGAGGTGGAGGAGAGGCCACTTTATGGAGCACTTGAGATCCATTGAAGCAGCTGCTTTTTTGGTGCCTCATCTACATTTGTTAGCGATGGTCGTGTACGTGAAAAAAGGGATCATATCAGATTATCCATGGGAAGAAGTACACCTGTTCTTTTGGCTGGTATTTGTTGCTACAAAACGGTGCCGCCTTAAACGCAAGCAGCCTGCTGCGCATCCAGTTGCGCCCAGGCGTCAGCTGCCATTTGGGGCTGTGCCTTGGGTTATCCAGCTGGTTGCTTTCTCCTCCATGTGTAAGTGTGGACACAGGCGGCTAGTGCGCATGCATGTGCCGATTTACTCCAGCCGCAGACTAAGTACAATGTTTCACCTACTGAGTATGGTCAGCCTGACTGTTCCATTCCTGAGGCTAATTCTTCATTTCGGGCTACAGCGCATGTTCCCACACTTAGTGCGAAAAGCCTCTTTGCACAGGTACTTGTACTCCGTGCCGGGTCTAAGTCCTGTGTTGTGCCTAGACAGCATGCTGAAGCTGATAGTCTTTTTTCGGAGACTGTATTTCATGCTATTGATCATGCTCACGCACTTACTGCATCAGAGGCTAGGTCCGGTAATGAAGTCTTTGGCCCTGCCCCTGATTTGGGGGGCCCATATAGACCACACGGCATCAGGTGTCCTGACGATGTGGCCAGGCCACTCACAACTGGCTTGCAGAGGCCCGCCCCCATGACTAGAGATGAGCAAACCGGTCGCGGTTCGGCTCGAGGTCGGTTCGCCGAACGGAGGTCCCGTTCGAGTTCGGTTCGTTGAACGTTCGACGAACCGAACTCGAACTGCATAGGAAACAATGGCAGGCAATCACAAACACATAAAAACACCTCGAAAACACCCTCAAAGGTGTCCAAAAGGTGACAAACAACTCACAACACAACACAAACACATGGGAAAGTGACAAGGACATATACTCATGCGAAAACAAAAGAGCTGGACAAGGAAAAAGAGGAGGAGACACAGATATATGAGTATATGCAAGGAAACATCGATGCCATTACTGTGCAACTTGAGCCCTGCTCATTTTAGGCTTCCAATCTGGATAAATTGCCTGAGCGTGCCACGCACGCCTTGGGGATCTTGTCGTGTCCTGCAGCCAGCGTTCTCTCGGAACCTGTCTTCAGTGCTGCTGGGGGTCTGCTGGCAGATAAGCACACATGTCTGTCCACTGACAATGTGGACATGGCTCTCAGAGGACTTTTCTTCCCCTGGGTCAGCCAGGGGACGGGAAAGGCACGCGTATTTTTGATAGTGCTTCATGCAAAGCATCTTTTTCTTTTTCAAAAGGGGGGTCAACTGATGCCAGTCAAGTGGGGTGTGTGTGGCCCAATTAGTGGCAACGAGGGAGACTGTGGTTGGAGTCCCCTCGCTGTGTTTTACATGATTTTCGAAGGGCATGACATGCCTAAGAGGTTGAGTTTCATCATCTGCAACTTGTTGGCAACAGAAAGGCTGCCTTTACACCCTTTTGAGATCGAGGATTTTCGAGACCTTATGCCCATTGCAGTGCCCCAAGAGCCAGATGGCCAGTCGTCACTCCTTCTCCAAGAAAGGCGTGCCCGCGCTACCACAGCAGGTCGCACACAACCTCACCGATTCCTTGAGAAGCTCTGTGTGTGACAGGGTGCATTTCACCACAGATACTTGGACCAGTAAGCATGGACAGGAGAGTTACATGTTGCTGACTGGGCACTGGGTAACTATGGTGAGAGATGGAGAAGGGTTTGCTGTACAAGTCTTGCCATCCACACGACTTGTGAGTCAATCCTTCATCTGTATGTACAAGTTCCTCCACTGCTTCTGCCTCCTCAACCTCGTGTGGGTCCTCCAGCTCGGCCCAAACCCTGTGTGGTCAGGCCACCCGCGTTGTAACTGCGCCCAAGGAATCCCACACACCTCCTTACTATGCTGGCAGCAGAGCTCAAGGCCATCAGGCGGTCAAATGTTTCCTTTGAAATGTAGGGGAAATGTGAGACACCACTGAGGAATTGTGGACGGTTAGCTCTGGAGAGTGAGACCGAGTTTCATCAATGGTTGTCTCCACTCAACCAGCAGCCAGGGAAGGTCGGGTGCGACAATGATGCAAACCAGTCTGCGACCCTTCTTCAGGGCAATGTGGCACACGTGCCTTGTATGGCTCACGTGTTGAACCTGGTTGTCCAGCAATTTTTAAAATACCATCCCGGCCTACATGGCCTTGTGCAGCGGGCACGCTGCTTTGTGCTCACTTTCATCCTTCGCACCCAGCAGCTCAACAACTTTCATCGCTCCTGAAGTCTTAGGGTCTGGCGGTTAAACGCCGGAAATGCGATGTTCCGACACGCAGGAATTGGAATCTGCACATGTTGCAGCGTCTGTGGCAGCACCGCAGAGCCTTGCTGAAATACGGTATGATGTATGCCCTGGGCTAACTTGATCCAGAGGTGGTGCAGATCACGCTGCTGGAGTGGTGTCAGATCAAGGACCTATGCACCCTTCTACACAGTTTACAAATGTCGACGAAGATGTTTAGCACTAGCGATGCCATTCTCAGCGTGACAATTCTGGTCATCTACAAGATGGAGCACACTGTAAGCATTATTCGGAGTCAGGTGTTGGTCCAAGAAGAAGGGGAGGAAGTACAGGAGGAGTCATATGCAGAAGGGATAATAAGATGTACAAGGTCCATACGTTGAGCGGCACCTAGGTGGCAGTCATGGTGGGGAATAGGGATTAACAAGGGCGCATAGTATCAGCAAAAATTGTTGAGGAAGGTGCAGGAGCCCATGAAGAAATGGACGACGAACTTGCGATGGGCATGGAAGACTCAGCAGATGAGTGAGAGCTTGCTCACATTTCGGTTGTGCGAGGTTGGGGGGAGAGGGCAGAGGAAGGAGGCACGATTCTCACCTCTCTGCCACCAAGAAACCAAGTACTTTGTCCTCCTGGATGCACAAGACACATGAGCGCCTTCTTGCTGCACTACCTACAACATGACCCTCGGATTGTACGAATTCGAAGTAATGCTAACTACTGGGTTGCCACACTGTTAGATCCCCGGTACAAGACAAAATTTGGCAAAATAATTCCTGCCATAGAAGGGGACGCACGTATACAGGAGTATCTGCAGAAGGTGGTATGGATTCTTAGATTTGCTTTTCCAGTAAACACCAGTGCTGCACAGAGTGAATCTCAATGCTTTGTCATGTATAGGAGGAAATGGTCTTTTACTTGTCCACATGTGAGGGACCGAGGGCTGGCTGCTGTGCTGAAATGGCATTGAGTACGGTGTCCCTGCAGAGTTGCACTTTTGGTCATATACCAAATGAGTTGAAAAAGGACAAATGCTGGTGGAAAGGGGAACAGGTGTGTTGGAAAGGGGAAAAAAGTTTTTGTCCGTGGGTTTGTTGGTTAAGCAAAAGTAACATTTGATAAAGAAACACCATCTGTTACGGTGGGACTGGCAGATTTGGATAAGGTGGTATATGTTACTATGTTACCGCTATATAACGAAAATTAATAGGAAAAGAAAGAGAAAGGTATATATCCCCATCAGCAGTCAATGTCCACCGTGCTCCCAGATGGAAAAGGAGAGGTTGGCAACTGGAAGGTTAGGTGGAGGATACAGAGCTGTGTGGCTATGAAACTAATAGTAGCCTGAACCGAGTTAGACGCCACTCGGATCTGGAGACTGGGAGCCCTGTTAGTGTCACAGGGTCCACACGCCCACCCAGCCCAGGAACTCCCTGTTAACATCACAGGGGCCATTGAGTACGCTGACCGTGTGCATTGGGGCCACACCTGTGGACAGCAGGCGCATCAGCAGCAGCAGGCCTGTTAATGCCACTGGGCTGCACAAGCAGGACTTGTAGGACAGGAGCTGGTCTTAACCGTTCTGCGTTACCAACTGTGGTGGCGGCCTGCATCGACGCCCTATCCCTGCCTACCTCTGTCCTAAAGCCGCAATGGGTTCAACACATGGAGGTGTGCTCTTTCGGAGCATAATAGAAGACTGCGCACCTCCTTGTTGGCTCCAGCCCGTTTTATAACCTGGGTCCGCCCCAAACCAGGGTGGACCACAATGCACCTCCTGGAGACAAAAGCAGAGTGACACGTCATGAGTGGCATAACTAGCGTCCTATTTGGAACCGCAACTTCAATAATGACCTCATGGCTGCCACGACACAAACACCTCACCAGTCATCGTCTGACCATCAATAATGAGGTGACAAGTCATAGGGGCGGGCCTCTGCAAGCCATTTGGGAGTGGCCTGACCACATCGTCAGGACACCAGATGCCCTGTGGTCTATATGGGCCTCCCCACATCAGGGGCAGGGCCAAAGAGTTCATTACCGGACCTAGTTTCTGATGCAGTAAGTGCCTGAGCATGGTCAGTTGCATGAAATAGAGTCTCTGAAAAAAGACTTTAGCATGGTGTCTCGGCACAAAACAGGACTTAGATCCGGCACGGAATACTAGTACCTGTGCAAAGAGGCTTTTCACACTAAGTGTGGGAGCATGCGCTGTGTCCCGAAATGAAGACTTAGCGTCAGGAATAGCACAGTCAGGCTGAGCATACTCACTAGTCGAAACACTGTAGTTAGGCTGCAGCTGGGGTAAATCGGCACACGCATGCGCACTAGCTGCCTCTCCACACTTACACGTGGAGGAGAAATTGCTCTTCGGGTGTGGACTTGGAGATGCTGTCTATGAACAGAAGGAAAAGCTAAAGAAAGCCTCACTTTCTATCCCTCCGAATTATCAAATGCAGCAATGAATTCCCTGAGTTTGCTATAACATTAGCGTAGCAAAATGTGCATGAGAGTGTCCTGCACAGGTGCTAGAAATAGCTTGGCACCAGTGGGACAATAATGAAATACAACAGCCAGTTCTATGATGCCACTAAATGGCAGTATTTTTTGCTATCATTATAGCTTATTAAAAACAGAGCAGGAGGGTGTCATGCAGAGGTGCTGTAAATAGCTTGGCACCTGTGGGGCACAAATGGAGTACAACAGCCACTTTTTGTATGCCACTAAGTTGCAGCAGTTTTTGCTAGTATAATGGCTTAGTTATAATGAGTTGGAGTGTGCAATGCAGGCAGACATGCTGTAAATATCTTTGCACTAGTGGGACTATACAGAAGTCCAATAGCCACATTTAGGATGCCACTAGGTTCACTCAGTGTTTGCTAGTATAATGGCTTAGTAACAATGAGTTGGAGTGTGCAATGCAGGCAGACGTGCTGCAAATATCTTTGCACTAGTGGGACTATACAGAAGTCCAATAGCCACGTTTAGGATGCCACTAAGTTTCCTCAGTGTTTGCTAGTATAATGGCTTAGTAATAATGAGTTTGAGTGTGCAATGCAGGCAGACGTGCTGCAAATATCTTTGCACTAGTGGGACTATACAGAAGTCCAATAGCCACGTTTAGGATGCCACTAGGTTCACTCAGTGTTTGCTAGTATAATGGCTTAGTTATAATGAGTTGGAGTGTGCAATGCAGGCAGACGTGCTGCAAATATCTGTGCACTACTGGGACTATACAGCAGTCCAACAGCCACGTTTAGGATGCCACTAAGTTCACTCAGTGTTTGCTAGTATAATGGCTTAGTAACAATGAGTTTTAGTGTGCAATCCAGGCAGACGTGCTGCAAATATCTTTGCACTTCTGGGGCAATACAGCAGTCCAACAGCCACGTTTAGGATGCCACTAAGTTCACTCAGTGTTTGCTAGTATAATGGCTTAGTAACAATGAGTTGGAGTGTGCAAAGGGCAGGAGGGTACAGTGGCAGGGTTGTGGGTCTGGGTAGAGGAAAGGAAGCCTGCCTTTCTATCCCTCCTAATGGGGAAATGCAGCGAGGAAATCCCTGACCTTAGCTACACAGACGCTGTCATCTTGTGTAGCTGTTAAACTCTGTTTTCAGGACCTGTCACCTATGGCTCTGACCCTGCCGGTATGAGCCCTTAAAAGTACTGATAGAAAGTCTATCCCTAAGCTGTCCCGCGCTGTGTATGGAGCGTATACAGCAGTATCGGCGATAGGACTCAGGACGGAGCTGCGCCAGTGATGTCTGACACCAAGGACGCAGAAGAGATAATGGCGTCCGGACGGGCAGATACTCGTTATTATAATGCAGGGACATGTGACATGGACATCCTATCACACATGCCGTTGCTTCTTTGGCTAAAAGTCCACTTAGCTGTGTGTGTGTCTGGGATTGGCTGACATGCTGGCCCTCCCCACTACACGCGCACACTTAGGGAAGGAAGACCAGGAAAAAAAAAAAATGGCGATCGCCATTATACATACAGCAGTGATCTGAATGCGCTGTTCCCGCACACTATACACTGAAATGTCATAATAGTGTCACAGAGTGACTTACACTATTACAGCGGAAAGCCAGCTAGGAATTAGCTGGTTTTTTTTGTTGCTAGAACCGTTCTCGAACGTATCTAGTACTATCGAGCTTTTTTGCAAAAAAGCTCGAGTTCTAGTTTGATCTAGAACAGCCCCCAAAATCACTCGAGCCGTGAACTGGAGAACCACGAACCACGAACCGCGCTCAACTCTACCCATGACTTGTCACCTCATTATTCTTAGTCAGACGATGACTGTTGAGGAGTTTGGGTCGTGGCTGCCATGAGGTCATCATTGAAGTGGCGGTTCCGAATAGGACGCTAGTTATGCTTATGTAGTGTCACTCTGCTTTTGTCTCCAGGAGGTGCATTGTGGTCCACCCTGGTTTGGGGCAGACCCAGGTTATAAAAGGGGCTGGTGCCAACAAGGAGGTGCACAGTCTTCTATTATGCTCCGAAAGAGCACACCTCTGTGTTGAACCCATTGCGGATTTAGACCAGAGGTAGGCAGGGATAGGGCGTCAATGCAGGCCGCCACCACAGTTGGTAACGCAGAACGGTTAAGACCAGCTCCTGTCCTACCAGTCCTGCTAGTGCAGCCCAATGGCATTAACAGGCCTGCTGCTGCTGATGCGCCTGCTGTCCACAGGTGTGGCCCCTACGCACACGGACCGCATACTCAATGGCCCCTGTGTTGTTAGCAGGGAGTTCTTGGGCTGGGTGGGCGTGTGGACCCTGTGACGCTAACAGGGCTCCCAGTCTCCAGATCCGAGTGTCGTCTAACTCTGTTCAGGCTACTATTAGTTTCATAGCCACAAAGCTATGTATCCTCCACCTAACCTTCCAGTTGCCAATCTCTCCTTTTCCATCTGGGAGCACGGTGAACACCGACTGGCGATGGGGATATATATACCTTTCTCTTTCTTTTCTTATTAATTGTTATATAGCGGTAATATAGTATATACCACCTTATCCAAATCTGCCAGTCCCACCGTAACAGATGGTGTTTCTTCATCAAATGTTACTTTTGCTTAACCAACAAACCCACGGACAAAAACTTTTTTCCCCTTTCCAACACACCTGTTCCCCTTTCCACCAGCATTTGTCCTTTTTCAACTCATTTTATATATGACCAAAAGTGCAACTCTGTAGGGACACCGTACTCAACGCCGTCTCAGCACAGCAGCCAGCCCTCGGTCCCTCAGATGTGTTCAAGTAAAAGACCATTTCCTCCTATCCATGACAAAGCGTTGAGATTTACTCTGTGTTGCACTGGGGTTTAGTGGAAAAGCAGATCTAAGATTGGGTACCACCTTCTGCTGATACGCCTGCATTCGTGCGTTTCTTTCTATGGCAGAAATTATTTCGCCAAATTTTATGTCTTGTACTGGGGATCTAACTGTGTGGCAACCCCGTAGTCAGCATTTCTTGGAATTCGTACAATCCGAGGATCATGTTGTAGGTAGTGCAGCAGGAAGGCACTCATGCGTCTTGTGCATCCAGGAGGACAAAGTCCTTGGTGTGTTTGGTGGCAGAGAGGTGAGAATCGAGCCTCCTTCCTCTGCCCTCTCCCCCCAACCTCGCACAACCGAAATGTGAGCAAGCTCTCACTCATCTGCTGAGTCTTCCATGCCCATCGCCAGTTCGTCCTCCATTTCTTCATGGGCTCCTGCACCTTCCTCAACAGTTTTGCTTATTCTATGCGCCCTTGTTACTCCCTCTCCCTCCCCCATGACTGAGAGCAGGAATTGCCGACCAGGAAGTAGCTGCTGAGAGCGGTGGGCGGATGCTGCAGAGCTGGAGACTACAGCACCATGGACAGCAGTAGTGAAGGCAGGTGAGTAAAGGCCCAGTCACACTAAACAACTTACCAGCGATCCCAACAACGATCCAACCTGATAGGGATCGCTGGTAAGTTGCTAGGAGGTCGCTGGTGAGATGTCACACTAGCGACACTCTAGCGATCCCACCAGCAACCTGACCTGGCAGGGATCGCTGGAGCGTCGCTACACAAGTTGTTGGTGAGCTCACCAGTAACCAGTGACCAGCCCCCAGCTGGAGACTACAGCACCATGGACAGCAGTAGTGAAGGCAGGTGAGTAAAGGCCCAGTCACACTAAACAACTTTACCAGCGATCCCAACAACGATCCAACCTGATAGGGATTGCTGGTAAATTGCTAGGAGGTCGCTGGTGAGATGTCACACTAGCGACACTCCAGCGATCCCACCAGCAACCTGACCTGGCAGGGATCGCTGGAGCGTCGCTACACAAGTTGCTGGTGAGCTCACCAGCAACCAGTGACCAGTCCCCAGCCAGCAGCGCCGCGTGGAAGCGATGCTGCGCTTGGTAACTAAGGTAAATATCGGGTAACAAACCCGATATTTACCTTGGTTACCAGCGCACACCGCTTAGCGCTGGCTCCTTGCACACCTAGCCACAGTACACATCGGGTTAATTACCCGATGTGTACTCTGCTACGTGTGCAGGCAGCAGGAGCCAGCGTCTGCGGAGGCTGGTAACCACGGTAAACATCGGGTAACCAAGAAGCCCTTACCTTGGTTACCCGATATTTACCTTCGTTACCAGCGTCCCCGCTCTCACACTGCCAGTGCCGGCTCCCTGCACACAGCCAGACTACACATCGGGTAATTAACCCGATGTGTACTGTGGCTACGTGTGCAGAGAGCAGGTAGCCGGCACTGGCAGCATGAGAGCGGGGACGCTGGTAACGAAGGTAAATATCGGGTAACC
Organism: Anomaloglossus baeobatrachus; assembly: GCF_048569485.1. NCBI lineage: Eukaryota > Metazoa > Chordata > Amphibia > Anura > Aromobatidae > Anomaloglossus > Anomaloglossus baeobatrachus. The sequence continues at coordinate 433,466,948 of NC_134353.1, forward strand.
AAGGTAAGTGCTTCTTGGTTACGCGATGTTTACCGTGGTTACCAGCCTCTGCAAAAGCAGGCTCCCTGCTGCCTGCACATTTAGTTGTTGCTCTGTCGCTGTCACACACAGCGATGTGTGCGTCACAGCGGGAGAGCAACAACTAAAAAATAGTCCAGGACATTCAGCAACAACCAACGACCTCACAGCAGGGGCCGGGTTGTTGCTGGATGTCACACACAGCAACATCGCTAGCAACATTGCTGCTACGTCACAAAAGTTGTTCGTTAGCAGCGATGTTGCTAGCGATGTTGCTTAGTGTGACGTGGCCTTAATGTCCATATGCAATCACGGATCACGGATTGCACATGGACAACCCACATGTGCCGTGAATCACGGAACACGTAGGTACATGTGCATGTTTTACACGTCAGTGAAGAACGTCAGTGTTTTTCACTGACGTGTGAAACGGGCCTAAGGCCCCTTTCACACGTCAGGGATTCTGGTACGTTTGTTCTTTTTTTTAAACGTACCAGAATCACTGACATATGCAGACCCATTATAATGAATGGGTCTGCTCACACGTCAGTGATTTTTCACTGCACGTGTCTCCGTGCAGCGTACCCGCGTGTGCGTGATTGCTGCACGGAGACATGTCCATTTTTTTCTGGCATCACTGATGTTCCACGGACCACGCAGTGGTGTGGTCCGTGAAACATGTGCCAGAAAAAAACGTGCATTTAAAATAATAAACATTTTAACTCACCCGGCTTCAGGCGCGCTTTCTGCAGCCCGTCCTCCCTGCTGCTTCTAAGCCGGCTCATTATTGTCGCGCATATTCATTATGCGCGACAAAGCGGACCCGGAAGCAGATGCTGCAGGGGTCACCGCCGGCCGGATGCTGCATCGCGGGAGGATTCGGCACCATGGAGAGCGGGAGCGGGCGCAGGTGAGTTGATTTCTAAGTGCAATCACGGGCTACGGATAACGGAGCCCGGATTGCACTTAGACAACCCACGTGTGCCGTGATTCACGGCACACGCAGGGACATGTGCGTGTTTTACACGCCAGTGAAAAACGTCACTGTTTTTCACTAACGTGTGAAACGGGCCTAAGCAAAAGCTGTGAGATTTCTGAAATCTCATGCACATACTTGGTTATTTTTTTATTTCCTCACTGAATTTGTGAATTGCTGCATTTTTTTAAAATCTGCAGCACATCACTTCCTACAGCATTTTTGCACTCATAGAAAGCAACAAAAAAAAGTAAAAAAAACTGCAATAGATTTTTTTCCACAGTGTTTTTTAAGTGTTTTAGTGAATAAAACTACCTTTATCACACATGTACTGTAGAAAAAGCACACACGTAATCCACACCCAAAAAATGCCACGAAAATACCGGAAAATGGACATTCTTACTGCCAAGAAAGCAGGTTTTGGCTGCAGAGAAAAAGAACACGCTGAGTATGAATATAGGCCTAAGCTTGGTTTTGGTGCCAAATCTGTGTACTAGGCTTGGTTCCTTTACTGCTTGTTTGGCCACGTTCACATGTTGAGTATTTGGTGAGGTTTTTTTTACCTCAGTATTTGTAGCCAAAACCCGGAGTGAGTGATAAATACAGAAGTGGTGCCCATGTTTCTATTGTACTTTTATTCCAATTGTTCTTTATTGTTATTTATTGGTTAATAAAGTTGATTAATTTTGAAAGAGTTTGTGGATGTATGTTATTCCTGTATACAGTTCGGTAACTGCATGGTGCTTGCGGGCCCCAAGATTGATTTTTTTTTTTGTGGTGGGCCCCAGGTACTCCAGTCTGCCGCTGGTGTGCAGTGTGGTCGTGTCTGCTGTACTGGGATGCTGCCGCACAGTGTGCAGTGTGGGCGTATCTGCTGTACTGGGATGCTGCCGCACAGTGTGCAGTGTGGGCGTGTCTGCTGTCCTGGGATGCTGCCACACAGTGTGCAGTGTGGGCGTGTCTGCTGTACTTGGATGCTGCCGCACAGTGTGCAGTGTGGGCATGTCTGCTGTACTGGGATGCGGATGCACAGTGTACAGTGTGGGCATACCTGCTGTACTGGGATGCTGCCGCACAGTGTGCAGTGTGGGCGTGTCTGCTGTACTGGGATGCGGCTGCACAGTGTACAGTGTGGGCGTGTCTGCTGAACACAGTGGTGGCATTTAATGCAACAAACGGCGGGCGGCCCCACACATAGCTGCTAAGCCCCAACCCCAGAGGGCAATTGCCCCCCGGCCCAGCCCGCCCTTGCCCCCAAGGCATATAAACAGATCACGGGGGCCCACTCAGCGGAGTGCATAGAGATCACGGGGCCAACTCTGAGGCGTACATACAGATCATGGGGCCCACTCAGGGGCGTACATAGAGATCATCAGGGGGCCCACTCAGGGGTGTACATACAGACCATGGGGCCCACTCGGACATGCATAGAGATCATGGGGCCCACTCAGGGATGTACATAGAGATCACGGGGGCCGAGGCCCACTCAGGCCTGTGATTCCCCGTGGCCTGGGAGCTGCCTGAGGGCACCATACTGGGGGGGGCAGCTGCACTACAGGCCCCCAGCAGCAGGACAGATGGGATGGTGGAGGCGGCTGGAGCACTGTCTGTGGACCCCTGCTGGCCCCAGGCAGGTGACTGGTGAGGTAAAGAATCCCCCCTTACCCCCCCCGGGGCCCCTGCTCCCCCCCCTGGGCCCCCGCTTTCTATACTCACGTGCTGTTGCTCCTGCAGCCTAGCCTGGGGCGACGCCGGGTCCGTCCTCCGCAGCGCGATGCTGCCGGCACTCGTACAGGAAAGAAGCAGTCATCGCTCTGAGACTGCCTCCTCTTGCAGTGTCGCTGCGCAGAGGAGTCAGAGCGACACTGACAGTGACAGCAGGCAGAGCAGGGAGATCGCTCTCCCTGCTTGCCACTGCAGAGGCAATGGGATTGTCACTAATCATATCGGCAATGTGCCGATATGATTAGTGAAATTACTGGCTGGGGGGGGCTTCTCTCACATATCCATAGAGGCCAGGGGGGTGTAGGGGTGCGAGGTCTAGGGGGCATTGCCATCAATAGCAGGGGCTCACCGGGGGTTCTCCCGACCTCCTGGTGGGCCAGTCCGACTCTGGCTGAGCCGTTACACCAACTTCTTACATTGGCTCACAAATATCTGATGGAATAATGGTTAATCCAAATTAAGGCTTGCTCAAACTGACATATAATATGGAGGAATGCAATGGGATAAAACTGTGCATTGCTCTCTGGCAAAGCAGATCTGCGTATTTTTTCACAGGTCTAATTGGCGTTAGTAAAAATGCAGCATGCTGCAATTGACTGCGTATATCGGACAAGACTCACTAATGCAAGTATATGGGTGTGAGAAACGAAAAGACAGTACAAAGAACGTACACCAACCAATAAGCATGGCGGTGGTTCAATCATGCTTGAGGCTTGTCTTGCAGCCAATGGCATAGGGAATATTTGACTCCTAGAGGGAAAAACGTATTCAATGAAATTTCAACAAATTCTTGATGCAACACCATTTGTAAAAAAGTTGAAATGAGGATGGCTTCTACAAATGGATTTTCTGCAATAGGCTACCTCCAAAGGCTGAATGTTTTACAATGGTCATTGCAATCCTATGATTTGAACATCATTGAATATCTGCGGCTAGACTTCAAAAGAGCAGTGCATGCAAGATGACCCAGGAATCTCACAATACTGGAAGACATTTCAGAGGAAGAATGGATGACAGAGTTGAGCGACGAACGAGTGCTGTCTAATACGCGCATATTCGTTCCAAATAGCATGTGCAATTCAAGCCAATGGGCTAAACTTGCAAAGTAATGAGTAAACCGAGTGCAGCACTATTTGCTACTCGAACGAATAGTACGGCATTCGGGTTACTCGTTACATTGCAAGCATTCCCCATTGACTTGCATTGCAAATGCTATTCGGAATAAATAAGCGGGTATTAGACAGTACTTGTTATGAGTACAGTGAGTACGAATAGTTTGGTACTCGCTCAACTCTACTGACAATCCTTCAAACAAGAATTGAAATACTCTTGTTTGGTGACAAAAAGCGTTTACAATCTATAATACTTGCCAAATAGGGTTCTAAAAGGTAAAACCCATGCAGGGTGCCCAAACTTTTGCATCTGCCCATTTTCCTTTTATGTTAATTTAAAAAGATAAAAATATACTTTTTTGCCTACAATTCAAAGAGAATGTGTCATCTTTAACTTTAATCCTTTTGAAGATAATTTCATCTTCAACTTCCTTAACTGTTCACAATAACGTAATTTTGACTGGAAGTGCCTAAACTTCTACATGCCACTGTAGATTACAATAGATAGATATCATGCAAATATATAATTTGACAACTCCAGTACATATTATACACTTGCACCCTTGAGGGCCCTTTATGTGGCACTAAAGGGTGTTTTAGCCAGGTTTAACCTAATAAATAAATAATTAAATGAGAAAAAAAAACTATTGTAAGGTTTCCTCCTATTTTTGATAAGCAGCAAATGTAAAGCAGATAGCTGCATTCTGATATTACCATGCTGGGAAGGTCCATGGTTATTGGTTCCTTCACAGCCTAAAAATGCCAGCCCGCAGCCACCCCAGAAGTTGCACATCACTTTAGATGCACCAATTCTGGCACTTCACATTTGCTCTTCCCGATTGCCCTGGTGCAGTGGCATTCAGGGTAATGATTTTAGAGGTTGATGTTAGCTGTGTAGTATCCGCTGGCATCAAGCCCTAGTGGTATTAATTAAGAGGTGCCTATGAGACACCCCTATTACTATCCCAGTAAGTTTAAAAAAAAAAACACAGACAAAAAAAAATATTGCAACAACGCTATCCCAACTCTTTCTCTGGTTCACCAATTAGTAAAAGAAAAACAACAAAACATGCAGGTCTGACATACTCCAAGGGATCCAACGTAGTCCAGAAAGGGAGACCTGATAACAGAGAGTGAACGGAAAACGGGTTGTAAATCTGCGCCAAGGACTCAGAGTATTCAATGGAGATTTATGCTTCTTTTATTGGCATGCACATGTCTACGCGTTTCAGGAGACACAGCTCCCTTCGTCAGGACAGGAAGCAAGGAACATCAAATCTGCTACAAACAGAAACTGAGCAGTATAAAAAAACCTTTGTAATGACATCATCAGACCACCCACTGTTCAAAAAAATGTCAAAGGCACACCCATCCCGAGTGAACCGGACATACTGGTATCAAATGGTAAAATGCAGAGCAAATAGCAATATATAAATATATATCGAGACATATTTAAAAAAATTCCTTAATCGATCGTGCTCAAGCATAAAAAACCCTTTAAAGAGTCATAAAAAACAAACAAAAAAGAAGAAAATCAAAAATAATAATGATAATAAACACAAAAAGGATTTTTTTATATTAATATCTTTTTAGACCAGGATAGATATAACAGAGGAGTAGAATCGGGTTTACCGGGGGTAGGGTATTTGACCACAAAAATATTTGTTCGTGCATAAAGTATTGTCTTGAAAAAACCTAAGGCTTAGAAATTTAAGAGTACAAAAAATGTATATTGTAGATTTAATAAAAACCTGTCGGAAACAGGGAAACTGAGCAATTGATTGAATGACGAGCGGCAGAAAAGCTCTCACTACTGCATTATCGGACAACTAGATTCAAAAGCGAGTGACAAAGGAGCCGTACTGCACATTACTCCAAGAGGTTCATACAGGTTCACTTCAAGAAACCTTGTTGAAGGGGTGAAGCGAGTTCAGAAGCGTGGGAAAAAGACTTACCACGCACGCGCCGCAACTGAAGCCAGAAGGATGTGTCAAAGTTAGTCTCAGTGCCCTGTGCAGCAATGCCTCCATATCAGGGCTGCATCGCGTGTATGGAATTCCAAACGAAAGGCTCATTAGTAGGCTATATTCTGAAACATATGAAACTCAAACATGGTGTTGAGGTGTACCAGATCATTCGATCGAGTGTGGAAAGAACACCCCCATTTGAGATACGTCTCATAGAGGGAAAACGGAAAAATAATAGAAAAATAAGTGGGGCCGGGGAGGGAAATAAGTTAATGTTAAAATGATAAAGTTTATTAATACAGTTTAAAACCTACATATCTATATAGGACGGGAAGAGGTAGACCTGAAAGAAGGGGGGGGGGGGGGGTTAAGTGTATGTCTCAATAGGAAAAAAGTAAGTGAATGTCTCATTAAAATTATATCTTTAAAGGGCAAAAATATAAATATAACCCCTAAACCAAATATTGATAAAATTATTTTATAATTTTATGAAGGGAAAAAAAAAAAATATATATAAAAAGTAAAAATTATTATGTATCAAAAATGTATATACGATATATTAATATATTCACCAGTGGATCCATCCAATTAGAGGTATATGTTAAATATCATAGAAAAATTATTATAATAAAAATCTGGTAGAAAAAATTGTATTATAAGACAATAAGATCACGGAAATATTAGACTAATAAAATAAATCAGTGACTTCATTCAAGCCCAATGGTTTGAGTGTGCTGCGTTTGTATATCCAGAAAATCTCTTTCTTATTAAGCATTTCACTCCAATTGAGCAGATTCCATCACAGATTCCCAATCGGAGTGACTCTTAAAGAGGCGTTTTTATTATGTACAATAGTGACATGTCTTGATAATCCATGTAAAAGAGAGCCAATTTTGACATTATGGCGATGTGAGTTTAAGATGTTGTGTAAGGGTTGCATCGTCCTCCCTATATATTGTTTCTCACATTCAATCAGATATATAACGAAGTCAGATTGGCATGTGAGGTGGGTCTAAAGGTACCGTCACACTAAGCAACTTACCAGCGATCTCAACAACGATAGGGATCGCTGGTAAGTTGCTAGGAGGTTGCTGGTGAGATGTCACACTGCGACGCTCCAGTGATCCCACCAGCAACCTGACCTGGCAGGGATCGCTGGAGCGTGGCTACACGAGTTGCTGGTGAGCTCACCAGCAACCAGTGACCAGCCCCCAGCGCCGCGTGGAAGATGCTGCGCTTGGTAACTAAGGTAAATATCGGGTAACCAACCCGATATTTACCTTGGTTACCACCGCACGCAGCTACACGTGCAGAGAGCAGGGAGCAGCGCACATTGAGCGCTGGCTCCTTGCTCTCCTAGCTACAGCACACATCGGGTTAATTACCCGATGTATGCTGCAGCTAAATGTGCACAGAGCAGGGAGCAGCGCACAATGCTTAGCGCTGGCTGCTTGCTCTCCTAGCTACAGCACACATCGGGTTAATTAACCCGATGTGTCCTGCAGCTAGCTACATGTGCACAGAGCAGGAGCCGGCACTGACAGTGAGAGCGGCGGAGGCTGGTATCGAAGGTAAATATCGGGTAACCAAGGACAGGGCTTCTTGGTTACCCGATGTTTACATTGGTTACCAGCCTCCGCAGAAGCCGGCTCCTGCTGCCTGCACATTTAGTTGTTGCTGTCTCGCTGTCACACACAGCGATCTGTGCTTCACAGCGGGACAGCAACAACTAAAAAATGGCCCATGACATTCAGCAACAACCAACGACCTCACAGCAGGGGCCAGGTTGTTGCTGGATGTCACACACAGCAACATCGCTAGCAACGTCACAAAAGTTGTTCGTTAGCAGCGATGTTGCTAGCGATGTTGCTTAGTGTGACGGGGCCTTTAATCTGAAAAACATCACCCCCTATGGAGGAACAAAATTGCAACCTTCTATGTTGTATAAAAGCACAACAGAGACAGTTCTTTGTATAACATTTGTAGGCCCCCGCAGGTTTGGTGGTGGATTGCAGCTGGTGGGAATTCTTCAGTCTACTAGGGGCCACAAGATTTTTCAAGTTAGAGGCCCTCCTAAACGTGACTCCAGGTCTCTCAGGTAGGCATTCTCTTAAAAAAGGTCATTGCGAAGAACTCCCCAATGACGAGCCAGAATGTTCCTAATTTGTTCACCATCACTGCTGAAGGTGGTCAAAAAATTGGCCGAAAAATCGTGTAGGGGAGCGGTATGGTTGCCTGACCTTTTTGTTTTTATAAGATCTAGCTGTGACAAATTCTTGGTGTCCTTTAAAGGTCTTCTTGGCCTACATGGGGTAGTCCTTTTCAAGAAACCTCCCTTTTAGAATATGCGCTTGTTCTTTAAAATCAGAATCGTCTGAACAATTTTTCCTAATCCTCTTTTACTGATTATGGGGGATATTCTTAAGCCATTTATTATAGTGGCTACTGGAGAAGTGTATGTAGCCATTGCTATCAACTTCCTTGAAATAAGTTTTGGTGGAAATTTGACTTCCATTATGCATTATAGTCAAATCAAGGACGTTGATCGCCTCCTTCTGTATATTAGTTGTGAAGGTAAGCCCCCAATCATTGTTCATCAAATGACTAAGAAAGGAATTCACATTGTTCCCTGTATTGTCCCATATAATGAACAAATCGTCAATGTACCTTTTGTACACGACGATATGCTTTAAAAACAAGGAATTATAAATATATACAATCTCAATAGCACCCATGAATAAATTAGCGAACGTCGGTGCGACCCTCGATCGCATCGCAGTACCGCAGTGCTTATGGTATATTTTCTCTTGGAAGGTGAAATAATTGTTAGTGAGAATAAACTCCATACCTTTTTAAAAGAAAATTTTTTTTTGGTCAATCGGTAAGCGATCATCCCTCATTAGAAATTGTTTGAAGCATTCTAGTCCAAGGGCACAGCTAATATTGGTGTATAGGGCCGCTATATCCATAGAAATGAAAAGAAAGGTATCATTCCATTTGACATTCTTAGTGAGGTCGATCAGTTGAGTAGAATCCAGTAAAAAGCTCTTTAAATTACATACATGACTCTGCATTATATGGTCTATATATGCAGCTAAATTGGCTGTGAGTGAATCTATCCCTGAAATGATCGGTCTCCCAGGAGGATCCGACAGACTCTTGTGTATTTTAGGTAGATGGTAATAGAAAGCCATTTTAGGATTTTTGATCTCCAAGTAGGCTTTCTCATTTTTATTCAGGATTCCTATATTGTAGGCCTCTTGTATAAGGGACTGGTACCCCGTGATGGCCCTATTATATGCATCAATTTCCACTATTTTATAATGTGTGGGGTTAGACAAGTTCCTATATCCTAGTCCAAGGGCATGACTAATATTGGTGTATAGGGCCGCTATATCCATAGAAATGAAAAGAAAGGTATCATTCCATTTGACATTCTTAGTGAGCTTAGCTGCTTCAAACAATTTCTAATGAGGGATGATCGCTTAGCGATTGACCAAAAAAATTTCCTTTTAAAAGGTATGGAGTTTATTCTTACTAACAATTTTTTCACCTTCCAAGAGAAAATATACCATCAGCACTGCGGTACTGCGACGCGATCGAGGGTCGCACCGACGTTCGCTAATTTATTCATGGGTGCTTTTGAGATTGTATATATTTATAATTCCTTGTTTTTAAAGCATATCGTCATGTACAAAAGGTACATTGACGATTTGTTCATTATATGGGACAATACAGGGAACAATGTGAATTCCTTTCTTAGTCATTTGATGAACAATGATTGGGGGCTTACCTTCACACCTAATATACAGAAGGAGGCGATCAACTTCCTTGATTTGACTATAATGCATAATGGAAGTCAAATTTCCACCAAAACTTATTTCAAGGAAGTTGATAGCAATGGCTACATACACTTCTCCAGTAGCCACTATAATAAATGGCTTAAGAATATCCCCCATAATCAGTACAAGAGGATTAGGAAAAATTGTTCAGACGATTCTGATTTTAAAGAACAAGCGGATATTCTAAAAGGGAGGTTTCTTGAAAAGGACTACCCCATGTATATACTCAAGAAGGCCTTTAAGGACACCAAGAATTTGTCACAGCTAGATCTTATAAAAACAAAAAGATCAGGCAACCATACCGCTCCCCTACACGATTTTTCGGCCAATTTTTTTACCACCTTCAGCAGTGATGGTGAACAAATTAGGAACATTCTAGCTCGTCATTGGGGAGTTCTTCGCAATGATCCTTTTTTAAGAGAATGCCTACCTGACAGACCTGGAGTCATGTTTAGGAGGGCCTCTAACTTGAAAAATCTTGTGGCCCCTAGTAGACTGAAGAATTCCCACCAGCTGCAATCCACCACCAAACCTGCGGGGGCCTACAAATGTTATACAAAGAACTGTCTCTGTTGTGCTTCTATACAACATAGAAGGTTGCAATTTTGTTCCTCCATAGGGGGTGATGTTTTTCAGATTAAGACCCACCTCACATGCCAATCTGACTTCGTTATATATCTGATTGAATGAGAATGTGAGAAACAATATATAGGGAGGACGATGCAACCCTTACACAACAGGTTAAACTCACATCGCCATAATGTCAAAATTGGCTCTCTTTTACATGGATTATCAAGACATGTCACTATTGTACATAATAAAAAAGCCTCTTTAAGAGTCACCCCGATTGAGCAGATTCCATCACAGATTCCCAATCGGAGTGAAATGCTTAATAAGAAAGAGACTTTCTGGATATACAAACTCAACACACTCAAACCATTGGGGGCGGTCACCGGCAACAGGTCCACTGTTATTGGAGAGATCGATCACAAGGCCGATCTCTCCAATCAGAGCTACTGGAGCTGGGGGAGGGTGATCCAGTGAGGTCACCCAGCTCCAGCCAATGGCCAGTGCTACAGCTGCACTGGCCAGGGCTGGATTTCAATGTTTCAGTCACTTTAAATGGCTGGAACATTACAGTGGCTGTGATTGGTTGAGCGGCGTTCGTCAGCCAATCACAGCCTCCGTAGGTCCGGTGAGGAGGCACCACCCCTCCTGAGGTCAAGAACAGGTCCCCTCCTCCCCGAATCTGCGGTTTGTGTTAACAGATTGCAGTTACCGGAGGCTCCGGTGCCGCGATTCTGCCATGACGGAAAGATCCGTCCTTGGTCGTTAAGGCCCAGGGCACCATGACGGATCTTTCCGTCCATGGTCGTGAAGGGGTTAATGAGACATTCACTTAATTTTTTCCTATTGAGACATACACTTAAACCCCCGCCCCTTCTTTCAGGTCTACCCCTTCCCGTCCTATATAGATATGTAGGTTTTAAACTGTATTAATAAACTTTATCATTTTAACATTAACTTATTTCCCTCCCCGGCCCCACTTATTTTTCTATTATTTTTCCGTTTTCCCTCTATGAGACATATCTCAAATGGGGGCGTTCTTTCCACACTCGATCGAATGATCTGGTACACCTCAACACCATGTTTGAGTTTCATATGTTTCAGAATATAGCCTACTAATGAGCCTTTCGTTTGGAATTCCATACACGCGATGCAGCCCTGATATGGAGGCATTGCTGCACAGGGCACTGAGACTAACTTTGACACATCCTTCTGGCTTCAGTTGCGGTGCGTGCGTGGTAAGTCTTTTTCCCATGCTTCTGAACTCGCTTCACCCCTTCAACAAGGTTTCTTGAAGTGAACCTGTATGAACCTCTTGGAGTAATGTGCAGTACGGCTCCTTTGTCACTCGCTTTTGAATCTAGTTGTCCGATAATGCAGTAGTGAGAGCTTTTCTGCCGCTCGTCATTCAATCAATTGCTCAGTTTCCCTGTTTCTGACAGGTTTCTATTAAATCTACAATATACATTTTTTGTACTCTTAAATTTCTAAGCCTTAGGTTTTTTCAAGACAATACTTTATGCACGAACAAATGTTTTTGTGGTCAAATACCCTACCCCCGGTAAACCCGATTCTACTCCTCTGTTATATCTATCCTGGTCTAAAAAGATATTAATATAAAAAAATCCTTTTTGTGTTTATTATCATTATTATTTTTGATTTTCTTCTTTTTTGTTTGTTTTTTATGACTTTTTAAAGGGTTTTTTATGCTTGAGCACGATCGATTAAGGAATTTTTTAAATATGTCTCGATATATATTTATATATTGCTATTTGCTCTGCATTTTACCATTTGATACCAGTATGTCAGGTTCAGTCGGGATGGGTGTGCCTTTGACGTTTTTTTGAACAGTGGGTGGTCTGATGATGTCATTACAAAGGTTTTTTTATACTGCTCAGTTTCTGTTTGTAGCAGATTTGATGTTCCTTGCTTGCTGTCTTGACGAAGGGAGCTGTGTCTCCTGAAACGCGTAGACATGTGCATGCCAATAAAAGAAGCATAAATCTCCATTGAATCCTCTGAGTCCTTGGCGCGGATTTACAACCCGTTTTCCGTTCACTCTCTGTTATCAGCCAATTTTGGGACTGCTGCCGGACTTGGATTCTCACATGCGTGCATAGTGGTTGTGACTGGCACAACCATTATAGGTGAGTTTAAAGGGAACCTGTCATCAGAAATTTTGATTTAAACCTAAATGTTTCCCCCTCTGCAGCTCCTGGGCTGCATTCTAGCAAGGTTCCTGTTGTTTTTTTTGCTCCCTTTTAGACGAAATATAATACTTTATAAAGTTGTACCTTTTGGGATGCAAATTTTCTAACTCGTCCATGGGGGCGGGCTCTCTGGTGTCTGTTATGTCCATCCTGCCGATTTACGCCGTCCCCCAACGCAGCATTTCATACTTCCAGGATGCCGCCCAGTGAGCCCGTGGTCTGGCGCATGCGCAGTGCCACTGTAGCGGGACTGTGCACTGCGTGCACAGTGTGACCGCTGGTGACGTTTGCGCAGGCACGAGATTATGGGCGGCGCTGTGTTGTCATCGCAAGTGCCCGCGCTTTCCCCTCTGCCTCCAGCAAGCGCTGGCCAGATGACCGCATGTCCCCTCTTTCCTATCTTTCCCTGTAGCAGGAAATAGATGGGAGGATCGGAGCAGGACACCACCGGTTACGGTCAGCGCTTGCGCAGAACGCTGGAGGCAGAGAGGAAAGCGCGTGCACTAGATTATGGGTGGGCACTTGCAATGATAATCACAGCGCCGCCCATACTCTCGTTGGGGGACGTCGTAAATCGGCAGGATGGACATAACGAACACCAGAGAGCCCGCCCCCATGGACGATTTAGAAAATTTGCATCCCAAAAGGTACACCTTTATAAAGTATTATATTTGGTCTAAAAGGGAGCAAAAAACCAACAGGAACCTTGCTAGAATGCAGCCCAGGAGCTGCAGAGGAAATATTTAGGTTTAAAGCAAAATTTCTGATGACAGGTTCCCTTTAACACTTTCTTTCACCTTCCCATCACCTGGGTAAGATCCTATTGCGCTTTCTTTTTCCACAGCCCTTTTTAGAAAGGGAGACCTGAAACACATAAAAAGAGAGAAACAAAAAAAATGAAAACTAGAATCTGTCCCTCGTTCACCAATTAATTGGAAATCAAAGTTCTCAGGTCTGATGTAGTCCAGTGCTTTCCACGACGTTCCTCGATTACGTAGTTCAAAGGCTATGGAGCTTCAGAATGTGGCTCCAAAAGCTCTGAGCAGCAGCCACTACCAGGCAGGCTTCACTCTGCAAGACACAGCAACTGTGACGAGTGGTGATGACATGAGTAACATTACTGACATCACCGTCGGGTCGCACACAGGGCAGCATATGACCTGGCGTCTGAGGAGAGCGGTTACATTACTGACATCACCACTCATCATACATTCCAGACATTGCACTATGGAGACCAGTGACTATGTAAGGGGAATACATGGAATAGCAGAAACTGCTGTGTGAATACTGACATGAAAAATTCAATAGCTATATGTAAGGATGAAATGTGAAAAATGGAATCTGCATTACTGCCATGAATATATGAATAAAGAGAAATTTAGCTACTGAATTGATCAATGCAATAGAGCCCCAACACTACGCCAAAGTATTTCTCTACGTTGGGGTCCCTAGCTTATGTGTGTCCTCTCATGCAGTTAAAAAACTTACCGTGTATGGGAAGCTGAGACCCAGGCTATATATACGATGTGGATTGGCAATAGGTGTGTGTGGGGAGGGTTCCCAAACGAAAAACAACTAACAAATAAGAAATAACGTTTGGAAGTCCATTCTATGTCTGAACTGGGTGCAAAAACCTAAAAAAACATCACTATGGGGAGATAAGGTATGCACACCAGTGACTATGTAAGGGGAATACATGGAATAGCAGAAACTGCTGTGTGAATACTGACATGAAAAATTCAATAGCTATATGTAAGGATGAAATGTGAAAAATGGAATCTGCATTACTGCCATGAATATATGAATAAAGAGAAATTTAGCTACTGAATTGATCAATGCAATAGAGCCCCAACACTACGCCAAAGTATTTCTCTACGTTGGGGTCCCTAGCTTATGTGTGTCCTCTCATGCAGTTAAAAAACTTACCGTGTATGGGAAGCTGAGACCCAGGCTATATATACGATGTGGATTGGCAATAGGTGTGTGTGGGGAGGGTTCCCAAACGAAAAACAACTAACAAATAAGAAATAACGTTTGGAACTCCATTCTATGTCTGAACTGGGTGCAAAAACCTAAAAAAACATCACTATGGGGAGATAAGGTATGCACACCAGTGACTATGTAAGGGGAATACATGGAATAGCAGAAACTGCTGTGTGAATACTGACATGAAAAATTCAATAGCTATATGTAAGGATGAAATGTGAAAAATGGAATCTGCATTACTGCCATGAATATATGAATAAAGAGAAATTTAGCTACTGAATTGATCAATGCAATAGAGCCCCAACACTACGCCAAAGTATTTCTCTACGTTGGAGTCCCTAGCTTATGTGTGTCCTCTCATGCAGTTAAAAAACTTACCGTGTATGGGAAGCTGAGACCCAGGCTATATATACGATGTGGATTGGCAATAGGTGTGTGTGGGGAGGGTTCCCAAACGAAAAACAACTAACAAATAAGAAATAACGTTTGGAACTCCATTCTATGTCTGAACTGGGTGCAAAAACCTAAAAAAACATCACTATGGGGAGATAAGGTATGCACACCAGTGACTATGTAAGGGGAATACATGGAATAGCAGAAACTGCTGTGTGAATACTGACATGAAAAATTCAATAGCTATATGTAAGGATGAAATGTGAAAAATGGAATCTGCATTACTGCCATGAATATATATATATATTCATATATTCATGGCAGTAATGCAGATTCCATTTTTCACATTTCATCCTTACACGGTAAGTTTTTTTTAACTGCATGAGAGGACACACATAAGCTAGGGACCCCAACGTAGAGAAATACTTTGGCGTAGTGTTGGGGCTCTATTGCATTGATCAATTCAGTAGCTAAATTTCTCTTTATTCATATATTCATGGCAGTAATGCAGATTCCATTTTTCACATTTCATCCTTACATATAGCTATTGAATTTTTCATGTCAGTATTCACACAGCAGTTTCTGCTATTCCATGTATTCCCCTTACATAGTCACTGGTGTGCATACCTTATCTCCCCATAGTGATGTTTTTTTAGGTTTTTGCACCCAGTTCAGACATAGAATGGACTTCCAAACGTTATTTCTTATTTGTTAGTTGTTTTTCGTTTGGGAACCCTCCCCACACACACCTATTGCCAATCCACATCGTATATATAGCCTGGGTCTCAGCTTCCCATACACGGTAAGTTTTTTAACTGCATGAGAGGACACACATAAGCTAGGGACCCCAACGTAGAGAAATACTTTGGCGTAGTGTTGGGGCTCTATTGCATTGATCAATTCAGTAGCTAAATTTCTCTTTATTCATATATTCATGGCAGTAATGCAGATTCCATTTTTCACATTTCATCCTTACATATAGCTATTGAATTTTTCATGTCAGTATTCACACAGCAGTTTCTGCTATTCCATGTATTCCCCTTACATAGTCACTGGTGTGCATACCTTATCTCCCCATAGTGATGTTTTTTTAGTTTTTTTAGTTTTTTTTAGGTTTTTGCACCCAGTTCAGACATAGAATGGAGTTCCAAACGTTATTTCTTATTTGTTAATTGCACTATGGAGGACCTGCATGGCTTTTTTTTATAAATTGATGAACCAGGGAAAGAATACGGGAGTCTTTTTTACAATAAAATCTTTCTGTGTCTGTCTTTTTTTGTTTTTTACTTACTGGGCTAGTAATGGGGGTGCCTGATAGACACCTCTCCTTTACTAACACCAGGGCTTGATACCAGTTGATACTACACAGCTGACATCAACCCCCGACTACTTTTATCCTGATTGCCCCACACCTAGGCAATCTGGAAAAGCCGAGGCGAAGCTCCATAACTGGCGCATCTAATGTGATCCACCACTTCTGGGTTTGGCATTTTTAGGCTGGGAAGAGCCAATACCATGGACCTTTCCACTTGATAATATCAGTCCGCAGATATCTGTTTTAGTTTTGCCGATTTTCAAAAATAAGGGGACCCCACATTGTTTTTAAAATTATTTATTAGGTTAAACACAGCTAAAAACGTTTAGTGCCACATGAAAAGTACTAAGGGGTGCAAGTTTAAAATATATATAAGGCGTTGGCACATTATTTATGTGCAGGATATTTATTTAGTCTATCTATCTATCTATCTAGCTATCTATCTAAAGCTTTATATTTGCTTGCTTTATTATTTCTGGCAACTAGCAAGAATAAACATAGTATAGTCTAGGGCGTAACAGTTAATGTTAAAAACGCATTGAATACGGATGGCATACACACACTTGCATTGCACTCGCAAGACAAAAGGTTACCCAGATGGATATCACTCATCCAAGTTTTCAGTAGCGGAATGGGACTGACTATTTTCTCGTAAATTTGAGCAAGCCCTTAAACTAATAAAATTGTTGTGGGGTCCTTTTATGCACCCACATAATAACATAATTCATAAAACGGTAGGAAAAAATGGTTGCGATAAAAATAACACTTTATATAATCAGATAATGTTGATGTAAATAAAGTTACTTGT
This sequence comes from Anomaloglossus baeobatrachus, assembly GCF_048569485.1. Taxonomy (NCBI): domain Eukaryota; kingdom Metazoa; phylum Chordata; class Amphibia; order Anura; family Aromobatidae; genus Anomaloglossus; species Anomaloglossus baeobatrachus. The sequence goes on from NC_134353.1 coordinate 433,483,867, forward strand.
TGATATAGATATAAATATTGCTACTGAACTTTTAATAATATAATTTGATTTTCTGTCTATTCTAGAGTCTGGCTGTGTAAGGTCAAAAACAGAAAAAGAGCCTTAAGACTGCAGAAATATGGATCTTAAGGGAGCAGCGGCTGAAGAGGGAACACAGAAGAAAAAGAAGAAACCCTTAGTACCACCATCTCCACGACCTCTCCGCTCATTGTTTTGTTTAGGCCTGAAAAACCCATTCAGAAAAAGCTGCATAAACATTGTAGAATGGAAGTATCCTTTGACAACTGATATACACATATTTAGTTGGTTTTCCTTTTTCATTATGGTATTTTAAAGTCAAAGACAAGTGTTCAACAAAGATAATGCAATAAACTATTAGATAGTACACTAAACAATCTTTTTTACAATCAGTTCAGAATAGAGACTAACTAAAGCTGGGTTCACACTAAGCGACAGCGACAACGACGTCGCCGTTACGTCACCATTTTCTGTGACGTAACAGCGACCTTGTAAGTCGCTGTTATGATCGCTGCTTAGCTGTCAAACACAGCGACGCAGCAGCGATCATAACGTCGCTGTGCTACATGTGCAGAGAGCAGGGAGCCGCGCTTAGCGCTGGCTCCTTGCTCTCCTAGGTACAGTACACATCGGGTTAATTAACCCGACGTGTACTGCAGCTACATGTCACAGTGCAGAGAGCAGGGAGCCGCGCACACTGCTTAGCGCTGGCTCCTTGCTCTCCTTGCTACAGTATACATCGGGTTAATTACCCGATGTGTACTGCAGCCACATGTGCACAGAGCAGGAGCCGGCACTGGCAGCAAGGGCGGAGGCTGGTAACGAAGGTAAATATCGGGTAACCAGGGAAAGGTCTTCCCTTGGTTACCCGATGTTTACGCTGGTTACAGCTTTCCGCAGCTGCCAGACGCCGGCTCCTGCTCCCTGCTCGCTTCATTTCGTCGCTCTCTCGCTGTCACACACAGCGATGTGTGTGTCACAGCGGGAGAGTGACGACCAAAAAATGAAGCTGGACATTCAGCAACGACCGGCGACCTCACAGCAGGGGCCAGGTCGTTGCTGGATGTCACACACAGCGACGGGACGTCGCTGCAACGTCATAGAAAATGGTGACGTAGCAGCGACGTCGTTGTCGCTGTGTGTGACACCAGCTTAAGAAGTGCAGAAATGTTTGCATTGTAGATAAAAGAAAAAGGTTTTGGTACCGTGTTAGCAAGTTGAAAAATGACTGCTCTCAGTGAGAGAAACAATATTAAAATTTTGTAGTTTTGATACCTTTTTAATGGCTAACTAAAATAAAATAAAAAAAAAAAAAAATTATATTATAAAGCAAGTTTTCGAGACATCTCAGGTCTCTTCCTCAGGCATGGTATGACAAAATATCTGAAGAAACATTTTTATTATGTCATCCCTCTGCCCTGCTTTGTATATATACCGTATTTTTCGCTTTATAAGACGCACCTGATTATAAGACGCACCCCCAAATTTTGTGAAGGAAAAGAGATTTTTTTTTTTAAATGTTAAATGGGGTCCATCTTATAATGCCAGTGTCCGTCTAACAAATCATATAGGGTATATGTCCCTCATTGCCCCCCATCCTAAAATTAGCCCCCTTAATCTGGATATGCCCCCTTATATTGAATATAGCCCCCTTGTGCTGGCACACATTCCCCTGTGTTGCCTATGGCCCCCTATGGATTGCATACGTTCCCCTGTGCTGCCTATGGCCCCCTATGGATTGCACACATTCCCCTGTGCTGCCTATGGCCCACTATGGATTACACACATTCCCCTGTGCTTCCTATGGCACCCTATGGATTGCACACCTTCCCCTGTGCTGCCTATGGCCCCCTATGGATTGCATACGTTCCCCTGTGCTGCCTATGGCCCCCTATGGATTGCACACATTCACCTGTGCTGCCTATGGTCCCCTATGGATTGCATACGTTCCCCTGTGCTGCCTATGGCCCCCTATGGATTGCACACATTCCTCTGTGTTAGATATCGCCCCCATGCTGCTGGCCATAGTAAAATAAAACACTCTTTCCTTACCTCCTCCAGCGCTGATCTCCCTTCTGTCTCCCTCCATGCTTCTGTTCCTCCACTTCCTGGTTCTCTGTGCGGTCATGTGATCGGCACAGCAGAGTGAGATCATCGCTGCGTGCCTGATCACAGTGGAAGCAGGGACACCGGGGAGAAACGCTGGAGGGGGTAAGTAAAGCTTTTTTTATTTTAGGATGAGCAGCAGCATGTGCCATCACAGGGGGGGCGCAGGCTCATATAATATGCACCGCACCCCCAGCCCGTCACTGCGGTGCGGTTTCAGCACCATGGTGATGGACAGCGGCTGTGCATATTATATGAGCGGGAGTAGGAGATCTAATACTGCCGCCCGCAGCGTTCACCTGCCCCCAGCAGCGCTCCAGAGCGGACCCTGAAGTGTGTATATATATATATATATATATATATATATATATATATATGTACACACCACCCCCCGTATATTCGGTTTATGAGATGCACCCCTTACTTTCCCCCAAAATTTGGGGGAACAAAAGTGCATCTTATTAAGCGAAAAATACGGTATTTGTGTTTTTTCATATATTTTGTCATACCATGCCTGAGGAAGAGACCTGAGATGTCTCGAAAGCTTGCTTTATAACATCATTTTTTATTTTATTCTAGTTAGCCATTAAAAGGTATCACAACTACAAAATTTTAATTTTGTTTCCCTCACTGAGAGCAATCAGTCATTGTAGATAGTGTCACACTAGTAAAAGCACTGAGACAAGAGAGTAGATGGAGAAATTAATCTCTCCTCACTTTTAGTGATGGGTGGACTGGAAATGTAAAAGTCTGGTCCCGCACGGGTTCAAAGTAAACCGAGTGCCGGGTCCAGAATTCTCAGGGAATTCCTGGTATTGATCTGGATTGGGCACTCTGGTAATATTAAAAAAAGGAAAAATAAAAAAAATAACGCAAGCGCTATACTTACCGAGTCACGGGCGCATCTGTACCGGCTTGCGGAGCCTCTCATTCACTTCTGGGGCCGCTCATTACCTTCATTGCATATTCACTGCTTTCCCCACCCACCGACATCTGTGATCAGCTGCAGTAAGACGTGCCTCCAATCTGAGTAACAGCGTGTCTGACACTTCCAATCTCAGACTGTGTTGGCTCTATATCGCACAGTAAAAATAAATAAAAAGAAAAAAACAATTGGTGTAGAATTCTCTATATTATGATACCCAGCATAGATAAAGCATACGGCTACAGGCTTGCAGCCGCAGGTGTGCACTTATCTTGGCTGTGTATCAAAATAAAAGTAACCACATGCGGCATTATTTTTTATTTATTTAATTATTGAACTAAATAATAAAAAAAAAACAGTGTGCAGTCCCTGCCAATTTTGATTCCCAGCCATGATAAAGCCCGACAGCTGGAAGCTGGTGTTCTCAGGCTGGGGAGAACCACGTTTGTTGAGACCCCCAGCCAAAAAATAGCAGCCTGTAGCAGCCCAAGATTGCTGCATCTATTAGATCGACAAGCCTAGCACTTAACTGGCTCTTACCGATTGCCATGGTGCGGTGGCAATCGGGGTAACAAGGGGTTAATCGCAGTGCACAGCTGCCACTAAGCCTTAGATTAATAATGGGAGGCATCTATGAGACCCTCCGTACTAATCTGAACAAAAAGGTAGATAGCCAGCTTACCCCAATCACTTGTTTGGTATGATGACTGCAGGCTCTGAAGGATCCAACACTGAGAATGTGGGTGGAAGTACACTTTTCATCCAGGGTATCACTCCAGGAACCATCTTTATATTTAAAACACAGCTTTTATTTTGCAAAATTTTAAATTAGCCATCATGTACTGTATGTATCCGACAGACAAAGATGTGTTATTTAAGCTAGATAGCCTCAGACAATGCATTTCAACGTATTAAATGTCTTCATTATGTTCTAAATAAAAAGTGATCCACCACCATTTTAAAAAAAGTACCTAGACAAGTCTGTTTTTTTTTTTCTAAGGGGTGACAAAAAATCAAAAGTATGTCCAAAAAAGTGTGTTTTTTTCCCAAGACCCATAGCGTTTTCTTTTTTCGGGATATGTGGCTCAGTAATGGCTTATTTTTCGCATCTTGAGCTGACGTTTTTCATGGTACCATTTTTGCGTAGATGCTATGTTTTGATCGTTTATTATTGCATTTTGCTCAAAATTTGGACGGCCAAAAAACGTAATTTTGGAATTTGTTTGCTGCTATGCCGTTTATCGATCAAATACATTGATTTTATATTATCATAGATCGGGCATTTATGAACGCGGTGATACCAAATATGTGGATATTTTTTATTTTTTTAACCCTTTACTTTTCAATGGGGTGAATGGGGGGTGATTTTGACTTTTAGGTGTTTTTCTTTTTTTTATTTTTTTAAAAATGTTTTTTTCTTCTTTTTATTTTCCTAGTCCCCCTAGGGGACTATAAGGCTATGTGCCCATGGGACAACGTACCCGCGGATTTTGCCGCGGTAAACTTGCGGATTTATCTGGATTTTCCAGATAAATCCGCAGGTTTAAGCAAGTACAGACACTCCCCATGTTACCCTATGGGATTTGGGGAGTGCTGTATCAATGCTGCGGTATGTGCGGCTGCAGAATATGCTGCGGATATCCCGCAGCCGCACGTACCTGCATGTCAATTATTCATGCGGAAATATCTGCAGAATTCCCACTTCTCCACTATGGAGATACAGGGCGGGAATTCCGTAGGTATTTCCGCACTTGTCCCACAGGTTTACCACAACAAAAATGCTCGGAACCTGCAGCAATGGATAGCTGCGGATTTTGGGGAGCAGCTGCGGGAAACCTGCGGACAAATCTGCGGAAAAATCCGCGGATACATTGTCCAGTGGGAACATAGCCTAAAGGCCACTTTACACACACTGACATCGCTAGCGATGTCGCTGGTGAAAGCACCCGCCCCCGTCGGTTGTGCATCACAGACAAATCGCTGCCCGTGGCGCACAACATCATTAGTACCCGTCACACATACTTACCTGCCTAGCGATGTTGCTGTGACCGGCGAACTGCCTCCTTTCTAAGGGGGAGGTTCGTTCGGCGTCACAGCGGCATCACTAAGCAGCTGCCCAATAAAAGCGTAGGGGCGGAGATGAGCGGCTGGAACATCCCGCCCACCTCCTTCCTTCCTCATTGCCGGTGGCCGCAGGTACGATGTTGTTGTTCGTTCCTGCGGTGTCACACATAGCGATGTGTGCTGCCGCAGGAACGACGAACAACCTGGGTCCTGCAACAGCAACGATATTTGAGATTAGAATGACGTGTCAATGATATGGTGAGTAATTTTGATCGTTAGTGGTTGTTCATGCATTTCACACGCAACGACATCGCTAAAGAGGCCGGATGTGCATCACGAATTCCGTGACCCCAACGACATCTTGTTAGCGATGTCGTTGCGTGTAAAGCCCCCTTAAGGGTCAGCAGTCTGATCGCTGATTAATTTCTCCTGATCTGAGCAACATCGCTCTGATCAGGAGAATTGCAGCATTCTTGTTACAGCCGGCGCTCTGTCAGCTGTAACAGCAACTACGTCATGATAGTGACAGGAGTCATCACATGACCCTGTGCTACTATAGCAACCATCGGCTCTCTGATCGCATCACGGGGCCTTTGATGGCGGTGGGGAAAGGCGCGTTCCTCACTGCGGCGCTTTAAATCAAAATATGACAGCGCGATTTAAGGGGTTAACAGGCACAGGTGGATCGTGGATCCACCTGTACCTGTGAGGCATACATGTCTGCTGTTCAAATCAGCAGACATGTGGGGATCACCACTGGCTCACCTAAGCAGCACATTGTACCACCACTGATCGATCTGGATCTAAATACTTTAGGGTTGCTACATCTGCAATAGCCTTCTTTACTGACCGGAAAGGAACAGACCGTACTGCTGCCCCAAAGGGGCTCAAGGGAGGGCAGCATGACTAGGAGGGATGCCAGGTCTCTGGGACAGCATAGGGTTAATGTGAATAAGGCAGTTGAGCACCAAAATGCAGGGAGGAGCTGGAGGGTCATTTAGGGCAAGGGGGATTGGATTGTTCCTGGGCACTCGGGGGGGTGTCCTATATAGGTCAGGTCAGGGGTGAGGGACGGCCTTTCTTACCTGGACAGCGTCCCAAATCGTTTGGATCCCAAAGATCGCTAGGATGGAGGGCCTCATGGAGGAGATGAAAAAGATGGCTGAGCAGCGGGGACAGCGATGGCTGCAGGAGCTGTTACAGCAGTGGTCCGTGGACAGCGGCGGTGTGAAGGATTCGGCAACCACACTGCCTCCAAAGCAGCAGAGAAGATCAAGGCCACCCGAACGCCTCAGCCCGGAGTCGACACCCAGGAGCCAGCGGCGGAACAGGAGCAGCAGAAGACCATCGGCAGCAGCGGGACATCCAGGAGCTGCGGCATCCAGAGGCCTACTACGGAAGCTGGGCCTCAGGCAGCAAGGCACTCTCCCCTCCCCTTCCAGATTGCGGCACGAGCCGATGACGTGTTTGTCGCGACCGCGTGACGCGTTGAAGTGGTCCGGCGGCACGGTCATGTGACTCAGCATCAGCTGACCCGGAAGTGGCGTCGCGGGTCCCAGCCCGTCCATGGGTGACCCAGCAGTGACGTCGGAGTCCCGAGACGTCCTCAGGTGACCCGGAAGTGACGTCGCGGGATCCCAATACATCCTCCGGTGACCCAGAAATGATGATGCGGGGTCTCAGAGCGTGCTCCGGTGAACTGGAAGTGACGTTGTGGGATTCTAAAATGACCTACAGTGTTCCGGGGGTGGTGTCATGGGACCCCAGGGCGTTCTTCAGGGACCCGGAAGTAAGTTGGTGGGCTTCATCCCAGGCCTTGCGGCCTGTGCGGGGTCCACGAGCTGCGACGGCGATGACATGGAAGCAGCCTGCTTCCGCGAGGTCTGGACACCATAGAGAGCGGAGGGATGGCCCGGACGGAGACAGGACATCATCGGGGCCAGGAGCATCTAGCAGGGATGCTGTCCAGCATGCCCCTTGCGGTTGTTTAGCATTGCGACAGGCAGAGAAAGGACCACAGAGGAGGGCGACGCGGACGTCACAGTTACATAGTCGTAGGCGGATCGGGTCGCAGGTTGCACTGGCAGAATGGTGGGCTCCCTGGTCCTGAGTCCTGTTCAGAGAGCGACATCGACGACGATGATCCTGGTGGGAAGGAACCGACTAGAACGCGATGCAAGGAGTAATGGCTATTCCGGGACCTGCTCGGAGTCAGCCTGGTAACAACACAGTTTCCCCTTTGTCTAACTCTACTTGCGCAGACGCGGAAGATGTAGGTGTCGTATCTGGTGGTATGAGTCCCATGAAGGGTGTGAATACAGTTCCAGGTGAGGGCAGTTTTGTGTCCGAATTATTGTGATTGGTCAGGGGTTTGTTTACCACCGTGGGGGGCCCTAGTACGGTATGGCAGGTTACGTCTGGGGGAGAGTCTGGCATGGCAGGGCAGGGTGTCTGGTGTCACAGTGTTCCAGCTGGTGCATCGGTATCTAGAGATAACGTGGTCAGTGCGCCGGTTGTGGCGGCACCGATTTCAACATCGGCGACTGCAATGGATGTCGTTTGGCTGGGTGACAAGGCGAGAGGAGAGGTTTATGACTGTTTTGATGGGCCGCTAGGGGTGCACCTGAAACAGGAGGTTAGAGAGAAAATATGGAAAGATGAGTATGTGGAGATGTTTTCTATGCTGCCGCTCGAGAAGTTTAACCTTGATCGGATTAAACCTGATGAGAGTAAGAAAGATAAGGAAGAGTGGCGGCGTTATCGGCTCATTCCTTGCATGTTTCAAAACTAGCTGCAAGTCTTTGTGATTTTGGCTAGCATAGTAGGGGAAAAGGCCTCTGACAACTGTTCGGCGCTCTTTTGTTATTTAGATTCAATAAGTGAGGCATACAGAACTTATGGGGGGGACGACATGGCTATGCCACGACGAGCAGTTTCATCAGCGGAAGCAGTTAGGCCCAGTTTGAGGTGGGATCGCAAGGACATTAGTTTGTGGATGCGGCTGATGTCTGCACTGAAGTCAATCCTGCAGTCCTTTCCCAGGAATTCCGGCGGGGGAGGGTGTCATCTGTCGCCTCACCAGAACCCAAAAAAAGGGGTATGCTGGCAATTAAATGAGAGAGAATGTTGTTTCTGGTCCAGTTGCCGGTTTAAGTACGAGTGTTTGTGTTGTAGCAGCACCCACAGTTACCTTAAGGGCTTCAAGAAGGGAAAAGGAAAGGCTGCAGAGTCTTTCTCAAAAAGGGAGGACCCCGGTGAGGGTAGATCGGATGGTGCCGTTTTTAAGTAGATGCCCTGACTAGGTGGTGGCAGAATTGTTGAAGGAAGGCTTTAGTTTCGGTTTTAAAATTCTGTCGGTTGTTCAGCCTGGCGAGATCCGTCTAAAAAATTTACAGTCAACCCACTTACATAAAGAAGTAATTTCAGAGAAGTTACGAAAGGAAGTGGAACTAGGGCGTGTATGGCAGGACCATTTGATGACCCTCCATTGCCCAACTTAATAGTTTCCCCGCTGGGGCTTGTTCCTAAAAAGGAAGGTAGGTAATAAGTTTCAGCTGATTCACCATTTGTCTTATCCTGTCGGGAATTCGGTGAACGACGGTATTGACCCCGAGCTTGTGTCAGTATCATATGTCCATTTTGACAGGGCAGTGGAATGGCTGAGGAAGCTGGGTCGGGGTTTACTTTTGGCAAAAACGGACATTGAGACCGCTTTCCACCTTTTGCCGGTACATCCAGAGAGTTTTTACCTGTTAGGATGTTGGTGGGAGGACAAATTTTATGTGGATTGTTGTTTGCCTATGGGATGTTCCATCTCCTGTTATTACTTCGAAAAGTTCAGTTGTTTTTTGGAATGGGTGATTAAGAAGGAGGCGGGTTTGGATTCAGTGTTGCATTACCTGGACGATTTTTTGTGCATGGGGCCTGCGGGATCTACACAATGTTCCCTTTTGCTGCGGACAGTGGAGCAGGTAGCACGCCGCTTTGGTGTCTCGCTGGAACTAGAGAACCAGAGAAGACGGAGGGGCCCGTGACGGTATTGAAGTTTATGTGAATAGAATTAGATACTGTTGCTATGGAGTGCCATTTGCCAGAAGACAAGCTGTTAGACTGGAGAGATTGTGTTCAAAGAGCCTTGATGGCAAAAAAGGTTTGCTTGCGTGTTTCACAATCCCTTCTAGGAAAGCTTAATTTTGCTTGCAGGATTCTGCCTATGGGAAGCGTTTTTTCCAATCACCTTGCACAAGCCTTGGCAGGTGTGTCACACCCTTTACATTTTGTGCATTTGAAGGTCGAGCACAAGGCAGACCTCAGAGTGTGGTCCCGCTTTCTGCAGCTTTATAATGGACGGTCATTGTGGATTCAGGAGGCGGTGTCTAATGATGGCCTGGTCCTTTATACGGACGCAGCTGAGTCCAGTGGCTTTGGGGCATACTTCGGAGGTAGATGGTGTGTTGGCAAGTGGCCTGAGACGTGAGGTCTTCAGGCCTGAGCAGAAATTTAGCGTTGTTGGAGCTTTTTCCTATCGTCGTGGCCATTGAGATTTTGGGGACAGGACTTGAGAGATAGGAAGGTGCGCTTTATGTGTGACAATATGGGTGTAGTTCAGTGTGTCAATAAGTTGACGACGGATTTCCCCCGGAGGTAGACCTTTTAAAGCATATGGTGTTGCAGTGTCTTAACCTTAATCTGTGGATTTGTGCAGTGCATGTCCCAGGTGGGTTGAATTCTGTGGCTAATGCATCATCTCACTTCCAGTGGGACCGTTTTCTGGTGCTGGCACCGGATGTGGAGCATCAGGAGACTGTTTGGCCCACCTGGTTGTGGGATCTGGTTTGCGTCCTGCCTGGGAATTCATTCGAGAATCGGTGGTGCCCAGTACTTGGCGAAGTTATACAGCAGCGTGGGACCAATGGCTCCAGCTGGTTGACGATCTTGGTGGTATTGTACCTGAGGGCGAAAGGGTTTATCTGCTGTTGTTCATGTTGGGCCGAGCGACAGAAGATGGTCAGTCGTGGTCGGCGGTTGCTAGCAGGCTAGCCGGTATAGTCTTCTTTTTCATATTGCTCGGCTGGAGGGACGTCACTAAAGATTTTATGATGCGTCAGGCGTCAAAAGGCTATCACAAAAAGGGGCATGGAAAGATTGGAGGCGCCCAGTATCTTTCCAGCTGCTAGGTAAACTGCTTGAGGTCTTGCCTCAGGTGTGTTTCTCAGAATACGAGTGTCGATTGTTTAGCATTGCTTTCGTTCTGGCCTTTTTCGGTGTGTTTAGGATCAGTGAGTTAGTTAGCAAAAACACAAAATGTCATGGTGGTTTGGGGTTGAATGATGTTGCATGTGTGGCAGATGCAGTACGATGCCGTTTGAAGCAGTCCATGATGGATCAGCTGTGTAGAGGTCGCGTGATCGGGGGGGGTACCGGGCTTGGTAGAGTGCCTGATCAAACAAGTTTCATCATTCCTGAAGGTGAGGGGAACTCGAGTGGGGTCCTTTTTGTGGCACCAAGATGGGTCTCCCTTGTCTAGCTATCAGCTTGTCTGCATCTTTCGGAGATGCCTGCAGCAGTGCGGTCTCAGCGAGGCAGAGTTTGCATCCCATTCCTTCAGGATCGGGGTAGGGACCCAGGCTGCTTGTTGGGGACTGAGTGAGCAGGCTGTCCGGAAGATTGGACGCTGGGAGTCCGCGAGGTACAGATCTTACTCTGGGAGGGGGGGATGGTTACCGGTTCATCTGATTATACTTGTTCCTGATTGCCCCTTTTCCTCTCCCTCCCCCCCACACCCCTGCATTGTGTCACTTTTTGTTTTGTAGGTCGTCCTTTACTGGTATGGATACTTGGCCATTCGTTCGTCTATTGGGGCGCCCTTCGGGCTGATGTAAGACCCAACAGCCGTCAGTTGGGGGTCCCCAGGGACACAGTGCGCTGGATCGGGTGAGGAGGAATGCTGTTGAGTGAGGTGTTGCCTACCTGGCGACGTCACTCTGAGCTGGACAGACCACCAGATGCTCTAGTGCTGCACGTGGGTGAGAACGACTGTTCCGGTATCCGGGCGTCCAGGGACTTGATACGTGATATCAAGTGGGACTGCCTTTGGCTCCTGTCATCCCACCCGGGTCTAGTACTAGTGTGGTCAGAGGGTGTAAATAGAACGTGGGAAAAAGTTAACCGGGAGGTTGCACGTTTTATTTCTTGGGTGGGCAGTGTCACGGTGCGACACAGAGTTAGTCTCCATCCCCAGGATGGCATTCATTTGAACGCTGTGGGTATCGACATCTGGGCCCTGGGGCTGGCTCATGGATGGGGTGTAGAAAGCTCTGTTGTTGTGGGAGGACTCGCACACACAAGGGGTCATGCGTGCTCGCTGTGGCGGAAAGGAGGTTTGGTATCTGAAGGTGGGGGTCTGCACAGAAGAAAGGGGGGGAACCCAGTGCAGGAGCGGGTTACCCCTGATGGTGCAAGTAATTGGTGATTCAGGTCCTTTCTAGTTTGAGTCTCAGTGGGAGATTGGGTGGGCAACATTTGACTAGGTGTCCTCAAACCAGTGTGGTGCGGCTGAGGGTAGGTGGTGGAGCCGGTGTTGCATCATACGGTTTTGTCAACCTTCACTGACACCCCCCTCCTTTCGGATGTTCTTCAATGGATGTTTTCAAATGTTTGTTTATTTCAAATGTTAATAAACGGGGGCTGTTGTGTCCTTATGTGTCACGCAGTCTTGGTGTTTATTTTAGGTAAGAACCCCTGGTGGGTGGGGGGTTGGTTGATTGGTCGGTAATAGGGCCTATAGTCAGCCTTTTCAAAGTCAAGCAATTTCCTGGCTTTCTGTCCATTCCCAGAGCACATGTTTATGGGTTAGCTGTCTCAGTGGTTAACACATATCTGACAGATGCTTGCAAAATTTGGAGAGATAATTTACCATGCCTAGAAATCGTTGTACTCTACACACATTGGTAGGTGTTGGCAAATCTTGAATTGCTCTCCCCTTTTCAGGATCCACTTTTATACCATTTGAGGTCAGAAGCTGTCCAACATATGCAACTTCTGTCATTTTCAGCTTGAATTTGTCGAAGTTCAGCTTTGTTTGCTTTGCTCTGCATCTGTCCAAAAATGGTATCATCTTCTGATCATGATCCTTGCTTACAGATTCCATATCTTCACCTTCTCCCACTATTAGGATATCATCTGCTATTGTTTTTACTCCAAGAAGTCCTTCCAAAGCCCGCATCAATTTCTGTTGGAACACCTCTGGGGCAGGTTTTATTCCCATGGGCATTCTCAGCCATTTATAAGGTCCAAATGGTGAAGAAAATGTTGTCAATAAATTTGATTCTTCAGTCAGTTCAACATGCTAGAATCCATTTTTGACATCACATACAGAAAATATTTTAGCCTTTGATAGATCTGGGAGAACATCATGTAATGTTGTCAATGGGTAATGATTTATTTTCAGCACCTTGTTGAGTGGCTTAGGATCAATGCATATTCTTAAATTGCCTGAAACCATCACCAGACTGCTGATCTGATCTGTGCTCTTCTGGACTAGTGCTATCATGCCTCTTCTCTGTACATCTTGTAGTTCTCTTTCAGTGGTTGCATTAAAGCTACATGCACTCTTTTTGTAGGTCATTTGGTAGGCTACATGGTGGTATCAATTTCTAGCCTGTATTTACCTTCAAAACACCCATCACCTTAAAATAAATCAGCATATTCAATTTTTATTTTCTGAACATCCAACTTGTGCTCTGCATTTAGTTTGGGATTTTGTATATCCTGGGATACCTCAACAGACATAATGTTTTGAGACTGTACTTTTATTAAGTCCATTGCCTGCACTGCTTTTACTCCCAGTAATGGTACACGGTTCCCACCATGCAGTTCAATAAATTCAACTCTGTAACTTTTCCTGTTACATGGGTTCCGTATTTTGAGCTTACATGTCCCCATAGGTTTCTGAACACTTTTGTTGTACATCACTAGTACCTTGTCTGTTGGCTCAAATGAAACCTGTTTGTTCAGCAGAGCGTATGGAATTACATTGCTGTTTGCTCCACAATCTAGCTGAAATCTAATGGGCTTCTCATCCAACAAGAAGGTTGCATAAAACTGCTTGGCATTCTTGACTACTGGCTGTCTGATTACATTGACATTCTCTGTTGCAGGCCACAAGCTGTAATGTCCTCTGCACTAGAGTTGAGCGCGGGTCGCGGCTCGTGGTTCTCCAGTTCGCGGTTCGAGTGATTTTGGGGGCTGTTCTAGATCGAACTAGAACTCGAGCTTTTTGCTAAAGCTCGATAGTTCTAGTTACGTTCGAGAACGGTTCTAGCAGCAAAAAGCCAAGCTAATTACTAGCTGGCTTTCCGCTGTAATAGTGTAAGTCACTCTGTGACTCACACTATTATGAAATTTCAGCGTATAGTGTGCGGGAACAGCGCATTCAGATCACTGCTGTTGGGATAATGGCGATCGCCATTTTTTTTTTTTTCCTTGTCTTCCTTCCCTAAGCATGTGCATGTAGTGGGGCGGGCCAGCATGTCAGCCAATCCCAGACACACACACAGCTAAGTGGACTTTTAGCCAGAGAAGCAACGGCATGTGTGATAGGATGTCCATGTCACATGTCCCTGCATTATAAATACAGGCATCTGCCCGTCTGGACGCCATTATCTGCCTTCTGCGTCTGGGTGTCAGTCACCGCTGGCGTAGCTTCTGTCTCCGATACTGCTGTGTACGCTCTACACACAGCGCTATACAGAATAGGGATAGAAGTTTCTATTAGTCCTTGTAAGGGCTAATACCAGCAGGGTCAGAGCCATAGGTGAAAGTCAGGTCTGTGAAAACAGATTTTAACAGCTACACAAGATAACAGCGTCTGTGTAGCTAAGGTCAGGGATTTCCTCTCTGCATTTCCCCATTAGGAGGGATAGAAAGTGAGGCTTCCTTTCCTCTACCTAGACCCACAACCCTGCCACTGTACCCTCCTGCCCTTTGCACACTCAAGCTCATTGTTACTAAGCCATTATACTAGCAAACACTGAGGAAACTTAGTGGCATCCTAAAAGTGGCTGTTGGACTTCATTACTGTCCCACTGGTGCAAATCTATTTGCAGCACCTCTACATTGCACACTCAAACTCATTGTTACTAAGCCATTATACTAGCAAACTATGCTGCCAGTTTAAGGGCCGTAGTTGCATTGTCAGGGATAGTTATTGTTGTTTATTCTGCTGTTAATAAAGCTAGATCACCGCTGCAATGTACACCACCTCTCAATTTTTACTACCACATTTTAAGTGCACAATCTTGTCGCAATCAACATGAGTGGCAAAATGACAGATGCTGGTGGAAAGGGGAAGAGGCGTGTTGGAAAAGGAAAAAAAGGGTTTGTCCGTGGGGAAGGTGGCAAAGCTCCATTAACATCTGCTGAAGATAGACCATCTTCCAGCAAAAGTAAGATGTCTACTACTTACTGTGGACAATCCGATGTGCTCCCTTTTTTACGGACATGAACAACTGGAACAAAGGTAGATGATGGCCAAAAAAGGAAAATGCTTGAATGGATCTCAAGTGGTCCAACAAGTGCCCTCTCCGCCACCTCAACTACCGCATCCAAAAATCACCAGTCCACTGAGTTGTCAGCCCAATCACACTTGCTTTCTCCCAGCTCTGAAGTCTCCATCCGCCCTGCACAGCATGGTGGAACTGAGATGGCTGAGTCTGCAGAGCTGTTCAGTCACACTATAGCCTGGGAATCAGAGGTCTGCTCCCAAGCTACAGTGATTACAGACCAGGAAATGGTCTGCAGTGATGCCCAGAACCTTTGTGACTCTGATTCAGGCTGTGAGGACCAAGTTTCTGAGCATAATGTTGACCCTTTTTCACAAACTGTAACACCTGTTGTTATAGACAATGAGGAACATACTGATGACGATGAGACGCAGATACCTATATTGGGATGACAACTTAAATATTCTGTCAGGGCAAGAAGAGGCTCGGTCAGAGGGTGAGGGGAGTGCAAACACAACAATTGATGAGGAAGTTCTAGATCCCACCTATTGTCAACCCACAGTCAGGCACTCGAGGAGGTCAACAGAGGCGGTGGAGGAGGATGCAACTGACGACGAAGTTACCTTGTGCCTTCCTGGACAGAGGATAAGTACTGGTAGCACATCTACAACTGCATCCTCAGCCACCACTCTGCCTCTGAGCATTAGTCGGGGTGGATCAGCAGGTCGCATGCCCTCTAAGCCTTGCCTAGACTGGTCCTTTTTTGACATAGCAAAAGATCGCCCAAATTATGTGATCTGTAAAATTTGTTGTGATTCTGTTAGTAGAGGGCAAAACCTCAGCAGTTTGACAACTTCTTCCATGAATCGTCACATGAATAAATATCAAATGTCCCAGTGGGAAGCTCACTGTGCTGCAATGCGGCCTAGCGGAGCGGACCATTCACCGCCTGCCCCTTCCAGTGCATCCGCGCGCTCTTCATCTTGTAGGACTGTGGGGACAGCTGTCACACCTGGTTTTCCACGCACAACTTCCACCACTGTAACCGCAACAGGCAGTTTGCTTGGTAGGTCGTCAGTTGGTTTGAAAGGGGAAACAAGTGCGTGTGTACAGCTCTCTCAGACATCGATAGCACCAACGTTGGATGAAGGCAACATCTACGCCTGCACTTTCCTCACAAACCTGCATTTTTCCAGAGACACCGTACTCAACATGACAAAGCTAAGAGGTTGACTTTATCCCTCTGTAAGCTCTTGGCTACCGAAATGCTGCCTTTCCGCCTGGTGGACACACAGGATTTTAGAGACCTTATGTCTGTCGCTGTGCCCCAGTACCAGATGCCCAGTCGCCACTACTTCTCTAAGAAAGGTGTGCCTGCGCTACACCAGCATGTCGCACACAACATCACCGCTTCCTTGAGAAACTCTGTGTGTGAACGGGTGCATTTCACCACCGATACTTGGACCAGTAAGCATGGACAGGGATGTTACATGTCGCTGACTGGGCACTGGGTAACTGTGGTGATAGATGGTGAAGGGTCTGCTGCACAAGTCTTGCTGTCCCCACAACTTGTGTGTCAATCCTCTGTCTGTCCAAGTTCCGCCACTGCTTCTGCCTCCTCTACCTCATCTGGGTCCTCCACCTCCGCCCCAAGCCTGCCTGGTCAGGCCACCAGCGTTCTAACTGCGCAGAAGGAATCACGCACCCCTCATTACTATGCTGGCAGCAGAGTGCAACGGCATCAGGCGGTCTTTAGCTTGACATGTCTTGGAAATAGGAGTCACACAGCGGCTGAGTTGTGGGCAGCTCTGGAGACTGAGTTTAATAAATGGTTGTCTCCACTCAACCTGCAGCCTGGTAAGGCCGTGTGCGACAATGCTGCAAACCTGGGTGCAGCCCTTCTCCTGGGCAAGTTGACACACGTGCCTTGTATGGCTCACGTGTTGAACCTTGTTGTCCAGCAATTTTTAACACACTATCCCGGCCTAGATGGCCTTCTGAACAGGGCACGAAAACTGTCTGCTCACTTCCGCCGTTCAACCACCACTGCTGAGCGACTTGCATCGCTCCAGAAGTCTTTCGGCCTGCCGGTTCATCGCCTGAAATGCAATTTGCCGACACGCTGGAATTCGACTCTCCACATGTTACAGCGACTGTGGCAGCACCGCCGAGCCCTGGTGCAATACGTCATGACGTATAGCCTGGGCCAACGAGATGCAGAGGTGGGGCAGATCACCCTGATGGAGTGGTCTCAGATCAAGGACCTATGCACCCTTCTGTACAGTTTCGACATGGTGACGAATATGTTTAGCGCTGACAATGCCATTTTCAGCATGACAATTCCAGTCATTTACATGCTGGAGCACATGCTAAACACTATTCGGAGTCAGGGGGTGGGACAACAGGAAGGGGAGGAACTACAGTAGGATTCATATGCGCAAGACACAAGAACATCACCAAGGTCCAGATGTTCATCATCACCAACGCGGCAGGCATGGGACCATGGGGGACAGGGATCAACAAGGGCGCATGGTAGCAGGCGAAATGTTGAGGAAGGTGCAGGAGAACATGAAGAAATGGAGGACGAACTGTCCATGGACATGGAAGACTCAGCGGATTAGGGTGACCTTGGTCAAATTTCAGTTGAAAGAGGTTGGGGGGAGATGTCAGAGGAAGAAAGAACGGTTAGCACCTCTATGCCACAAACACAGCATGGACTTGGTCGGCATGGCTGCGCAAGACACATGAGTGCCTTCTTGCTGCACTACCTCCAACATGACCATCGTATTGTCAAAATTAGAAGTGATGATGACTACTGGCTTGCCACACTATTAGATCCCCGGTACAAGTCCAAATTTTGTGACATAAATCCCGCCATAGAAAGGGACGCACGTATGCAGGAGAATCAGCAGAAGCTGTTATTCGATCTTAGCTCAGCTTTTCCACCAAACAACCGTGCAGGTGCAGGGAGTGAATCTCCCAGTTGTAACTTGACAAAAATGGGACGGTCTCGTCATCTTCAACAGTCTACCCGTACCAGTAGCGCCGTATCTGGTGCTGGTAACAGCAATTTTATTGAATCTTTTCATAATTTTTTTAGACCCTCCTTTGCAAGGCCACCAGAGACAACAAGTCTGACACAGTCAACGGCTAGAGAGGATGATACAGGAGTATCTCCAAATGAACATCAATGCCATTACTTTGCAAATGGAGCCTTGCTCATTTTGGGCTTCAAATCTTGAAAAATGGCCAGAGCTCTCCACTTACGCCTTGGAGATTTTGTCGTGTCCAGCTGCCAGCGTTGTCTCTGAACGTGTCTTCAGTGCTGCTGGGTGTGTGCTGACAGATAAGCGCACGCGTCTGTCCAGTGACAATGTGGACAGACTAACGTTCATCAAAATGAACAAGTCATGTATCCACAAGGAATTTACTACCCCTGTGTCATCCTGGGGAGAGTAAATGCTTGTGGATTTTGAATGTGCTTGATGCAAATCTAGCTGTGAAGTGTACAACTGTGGCACAAGTGCTGCCACTGAAGGGGTGTGTGTGTGTGTGGCCCAATTTTTGGAAAAAAGGGAGACTCCGCTTGGAGTAACCCTTGCTTACATTGTTTTTAAAAATGATCCAAGATGCACAGAGCTGGGATCAGGAAAGACTTTACTACCTACCCCGGTGTCCTCCTGGGAACGGTTAAGTATGGCGTATTTTTGAATGTGCTTGATGCAAATCTAGCTGTGAAGTGTACAACTGGGGCACAAGTGCTGGCACTGAAGGGGTGGGTGTGTGTGTGGCACAATTTTTGGAAAAAAGGGAGACTTTGCTTGGAGTCACCTTGCGGTGTTTTACATGATTTTAGAAGGGCGTGCCATGCCTATATCTGTGTCTCCTCCTCTTTTTCCTTGTCCAGCTCTTTTGTTTTCGCACGAGTATATGTCCTTGTCACTTTCCCATGTGTTTGTGTTGTGTTGTGAGTTTTGTCACCTTTTGGACACCTTTGAGGGTGTTTTCTAGGTGTTTTTATGTGTTTGTGATTGCCTCCCATTGTTTCCTATGCGGTTCGAGTGGTTCGCCGAACTCAAACGAGACCTCCGTTCGGCGAACCGAACTCGAGCCGCGACCGGTTCGCTCATCTCTACTCTGCACTGTCAATGTCTTGTGTCACAGTGTGGACCTGTCCATGCTGTTTGCCTGTTCCCAGTCTGCAGACAGCTGAGAAATGATTCTTCCTGCCTCATAACCTGCAGGTTCTGCTAACTGCTGGACATTTGTTTTTGTGTCTTTCATGTCTTTTACCACAATATTTGCAATGGACCGTGCTTATAGGGGAGCTTGAGTTAAAAGATACTGCATGTATCTTATCATCATCACTATCACTGGTGCCTGCCATCATCTTCAGGCTGTGTTTTGTCAGCTCCGCAGCCCTGCAGATTCCTCTTTCAGTAATTTTTCTTTGGGGCAAGTGTCTCAGATGCCAACACACTATTCTATCTCTGATTTAGACTTTTTCTGATTTCTCCAAAGCCACATGTTGCAGCCAATGTCTTCATCTCTGTTACATATCTATCTACATTTTCACCATCCTCTGCTGTCTTGTGAAGACTTGTCTCTCCACGGTCTCATTCTTCTTTGGGTCACAGTGTTTATCAAATGCCTGCACAATCTCTGCTAGGACTAGGTTGTCTGTGTGTGGGAGTAAGGTCTGGGTTATTTCTCTGCCTTTTTCCCCAATCAAGTAATAAAACAGCTTTACTTTACGTTTGTCATCACTGGGGGCCACCGTCAGATCCACATACAGAGTAAACTCTTCTTTCCAGTGTCTTCACCTCTGGGATAGATTACATAACGTGATATCTAGTTTCTGAGGTGCCTTTTAGACCAGTCTCCATGTTGCAGTAATGACAGAAAATCTGTACTTACAGTTGTTGCTATGATACTTTGTACAGGCCCAGTCACACACACAAGCTCTGAGGATTTGTAATTGTGTCATACAAAGGTTCTGTGCCCATCTGCCACCATGCTCAATTTGTTGTGTCTCTCAAGAATCACCCTCAGGCCTGCAACACACATCCGTGCCTCCGGTACGTGTTTGGTACGTTTTTGCACGTACCGGAGACACGGAGACCAATGTTACTCTATGGAGGATGGCACACACTCGTAAAATCACACGGAACGTGTGTCCGTGTGGTAAGTACGTGTGTGCGGTTTTCTACACGGACGACATGTCCGTTTTTGGCCGGCAGCATGCAGGCACGGACCCACTAAAGTCTATGGGTCTGTGCCTGCACGGACTGCACACGGGGTATGTCCGTGTTCAGCACGTATCGTCCGTGTCCGTTTTTCATCAAAAAATCTGAAACGCTTGTTTCCAATCTATCAGGTCAATTGAAGGCAAACAACAACACCAGGATCTCATGATGAATGATTAACAACATTAATTGGGTAAGAATGTGGACCTTTAAAAACGGACAGCACACGGACAGCACACGTACATATTTTATGTCAATATGGACATTCCACACGCACACACGGTCGCAGAAGCCATCACACAGATGCCATACGTACCAAAGAAACGCCCCTAAAAAATGGAACACGGACACGAAAAATGGACCGTGTCACACGTACATTTTTTATGCGGAAGTGTGTTTTCTTCCTCAGTGAGTATCTTCAGGTTCTTTATTACGAGTGGTGTTGTCAGCCATTACATCTGTATGCTGCCTGCACCTTATCTGCATTACAAGCAAGTTGCCTCTTCTCTGTGGTGCACATACAAGTAGTGAGGCCCCTAGAGGCAATACAGCATATAACATATTGCTACAGCCCCCAATCCTGAAATATTCAAACAACACTGTAGGGCTCATGCCCATGTTGCGTACTCACATGCATTTACGCCGCGTATTGCACTGCAGCATAAATTCATGCGTCCTGCATCCTCTGCACAATCTATGTAGATTGTGCATGAGATGTGCGCACGTTGCTTTTATAAACGCAGCGATTTGGATGCTAAAATTTTGACCCAAATCCGTGCGTTCATAAAAGCAGCATGTCAATTATTTCTGCGTTCTGGATGCTGCTCCCACTCTGTCTATGGTGGGGGCAGCAGCCAGAGCGCATGAAATTGGCTTTTTTAAACAAAAAAACTGCATTCATTATGCAGTCTTTCTGCAGCAATTTGACGCGCACATGTGCTATCAAATCGCTGCACAATATTCTGCAGTTACGTGCGCATGAGCCCTTAGGGTAGGTTCACACGAGCATATAAAAATTCATCCTGAAGATATTTTTTTTCTCATCCTTGTGCAAACCCTTTTTTTTTTTTTTTTTTTACAGCAACAGCTTAATTAACAGCTTAACCCTTTCACGACCGGACAATTTTGCGCTTTCAATTTTTTTTTGCCATTCTTCTTCCGAGACACATAACTTTTTAATTTTTTAGTCAATATGGTCATGTGAGGGCTTTTTTTTTGCAGAACAAGGTGTATTTTTAAAGGAAATCATGAGTTTTATCATATAGTATACTGGAAAATGGCAAAAAACTCCAAAGATGTAAAAATTGCAAAAAAAAGTGCAATATTGTTTTTCATAGTATCATAGTATCATAGTTTTTAAGGTTGAAGGGAGACTCTAAGTCCATCTAGTTCAACCTGTAGCCTAACATGTTGATCCAGAGGAAGGCAAAAAAACCCCCAATGTGGCAAACAAGTTCCAATGGGGAAAAAATTTCCGTCCTGACTCTACATCCGGCAATCAGACTAGTTCCCTGGATCAATACCCTGTCATAAAATCTAATATACATAACTGGTAATATTACATTTTTCAAGAAAGGCGTCCAGGCTCTGCTTAAATGTTAGTAGTGAATCACTCATTACAACATCATGTGGCAGAGAGTTCCATAGTCTTCTCACTGCTCGTACAGTAAAGAATCCTCGTCTGTGATTATGATTAAACCTTCTTTCCTCAAGACGTAGTGGATGCCCCCGTGTTCCAGTCGCAGGCCTTGGTGTAAAAAGATCTTTGGAAAGGTCTCTGTACTGTCCCCTCATATATTTATACATTGTGATTAGATCCCCCCTAAGCCTTCGTTTTTCCAAACTAAATAACCCCAAGTTTAATAACCTGTCTTGGTATTGCAGCCCACCCATTCCTCTAATAATCTTGGTGGCTCTTCTCTGCACCCTCTCCAGTTCAGCTATGTCCTTCTTATATATCGGTGACCAGAATTGTACACAGTATTCTAAGTGTGGTCGCACTAGTGACTTGTACAGAGGTAGAACTATATTTTTTTCATGAACACTTATACCTCTTTTAATACATCCCATTATTTTATTAGCCCTGGCAGAAGCTGCCTGACACTGTCCACTAAAGTGAAGTTTACCATCCACCAATACACCCAAGTCTTTTTCTGTGTCTGTTTTACCCAGTGTTCTACGATTAAGTACATAATCATAAATGTTATTTCCTCTACCCAAGTGCATGACCTTACATTTATCTACATTAAACTTCAATTGCCACTTCTCAGCCCAATCCTCCAATTTACATAAATCTCCCTGTAATATAAATTATCCTCCTCTGTATTGATTACCCTGCAGAGTTTAGTATCATCTGCAAATATTGAAATTCTACTCCGCATGCCCCCAACAAGGTCATTTATAAATATGTTGAAAAGAAGTGGGCCCAATACTGACCCCTGTGGTACCCCACTATGAACTGAGACCCAGTCCGAGTACGTACCATTAATAACCACCCTTTGTTTCCTATCACTTAGCCAGTTTTTAACCCAGTTACACATATTTTCCCCTATC
This sequence comes from Anomaloglossus baeobatrachus, assembly GCF_048569485.1. NCBI lineage: Eukaryota > Metazoa > Chordata > Amphibia > Anura > Aromobatidae > Anomaloglossus > Anomaloglossus baeobatrachus. The sequence goes on from NC_134353.1 coordinate 433,506,282, forward strand.
CCCATTATTCTCATTTTATGTACCAACCTTTTGTGTGGCACCGTATCAAAAGCTTTTGAAAAGTCCATATACACAACATCCACTGCATTTCCCTGGTCCAGACTTGAACTTACCTCTTCATAGAAGCTGATCAAATTAGTTTGACAGGATCGATCCCTCATAAACCCATGTTGATACTCTGTCATAAGGTTATTTTTCTTGAGATACTCCAATATAGCATCTCTCAAGAAACCCTCAAGGATTTTACCAACCGTAGAGGTTAAACTTACCGGCCTATAATTTCCCGGCTCAGTTTTTGTCCCCTTTTTGAATATTGGCACCACATTTGCTATGCGCCAGTCCTGCGGTACCGACCCTGTTATTAAGGAATCTGAGAAGATTAAAAATAATGGTCTATCTATCACAGAACTCAATTCCTGTAGTACTCTGGGGTGTATGCCATCCGGGCCCGGAGATTTGTCAACCTTAGTGATTTCGAGGCGGCGGCGTACTTCCTGCTGGGTTAAGCAGGTAATATTCAAGTGTGAATTTATAGTATCACTGGTCATGTCATCTGCCATGGCATTTTCTTGTATAAAAACCGTAGAAAAAAAGTCATTCAGCAGGTTGGCTTTACCCTCATCCCCTTCCACCATTTCACCAAGACTATTTTTAAGGGGGCCAACACTATCGCTTTTCAGTTTTTTACTGTTTATGTAGTTAAAGAATATTTTAGGATTATTTTTACTTTCTCTCGCAATGAGTCTCTCTGTCTCAAACTTAGCTAACTTAATTTGCTTTTTACATATTTTATTTAATTTTCTATAATTATATAATGCCTCATCACTACCTACCCTCTTTAATTCTTTTAAGGCTTTCTGTTTTTCTTTTATTGCTTCCCTTACAGCTCTATTTAGCCATAGGGGTTTCCTCCTATTTCTAGCATGTTTGTTCCCATAGGGTATATTTTCTGCACAAGCCCTATTCAGGATGCTCATAAAAGTCTCCCATTTGCTTTGTGTACTTTTATTACTTAGTACATCATCCCAGTTTATTGCACTAAGATCATCTCTCAACCGTTTAAAATTTGCTTTCCTGAAGTTTAGTGTCCTTGTAGCCCCTCTACTAGACATCTTACTAAAGAATACATGAAAACTTATTATTTTGTGATCACTATTCCCCAAGTAACCCCCAACTTGTATATTTGATATGCGGTCTGGCCTATTGGTTAGTACAAGGTCTAGTAGTGCTCCCCCTCTTGTGGGGTCCTGTACCATTTGTGAAAGGTAATTATCTTTCATTGTTATCAAAAATCTATTTCCTTTGCTGGAACTGCAAGTTTCTGTTCCCCAATTTATATCAGGATAGTTAAAGTCCCCCATAATAATTACCTCTCCGAGACTCGCTGCTTTATCAATTTGCTTTATGAGGAGATTCTCTACCTCTTCCATAATATTCGGCGTCTTATAACACACCCCTATCAGTATTTTATTATTCATTCTCCCCCCCCTTATCTCCACCCATAGGGACTCTACATTCTCAGTACCCTCACATATGTTGTCACGCAGGATGGGTTTTAAGGATGATTTTACATATAGACACACACCTCCCCCTCGCTTATTTGTACGGTCATTCCTGAATAGGCTATAACCCTGTAAATTAACAGCCCAGTCATAGCTCTCATCCAGCCATGTCTCTGATATCCCCACTATATCATAATTTTCTTCCAACAATATTAATTCTAATTCCTCCACCTTATTTGTGAGGCTTCGGGCATTAGTGTACATGCACGTTACGTATGACTCTGTACCTGTATTCCTGCTTACTGTATTAACTGTCCTAACCCTTCCCCCCGTACCACCCCCAATTTCATTACTTGTGCCCTGGTCACTATCTGCACTACATTCCCCTTCTATAAAGTGAATACCCTCGCCCCCCATTCCTAGTTTAAACACTCCTCCAACCTTCTAGCCATTTTCTGCCCCAGCAGAGCTGCACCTTCCCCATTAAGATGCAGCCCATCCCTAGCATAGAATCTGTAGCCAACTGAAAAGTCGGCCCAATTCTCCAGGAACCCAAAACCCTCTTTCCTACACCAATTCCTGAGCCACCTGTTAACCTCCCTGATCTCCCTTTGCCTCTCTAGTGTGGCTCGTGGCACAGGTAGTATTTCCGAAAATACCACCTTTGAGGTCCATGCTTTAAGCTTACAACCTAATTCCCTGAAATCATCTTTAAGGACCTTCCACCTACCTCTAACTTTGTCATTTGTGCCAATGTGTACAATGACCGCTGGGTCCTCCCCAGCCCCTCCCAGTAATCTGTCAACCCGATCAGCGATGTGCCGAACTCGAGCGCCAGGAAGACAACACACTGTTCGGCGATCCCTGTCTTTGTGACAGATTGCCCTATCTGTCCCCCTAATAATTGAGTCCCCCACTACCAGTACCTGTCTTGCCTGCCCTGCACTCCTATTCCCCCCCTTACTGGAGCAGACACTCCTCTGGCGTTCAGAGGTCATGCCTTGCTGCAGCAATGCTACCCCTGTAATTACATCCCCCTCATCTGCCAAGTTTGCAAACCTATTGGGGTGTGTCAGTTCAGGACTAGCCTTCCTAGCACTTTTCCCTTTACCCCCCTTTCTAACTGTCACCCAGCTACCTACCTCACCGTCCTGCCGCTCCCTACTACGATCCTCCCCCACATCTGACCCAGCAAGCTGCTGCTCAGTGAGCAGCAAACTCCTTTCCATATTGCTAATGCATCTCAGAGTTGCCAGCTGCTCATTTAGATCCAGTATCTGGGCTTCCAAATGTGCAACTTGCTCACATCTCGAACAACAGTATGCACCCTCGAACGGCTTTTCAAGGACTGCATACATGAGACAAGATGTACACTGGATCGCATTAGCAATAGTGGAGCACATTTTCTAATGGGGATAGCACTAAACAAATGTTAAGTAATTAAACAACTAAATACAAACAATTCTACTCACACTTACTTTTGCTCACACTTTGCTCACTCACGCTCACAATGAAGAAGACAGGCTAAAACTAGCGGCGCGCGGTTTTCAGAAGTCTTCCTTCCGGCTGTAACGGCCAAAACCCGGTTCTCCTTGAGCTCGCGGTGACTCTTCACTTATCCCAGAAGGCACTGGGAATATGCAAATTATCCTCGCAAGACTCCTTCCCTGGCTTTCAGAAGTCTTCCTTCCGGCTGTAACGGCCAAAACCCGGTTCTCCTTGAGCTCGCGGTGACTCTTCACTTATCCCAGAAGGCACTGGGAATATGCAAATTATCCTCGCAAGACTCCTTCCCTGGCTTTCAGAAGTCTTCCTTCCGGCTGTAACGGCCAAAACCCGGTTCTCCTTGAGCTCGCGGTGACTCTTCACTTATCCCAGAAGGCACTGGGAATATGCAAATTATCCTCGCAAGACTCCTTCCCTGGCTTTCAGAAGTCTTCCTTCCGGCTGTAACGGCCAAAACCCGGTTCTCCTTGAGCTCGCGGGGACTCTTCACTTATCCCAGAAGGCACTGGGAATATGCAAATTATCCTCGCAAGACTCCTTCCCTGGCTTTCAGAAGTCTTCCTTCCGGCTGTAACGGCCAAAACCCGGTTCTCCTTGAGCTCGCGGTGACTCTTCACTTATCCCAGAAGGCACTGGGAATATGCAAATTATCCTCGCAAGACTCCTTCCCTGGCTTTCAGAAGTCTTCCTTCCGGCTGTAACGGCCAAAACCCGGTTCTCCTTGAGCTCGCGGTGACTCTTCACTTATCCCAGAAGGCACTGGGAATATGCAAATTATCCTCGCAAGACTCCTTCCCTGGCTTTCAGAAGTCTTCCTTCCGGCTGTAACGGCCAAAACCCGGTTCTCCTTGAGCTCGCGGTGACTCTTCACTTATCCCAGAAGGCACTGGGAATATGCAAATTATCCTCGCAAGACTCCTTCCCTGGCTTTCAGAAGTCTTCCTTCCGGCTGTAACGGCCAAAACCCGGTTCTCCTTGAGCTCGCGGTGACTCTTCACTTATCCCAGAAGGCACTGGGAATATGCAAATTATCCTCGCAAGACTCCTTCCCTGGCTTTCAGAAGTCTTCCTTCCGGCTGTAACGGCCAAAACCCGGTTCTCCTTGAGCTCGCGGTGACTCTTCACTTATCCCAGAAGGCACTGGGAATATGCAAATTATCCTCGCAAGACTCCTTCCCTGGCTTTCAGAAGTCTTCCTTCCGGCTGTAACGGCCAAAACCCGGTTCTCCTTGAGCTCGCGGTGACTCTTCACTTATCCCAGAAGGCACTGGGAATATGCAAATTATCCTCGCAAGACTCCTTCCCTGGCTTTCAGAAGTCTTCCTTCCGGCTGTAACGGCCAAAACCCGGTTCTCCTTGAGCTCGCGGTGACTCTTCACTTATCCCAGAAGGCACTGGGAATATGCAAATTATCCTCGCAAGACTCCTTCCCTGGCTTTCAGAAGTCTTCCTTCCGGCTGTAACGGCCAAAACCCGGTTCTCCTTGAGCTCGCGGTGACTCTTCACTTATCCCAGAAGGCACTGGGAATATGCAAATTATCCTCGCAAGACTCCTTCCCTGGCTTTCAGAAGTCTTCCTTCCGGCTGTAACGGCCAAAACCCGGTTCTCCTTGAGCTCGCGGTGACTCTTCACTTATCCCAGAAGGCACTGGGCATATGCAAATTATCCTCGCAAGACTCCTTCCCTGGCTTTCAGAAGTCTTCCTTCCGGCTGTAACGGCCAAAACCCGGTTCTCCTTGAGCTCGCGGTGACTCTTCACTTATCCCAGAAGGCACTGGGAATATGCAAATTATCCTCGCAAGACTCCTTCCCTGGCTTTCAGAAGTCTTCCTTCCGGCTGTAACGGCCAAAACCCGGTTCTCCTTGAGCTCGCGGTGACTCTTCACTTATCCCAGAAGGCACTGGGAATATGCAAATTATCCTCGCAAGACTCCTTCCCTGGCTTAAATGGCTTTTTGAGATTTTATTTACTGTGTTCACTATATGGTAAAACTGGTGTATTGGTGTGATGCCTGAGGTTGGTGTGAGTTCGTAGACACCAAATATGAATAGGTTCACTTTTAACTAAGGGGATAAAAAATCAGAAGTATGTCCAAAAAAAAGTGGCATACCTTTTGCGCCATTTTTCGCAACCCATAGCGTTCTCATTTTTCTGAATCTATGGCTCAGTTATGGCTTATTTTTTGTGTCTCAAGTTGCCATTTTTTTTGCCATTTTTTTGCGCATTTGCTACATTTTGCTTGCCTGTTATTGCATTTTGTGCAAAATTTGTGGCAACCAAAAAAAATGTAATTTTGCCATTTGGAATTTGTTTGCCGCTACGCCATTTACCAATCAGATCGGGCATTTCTGAATGCGATACCAAATGTGTGGGAAGGCAATACCAAATGTGTGTATATTTTTTTAACCTTTTAATTTTCCATGGGGCAAAAGGGGGGGTGATTTGAACTTTTGTTTTTTTTTATTTCTTTTTAATTTTTCAAAAAAAAATTTATTTTTTTTTTTAATAGTCCCTCTAGGAGGCAATTAGGATCAGCTGTCTGATCACTGGTTTCTTTCTCACGATCAGAGCAGCACTGCTCAGAGTGGGAGAAGAGCTCATCTCTTGTAATAAGCAGCCCTCGGCTATTTCTTACAAGACCTTAGTAATGTGAGCTACAGGAGTCATCACATGACTGACCCTGTGCTACCATGATAACCATCGGATCCACGTGATCATGTCACATGACTTCCAGTGTCTTGCTGTAAGTAAAGTTTTAGTGCAATCACGATTATAAGGCTATGTGCGCACAGTGCGTTTTTTGCAGCGTTTCTGCGCTTTTTTGTGTGCGTTTTTGGGCTCAAAACTATATGACTTTGCTTCCCCAGCAAAGTCTATGAGTTTTCATTTTTGCTGTCCGCACACAACTTTTTTTTTAAGCTGCGTTTTTGAGCTTAAAAAAAATGGACATGTCAATTCTTTCCTGCGTTTTTCTGCGTTTCTTCCCATGCAATGTATTGGAAAAATGCAGAAAAACACAGATCAAAAATGCAGCAAATTCCACTAAAACGTGGTAAAAACGCAGGTGCGGTTTGTGCGTGTTTTTGCCGCGGGTGCGTTTTTATGCGTTTGTGCGTTTTTAACAGCCAAAAACGCACAAAAACGCAACATCAAAAAAACGCTGTGTTGCACATAGCCTAATGCTGCTGTCTCATATGGACAGCGCCATTTAAAGCGTTAAAAGGCATGGGCGGAACACAATTCTACTCATGCCTGGCAGGCACACGTAGGCTATACAAATCAGCTGACATGTGCGCTGATTGCCACTTGCAGCCGCCTGCGGGGATTAAGGCTATGTGCACACTTTGCGTCGAGGTAGCTGCAGTTCTAAACGCATCCTCTGGCAGAAATTGTATTTGTCAAATTTGATTTTGAGCACAAAAACGCTATAAATACACTTGCGTTTTTAACGCGTTTTACCGCGTTTTACCTGCTTTTTCACTGCTTAAAATCTTATGCGTTTTGACTAAAAATACAATGCTAAATAAAGTTTTTAATCATACAAACACTATTAAAAAAAGGAAAAAAATGATAACAAATATCAAGATTAATATCAAAACAGAAAATGGCTTATTTTATTAAAATAACTTTGTGTTTAATAATTATGCATAAAATTACATTTATTTATTGATTTTCATAAATTTAATTGTCAGACTATGTGTGTATGTAAAGAGACACATCATACCATTAACATTTTGTCAAAAACGCATGCAATTATTTGGTCCAAAAAGCATGCTTTCTGCATCAAAAAAGCATGTAAAACGCTAGAATTTTCAAGTTGATTGCGTTTTGCAACTTCTCATTGACTTCAATGTTAGCAAAACTCTGCCAAAATGGCAAAAACAATTGACATGCTGCTTCTTTAACCCCTTCACGACCATGGACGGATATTTCCGTCATGGAGCGTGTCCCGTTAAGCCCCGCCCCCTGCCGTGGGCAGGCGGCGTGGATCGGCACACATATCAGCTGTTTTCAACAGCTGACATGTGTGCCTACATGTTCCAAGTGGAATCGCATTCCACCCGTAACATTAACCCCTTAGATCTTGCTGCCAAAGTCTGCCATCTATATGATCTATATGCGCGCGGCCATGTTTTTTACTTACCGCCGCCCCCACCGGAAGTCACGTGAGTGATCACGTGACGTTCGGTGGTTGCCATCGTAGCACAGGGTCATGTGATGACGCCTGCAGCTACGAAGTTTCACTTTCGTTTTTCCTCGGCCGGGAGCAGAGGGAAAAAGAAAGTGACTATTTCTGCTGTTTACAGCTGTATAGCTGTGATCAGCAGATAGCAATCAGCGATCGGATTTTTGATTGCTATAGCCCCCTAGCGGGACTAGTAAAATAAAATAAAAAAAGTAAAAAAAAAGTTTTAAAAAATTAAAAAAAAAAAACCCCTAAAAGTTCAAATCACCCCCCTTTCCTCCCATTGAAAATTAAAGGGTTAAAAAATAAATAAATATACACATATTTGGAATCGCCGCGTTCAGAAATGCCCGATCTATCAAAATATAAAATCAATTAATCCGATTGGTAAACGGCGTAGTGGCAAAAAAAATTCCAAACACCAACATTACGTTTTTTGGTCACCGCAAGTTTTACACAAAATGTACAGGCGATCGAAATGTAGCATCTGCGCAAAAATGCTAAAATTAGAAACATCTGCTCGAGGCGCAAAAAATAAGCCATCACTGAGCCATAGAGCCCAAAAAATGAGAACGCTACGGGTTTCGGAAAATGGCGCAAAACAAACGTCACTTTTATTGGACAAGCTTGTGAATTTTTTTTAACCCCTTAGATACAAGTAAACTTATACATGTTTGGTGTCTACAAACTCGCACCGACCTCAGGCATCATACCCACACATCAGTTTTACCATATAGTGAACACCGTGAATAAAACATCCCAAAAACTATTGTGCCATCACACTATTTTTGCAATTTTTCCACACTTGGAATTTTTCTTCTGCTTTCCAGTACACCATATGGTAAAACTTATGGTTTCATTTTAAAGTACAACTTGTCCCGCAAAAAACAAGCCCTCATATGGCAAGATTGACAGAAAAATAAAAAAGTTACGGCTCTCGGAAGAAGGGGAGCAAAAAGCAAAAATGCAAAAACGGAAAGTTCCCCGGGGCTGAAGGGGTTAAAAAAGAGTTTTTGCCAAAATTTCTGCAACTAAAACGCTGCGTTTTTACCAGCAAAGTGCGTACAAGAAATCCCTATTTCCCATAGACTTTGCTTGAAAATCAAAACGCATGCCTTTTGGCATTAAAACGCTGCAGTTCAAAACGCTGAGGAAACGCAGGTAAAAATGCTAAGTGCACACATAGCCTAACACTATGACCGCTAGGACGTAATATTATCGCCTGCGGTCGTTAAGGGGTTAATCATTTATAGGACCATTTACAATTTCCTATGTTATAGAATTGAAATGTGTCTGCAAAAATCATATACTATACAATGGCTCCATATGGCATCCAATTTTTTTTTCAAGCTCCCATAGATTTGAATGGGTGAGTCTCATCAAATTTAAAGTAGAAATTAGGGCATCCTGTGTTTTTGTTTTTTTTTTAGTCAGTGGGAATAAAATCACTTGTTTACACTGCCCCATTGAATAACATTGGGTTAAATGCTGTTCATTGACAGCACTCAGCCTGAAAATACGGTCATGTGAATCCCTCACACTAAGTCCGGCGTCACACGGGACGGTATTTATTACCGTGTCGCACAAAGTCGTTAAACCCCCGTCACACGTACTTACCTCCTGCAAGACCTCGCTGTGGGCGGCGAACACCCTCTTCCTGAAGGGGGAGGGATGTTCTGCGTCACAGCAACGTCACACAGCCGCTGGCCAATAGAAATGGAGGGGAGGAGATGAGCGGGACGTAACATCCCGCCCACCTCCTTCCTTGCGCATTGCCGGTCGGACGCAGGTAAGCTGTGTTCGTCGTTCCCGGGGTGTCACACGGAGCGATGTGTGCTGCCACGAGAAAGACGAACAACCGGAGCACAGAAGGAGGACCGACATTTTGAAAATGAACGACATGTCAACGAGCAACGATAAGGGGAGTATTTTTGCTCGTTCAGTCGTTCGGAGGTGTAACACGGTACGATATGTCAAACGATGCCAGAAGTGCGTCACTAACGACGTGACCCCGACGACATATCGCACGATATATCGTACCGTGTGACGCCGGCATAACAATCAAGGAATAGAAATTGTTAGCATAATGCCGTCTTTTTGTATGTCCTACCTCACAAACAGCAGAATAGAAAACAATTTAAAAAAAGTCATATGGACCCCAAACTAACCTGCCAAAGGCCCTCTGGCTTCTGTGCAGATGGTCCGGTGGTCTCTGCCAATCATTATTTATTTACTTTGCAGCTATAACAGGAGGTGCAGCCACGTGCGAAAACTGCCAAGATCAACACAGCACCAGCACTAGAGCCGTAGAAAATTTATCATTTCATTCCAATTTTTTTGACATTTTTAGAAGACATCTTTACGTGTGTTAGTGTGACAGGAAACTAGGCATGGATTGGATCCTTTAGTGTTTATCACGGGTGGTGGTGACCGTGTACGGCACATGGCACTCCGGTGATAGTGAAAGATACATGGCTGGGGATGTGTGGGGGTTAATGCAAATATCTTACTGTCCTCTCTCCAAAGTGGTATTCAGTGGTGTTACCCCATGGGGTTAATGCGGTTGAGGGAGACAGGAAAGCCAGGAGACACTTTAACCCCTTCACCCCCAGCCTGATTTCACTTTCCTAAACAGGACACATTTTTCAATTATGACCAGTGTCATTGTAACTGTGCCGCCCCCACATCAGCAGTCGGGCTGCTCGGATCTGCAGTGGCTCGAGGGATTTTCCGGACCTGAGGGTCGCGCGGACACTCATATAAAAGGGGACGTATATATACGGGCATTGCTGTAGATACTTCGTGACGCCATCCACGGTGTGTGGTAATATGGTGTACCACAACTGCTGTTGGGGAGCACCCGGGGATGATGGGATGGCAGCTGGTTGTTAACCCCTCCATGAGTAGGGGTGAATGCCCCGGAGCTCAGTGTCTAGGACACGGGGAGTGATGCATGTGTGGCGCCCTGGACAAGCCAGGCCGTCACAGGTACTACACACAACACCCCCCACCCTGAGATAGGCACATCAGCCAGACACATAATCCTTGTTGCCTCCCTCCAGGGGCTGATGTCCACACCAGGTGGGATGGAGCCCGGTGGTTGGCCCTACCCATCGAGGAGTTCACAGCCCTGGAGGCGGGAAAAGGAGCAGTCAGTGAAGTTCAGTTAGGGAAGTGGTAGGGAAGGAGCGGACTGACCGTGTCCGGGTACGTGGCCCAGGCACCAAGAGCAAGGTTGGCAGACGGTGGTGGTCGTCTGCAGGAGAGGCAGATCAATGCGGAACCGTAGGACCGGGGTCGGGCGGTGGCCCGCCGGTACCGAACCGGGGAGCGAAGTTAAGCCTTGGCTGAGTGAGTACCATCGTGCCATCCGGCACCGCGCTGCCCCCGCAACCCTGCACCTCACCGACCCTGCCTCCCCTTCACCTCACCGGGCCCCGGGACCACCAACCCCCTACCCAAGGAGGGGAGAAAAACATCCCAGCTGCTTCCTGCCATCGCTCCCGGGATCCCTGTCAATAGCAGCGGTGGTGCCCCAACCTCACCACACACCGTGGGTGGCGTCACGAACCAAACCCCCAAACCAAACTACTCCCTTTCACTCACGGGCGAGGAGCGCCGCTCGAGTCCCCGGATCCGGCCCACCGCTCGACCCACAGAGCAGCAGCAGCAGCCGGACCCGAGCGCCAGCGCAGTCGAGCAGCGCACCCCCCGCCCGCGACAACTTGGCGTCACGAACAGGATCTTACCATTCTACCGGCTGGTAGAAGTGCGCCTTGTAGCCTCGCCGAGGTGTCCGGCCGAAAAATTTCAGAATCCGCCATCTTGGGCGCGAAGATTTTCCTGCCAGAGCGTCTTCCCAAGCAGTGGAGGCGCGAAAGTCGAAGCCCCGCCCCTGAACAGGAGGTGCTGAGAAAAGACCAAGGGGGGGCGGAAACAAGATGTCTGCGCCCGACGAGGCCGCTGGAGGAGCGGCGGTCGCAGCGGCAGCGGCGCCCGCGAATGAGAATAGGCTAGGCCGTGCTCCGGCCGCACGAGCAGGGGAGTCCACGGCCCCTGCCATTGCTCAGGTGATGCCGTTCTCCTTGCCCTATGTGCCCGGAGCTACCTGGCTGCCGCAGTACGACGGGAAACCTGACGCTTTACAGGTTTTCCAGAAGAAGCTTAACCCGGTCCTAGAACTGTACTCCCTGACCGATAAGCAACGTCCAACGGTAGTGCTGGGGCAGCTGACCGGCGCGGCTGAGCAGGAGGCGGAGACCTGGGCCGAGGGGGACCGGTCCTCCGTGGCCACCATCTTCAAAAAAGCTCCAGATTGCCTTTGAGACCCGCACCGGAGCTGAGCTGCGGATGCAGTTTTACCAATGCCGACAGCTGCCTGCAGATAGTATTAGAGACTATGCCTTGCACCTGCAAACTTTCCTCTGCACCTTGAAGCGGGTGGATGCCATTAATGATGCGGACAGCAACAAAATGTTAGTTGAACAGTTCGTGCAGGGGATGGGGTCCCCGGAGGACCGCAAGCAGCTCCGGCTGTGGGCCCTGGAACACCCAGACGTGGACTTTGCCGTGCTGAAAGAACGGGCCATCAAAGCTCTGCAACCCCCAGCATCCGACATCCCGGAAGTGGCCCCGTGGCCAGCTGAGACTGCTCCATTCGTGGTGGCCCCTTCTCTCCCAGCTCCCTCGGAGCCTGTACACCCTGGCGGAATGATGGAGGAGCTGGCCGCCCAGGTCCGTCGAATGGATGGAGACCTCGCCAAGATCCTCGCCGCACTCCAGCCTCCGACGAGACCCAAGCCACCGGGGAGGATACAGCTCACCGACAGCCCCGAGGACGTCCCCTGGATGCAGCGGAGAAGGGCCAATGACTCACGGTATGGACCTCCACTTTGTTACAGGTGCAGCAAGCCCGGTCACTACTCCCGACGGTGTCCGTTAAACGAGCAACCCCTGGGGCCACGGGCCGATCCTCAGGAGTAGAACCCAGTGGCCCCCCAGACTGGCGGGACCGGTACATCGGAGCCCGGCCCATCATCCCTCTGGCAGTAGACGGCGTCCCGCTGATGGCCCTCCTGGACACTGGATCCCAGGTAACCACGATACCATACACACTGTATCAGTGGTATTGGGGGAATGATGAACTTGCCCCTCCAGACAGTAGCATGACACTGATCGCAGCTGATGGACTCCCATTGACCCAAGTGGGATACAAGCAAGTGGCCATGACCGTGGGATGGGCTGAACTGTAACACCAGGGAATGATTGTGATACTGAATGAACCCAGTGATCATAACCCGAAGGTAGTGCTAGGGACCAATGTGATGGAACACTGCATGAGTGAGGTGCTGACCCTATTGCGGCAGCTGGTCGCCACCGTGGCGGGAAGCCGGCAGAGGGCGGTACAGCGTGAGATCCGGGCGTTGATGTATCGGCAGCAAGTGAACACAACAGGAGGGGAGATTGGGGTAGTGAGAGTTATGGATGCGGCCCCTTTGATTGTGCCTCCCCGAAGTGAGATGATGATTTGGTGCAGGGCGGCGGTAGGTCCCCAGGGGCGGGATTACCCAGCCATGGTAGAGCCCCTGCCCTCTGAACGCTGGCCCACAGTAATGGCCAACCGAGGGATGGTAGACGTCAAGAAAGGGAGAGTGCCTGTAAGGGTGTTAAACTGCGGGGAGGAGGAGGTTAGGCTTCCCCGATATGCTACCCTCGCCAAGCTGCTTACTCTAGATCCCCACACCATCCAGGAGGCTGTTCCCCCGGCCTCGCCGCCTCCTGCCTGTCACCACGAACCCCAGGGGCGGTTAGATGAGTGGTGCCAAGAGTTACATGTAGGCACTGATGACACCCCCACACATCACAAAGAAGGGGTATACAGGGTGGTACAGGAGTACGAGCGGGTCTTTAGCAAACATTCCCTAAATTTTGGGCGGATTAAAGGGGTCCAACACCACATCCCCACCGGTGAGCACCCCCCATTAAAGAGAGATACAGACCTATTCCCCCGGCACACTACCAATGCGCAAAAGACATGTTGAGGAACATGAAGGAGGCGGGGGTTATTCGGGATAGCTGCAGTCCCTGAGCCGCCCCGCTGGTGCTGGTAAAGAAGAAGGATGGCACCATGAGGATGTGTGTGGTCTACCGGAAGATTAACCAGATAACGCATAAGGATGCCTATCCTCTGCCCCGTATTGAAGAGTCCCTGGCCGCGCTAAGAACCGCTAACTACTTCTCTACCCTTGACCTCACCAGTGGGTACTGGCAGGTGGCCGTGGCGCCTGAAGACCGTGAGAAGACCGCCTTCGCTACACCCATGGGACTCTGTGAGTTCAACAGCATGCCGTTCGGGCTGTGCAACGCCCCTGGAACCTTTCAACGGCTGGGACATCTGAATTTGAGACAGTCTTGCTGTACCTGGACGATGTAATTGTATACTCACAGACGTATGAAGCCCACCTGGAGCACCTAGCTGAGGTGTTCGCGTCCCTTTGCAAAGTACGGAATGAAATTGAAGCCCTCCAAGTGCCATCTATTGAAGCCCAGAGTGCAGTACCTCGGACATGTGGTGGGCGCAGAAGGCGTCGCCCCAGATCCCGAAAAGATCACTGCCATTCAGGACTGGCCGAGGCCGACCACGGTGAGAGAGGTGAGGCAGTTCCTGGGTTTGGTGGGCTAGTACCGCCGCTTCATTAAAGGATACACAAAGATGGCTGCCCCCATGCAAGACCTCCTTGTGGGACAGACCAAGGGTAGTAGGTCCCCTGGAACCCCGTTGGCGTGGGAAGAAAAGCATGAAGAGTCCGGGGAAGAAAAGCATGAAGAGTCCGGGGAAGAAATCCTAGCGTACCCCGACTACGGTCTCCCATTCATCCTTTACACTGATGCCAGTAACTTGGCTTAGGGGCAGTCTTATCCCAGGTCCAGGATGGAAGGGAGAAGGTGATTGCCTATGCTAGCCGGAAACTCCGACCTACGGAAAGGAAGCCCGAGAACTACAGCTCTTTCAAGCTTGAGCTGTTGGCGCTGATGTGGGCCATCACCGATCGGTTCCGCCATTATCTGGCAGCAGCCAAGTTCACCGCTTATATGGACAACAACCCGCTCACCCATCTGGATACAGCTAAGTTGGGTGCATTGGAACAGCGGTGGGTGGCCCGGCTGGCTAACTATGACTTCACCATCAAGTACCGGGCCGGCCGCAAAATTGCTAACGCAGACGCACTCTCCCGAATGCCTCACCTGTTGGGAGAGGAGCTGGACGAGGATGACCTTGAAGAAATAGAGTTGACCGCGTTCCACCGGCTGCCAGCCGAGAAGTTACATGTCCATCAACAAAAGGTGAACCTAGACCCGCTGCCCAGCCAAGGATGGCAAGAAGCTCAGGATCGGGCACCTGCTGTCCGCTTGGTCAAGACCCTGGTGGAACAAGGCTCCGCCGGGATAGACCCTGCCGCCCCCGCCGAGGCCCAACGACTGTTGAAGGAGCGAGCCCGGCTGTATCTGCACCAGGGGAAGCTGTATCAGGAATTGATTAACCCGAAGACCCATGAGAAGGTCCGCCAGCTGGTGATCCCCCAGGCTAATGTGCCCACTGTCCTGCAGGCATACCATGACGGTGCCGGGCACTTTGGGTGGAAGAAGCTGGAAATGCTGTTGAGAGAGCGATTCTATTGGAGTGGGATGCGGGAGTCTGTGGAGGCCTGGTGCCGAGAATGTGGTCCTTGTGCATTGAGAAGAAGGGACGAAGCCAGCCCGAAGGGCCCGCGACGCCCAATCATTACGCATCAGCCGCTGGAGCTGGTCGCCCTCGACCACGTGAAGCTCACCCCTAGCCGAAGTGGGTACACCTACGCTCTGACCATTGTAGACCACTATTCAAGATTCATGGTGGTAGTCCCAGTCAATGACCTGACCGGCCGTACCGCTGCTAGAGCATTCCAGGCTTATTTCTGTCGACCACACGGGTACCCGGAGAAGGTGCTTACCGACCGGGGCCCGGCGTTTGAAGCAGAGGTGTTTCAGGAGTTCTGCCAGTTGTACGGCTGCAAGAAAATTCGGACCACGCCTTACCATGCCCAGACAAATGGCATGTGCGAGAAGATGAACCATCTGGTCCTGGGTCTCCTCAAGACATTACCGCTGGACGAGCGGAACCTATGGCCAGAAAAGCTACTCCACCTGGTCGACATGTATAATAACATCCCTTCCAGCTCTACCAAATGTACACCCGCGTACTTGATGAGAGCCCGACCCGGTCGGCTGCCAGTAGACCTAGATATGGGTTTGGAGGCCCCAGAAGCCCTCCCTTCAACTGTTGGATGGGACACTCGGCGAAGGTCGCAGTACCGACAGGTCCAAGAATACATAGAAAAGAACTTGTGCCGGAGTCGGGGGCAGCAGGAGCAGTGCTTCAATAGGAAGGCCCCTGCGGGTCCCTTTCAGCCTGGTGATGTAGTACTGAAGCGAAAGAGAAGAACCCATAAGCTGGATGACCAATGGGAGAAGACCCCGTATGTCATACAACCCACTGAATGGGAGAATGGGAAAGCCTACCAGATCAGTCGTGATCAGGGGAAGACTAGCCACGGTTTTCAGGGACCACCTGAAGAGGTGCCCACCACCATTAAGGGTGGCAACTGAAGTCCCGGTTCCCAGACTGACTGGGGAAAAGAACAAGGAGGTGATCCACACCATGATGGGCGATTTCCCGGCAGATTGACCTACGCAGAACGGCGCCGTACTCCTTCCAGTGATACTGTTCCCACAACCCGTGGAGGAAAAAGAGATGGAAGTGGCCGTCAATGGACCAGCGCCCAGGGATGCACCTGTACCCAGCTCCCCTATGTCCCCGCCTGCCCCACACGATGTACGGGAGGAGGAACCGGTTGTCTCCTCTGTCCCCTCGCTTGTTACCACTGACACTGGGCCCCGTAGGTCCACACGTTCCAACCTAGGCAGGCCCCCGCTTAGGTACAGGGAAACCGACATTTAGGGGTGCAGTTCACTGATTGTGTAGATGAGTAAATGAATGACTGTAATCAACCGAAGATGTTACCTGATTGTCGACTGTGATTGAACCGGCCGTTGCCGGCAAGTTGTCCCCGTAGGGACCTTTTGCACCGTGCATAATAAACTGCTTATGGACATGCCTGAGAACTGGCAGGGCACCCACAAACTAGTGGAAATGTAAATATTTGGCATGTTTCTGTTGCCGCCTCCGGAGAGGCTGATTTGGAGGATGGGCCTGGAGGGAAGGGATGGCCCAGGCCTGCCACTACCGTAACTGGTTCCGATCCTCTGGGGAGTCAGGAGCCCCCCATGGATGTGGGGTCCCCTGAAAAGGCCGTTGGGTGCGAGACACCGTACCCGTTTCCGCTCGGGCAGCCTGGATCTGGACTGGGGTCAAGGGGTGCTGCCCATTTTCTTAGGGGCAGCATCAGGGCCAGGTTGTTTGGGTGGGAGAGCGGAAGCCGACCGTTACTAATGTGTTGTAATGTTGAAGTACCGTGCCTCCCGTTAAGGGAAGATTCATAAAACTGCTTTGTTAAATGTTTTTACATGTTTCTACCCTTTTCTACAGTTGAAAATAAAACCGGTGATGGACGTGCAGCCCGCGGACGGTCTGCATTTAACCAAGGGGGAATGTGGCGCCCTGGACTAGCCAGGTCATCACAGGTACTACACACAACACCCCCCACCCCGAGATAGGCACATCAGCCAGACACAAAATCCTTGTTGCCTCCCTCCAGGGGCTGATGTCCACACCAGGTGGGATGGAGCCAGGCGGTTGGCCCCACCCATCGAGGAGTTCACAGCCCTGGAGGCAAGAAAAGGAGCAGTCAGTGAAGTTCAGTTAGGGAAGTGGTAGGGAAGGAGCGGACTGACCGTGTCCGGGTACGTGGCCCGGGCACCAAGAGCAAGGTTGGCAGACGGTGGTGGTAGTCTGCAGGAGAGGCAGATCAACGCAGAACCGTAGGACCGGGGTCGGGCTTTGGCCCGCCGGTACCGAACCTGGGAGCGAAGTGAAGCCAGCACAAACCGGCAGGGCCTGCGGACCCCGACCAGGCTTGGAGTCGCCGTTAAATAGGTCAAATCCGTTAGCAACCGGAACCCCAAGGGTTCCCTAGCAGCCAAGACCCGATTGAAGGCAACCATCCAAACAGCAAGAGGGGAAATACAGCTACCGCCACAGCTAGAGTTCCCAGGGCCAGAGCCTGCGGGCAAAAGAACTCCTCCGGCACCTATACGCTGGGGAGCGGGTTACCGGTGGGAAGCCATCGGAGCCGAACACACAAAAGGTGCAGGGAAAGGCAGCCACCACCAACCGTCTGGGAGAGACCACAGCAGCCGGCTGCGGGACCCGTCCATCCAGCCGTTTGTTTTACCAGAGACTGTGCATCCATTCTTGGCTGAGTGAGTACCATCGTGCCATCCGACACCGCGCTGCCCCCGCAACCCTGCACCTCACCGACACTGCCTCCCCTTCACCTCACCGGGCCCCGGGACCACCAACCCCCTACCCACGGAGGGGAGAGAAACATCCCAGCTGCTTCCTGCCATCGCTCCCGGGATCCCCGTCATTAGCAGGGGTGGTGCCCCAACCTCACCACACACCATGGGTGGCGTCACGAACCAAACCCCCAAACCAAACTACCCCCTTTCACTCACGGGCGAGGAGCGCCGCTCGAGTCCCCGGATCCGGCCCACCACTCGAGCCACCGAGCTCGCAGCAGCCGGACCCGAGCGCCAGCGCAGTCGAGCAGCGCACCCCCCGCCCGCGACACATGCTGGAGGTGGCACGCCGGGCCGGACCGGGGGATGTTGGTGTAGTCACTGTTGAATAATTGCAAGCGAGTCTGTTGGTAAACCAAGGTGTCAGTGGCCGGCTGCCGCGTTCGGGTGTACTCGGGTCCCACACCCGGCTGGTGTACCGATATCCCTTCCTCCGGCACTTTGTAATTTTTCCTCACTTCTGGACAACTCCGTATGGAATAGGGAAGTTCGCTCCCGGTATGTTCTGGTTGGGAGATGTGCCCACCAAAACTGATCCTTGGGATTTCAGTGGGTGTTTGCGGATACTCTATCCCCCGCGGTGGGCTGCCGTTTTGCTCTATCTGGGCTGACACTTCTGGAGTAAGGCCTGCGACCTTGCTCCCAGCCTGGTGAATTAGAGAAGGGGCTTGCAACTGTCTTCTAACTAGGGTCCAGGTACCCCGCCTGTGCACGGTTATCAGACCGAATCTCCGCTGTCGGTACCGGCGGGCTCCAACCCTGTCTCGGTCCATTTTGGATTTCTCGCAACCGGACTCCCGTCATCTTTGGACATGGTCCACTGCTTGCCACCTAGCCAATAGACCAGGGCCACTACCCTGTCTACCCTCCACTAGGCTCAGCTTTGACCTCCAACTTCAAACTCCAAACTTAATCTACTGTGTTCCCGCCCCCGGATCCTTAAGACCCCTAGGTGGGCGCTCACAATCCGCCTGGTCTTGCCCACTCGTGTGTCCTTCTTACCCTGAGAGGGGTGGCTAAGATTTTGTGGCTGATGGGAACTGGTGTGGTAAGGTGTTATGTAGGGTGTAGTACACTTCTGTGACCACCTGGCGGCGCCAGGGCGTCACAACTCTTTAGCGCTTCAACATATCCCATTGATTCAGAGATTATTTCATGACATATTGTACTTCATGTTAGTGGTTATTTTAAGAGAACATTTTTTGATTATTTATGAAACACTGGAAACTTGGGGAAAACTTTGAAAATTTTGGAATTTTCTATCTTTTGAATTTTTTATGCCCTTAAACCACAGAGATATGTTACAGAAAATACAAGGTGGCCATAAAATAACTTAAGGTGTTTGGAGCCATGTGCAGACTGACCTAGTGGACAGAATTGTCTGAAAATTTGTATGTATGCTATTCAAGGCATGGGGAAACGGAAGGCATCTTAAAAAATTTTTTTATACCAAAACTCCCTACCAGGTTAAAAAGTGGCGCTGTACAGTGCAACTCAGTCTGCAAGATGCCTGTCTCTTTGCCAGATCATGTGCTGTTAGTGCAGTTGTTTTAGGAGAATGCCAGGAATGCTGCAGCTGCACTGAGAGCCTTTCGTTGTTTGAAAGACCTTCACACACGTAGCGGTCCAATGGCTGATTTGCGTAGCGGTCTCAATTTGCTGAGACAGATGATGACACGTTTTGAGGTGAAAGTGTTACTGAGTGTTCAGCCAGCAGAAAGGTTGTGGAGGACATTGCCACTGCTGTCGTGGAGCAGGGCACAAACAACCGTGCCGGGAACAGCAGTGCATGCCGTGTTTCCACACAATTGGGGCTCCCGTACAGCACAGTGTGGAAAGTTCTCTGAAAGTCCTTGCAGGCATACTCGTACAAAATTAGCCATCATCAACAACTTCTTCCTCGTGAGAATGATACCCGCATGACATTTGCATTCATGTTTCTGGTGAGAGTGGAATTGGATGACAATTGGCCATGAAATGATCTGTGGTGCGACAAAGTGCATTTTTACCTGAATGGAACTGTGAACACACAAAACTCTGGCATATGGGCAACCGAAAATCCACATGCAGTAGAGGGGCTTCCACTGCATTCCCCAAAGGTAACCATTTGGTGTGGCTTCACCTCATCAATCATCCTCGGACCATTCTTTTTCGAAGAAATGAGGCCAACTGGGGTTGCCACCTGTTCCGTGACAGCAGCAAGATATCAGACAATGCTGGAAACAGTGGTCGTTCCACAACTCCAAAAGCAGCAGTGTCTTCAGACAACCACCTTCATGCATGTGGGGAACCTCCTCACATTGCAAATTGTGTGCAGAACGTTCTGTGTGCACATTTTCCCGATGACAGGATTTTGAGCCACTCCTTACCCTAACGGCTAGCCACTGCGTTTGCCCGATCTCAATCCTTGTGATTTCTGGTTGTGGGGACACTTGAAAGAGCATGTTTATCGAGGAAATGTCGACACCCTGGCTGACCTCAAAGACCACATCATTTTAGAAGTGCGCAGCATCCCACCAGGCAAGTTACATGCAAGCGTCGAGCATGTTCTGCATAGGATGAACATGATCACCATGCATGATGGCGGCCATATTGAACAGTTATGCTAGTCTGTGGAACAATTATGACATCTCCAATTATCGGCACACGGTTTTTGGGCCACTCGCTCATTGTACAGCGCCACTTTTTCACCTGGTGGGGAGTTTTGGTATAAAAATTTTTTTAAGATGCCTTCCATTTCTCCATGCCTTGACTAGCATACATACCAATTTTCAGCCAATTCTGTCCATTGGGTCAGTCTACACACGGCTCCAAACACCTTAGGTTATTTTATGGCCACCTTGTAGTTAATAAATAGCATTTCCCACATGCAGAGGTGTATCTAGGCTATCCAACACCCGGGGCAGGAATTCAGTTTGCCGCCCCCCCCGCCCACCAAGCAGTTTGAGTGGTCCTCATGTGACCAATTATTCATATGTGATTTGCACATTTACAGTTACATGATGATGAGCTGCTCCTAATAATTCTCTCAATGTTCGATGAGAAATGTAGGAAGAAAAGCTAGTTGTCACATACAAGTATGAAAATCACATATGAGTGTAGTGGCCATGTGATGACTGCTGGAACCAGCAAACAGAGCCAAATCCTGATGGTTAGAAGTGGGGATGCTTCACTGCTTAATTTTGTAATTAATGGGCTTGTCCAGGTTTGAGATGAAAATCTGCAGTGATTCTATGTGACTGCAGGCTTCTGAATGCTGATCACATTCTGCACACTTTTTGGATTCTCCGGTGCCAGTGACGATAGTGGACGGTCATGTGAGTGCAAGTATGAGATTTGTATATTTCTGGCCACATTCTGTTTTGACGTGTCCAGCCTCACTCAAATTATTTTCAGTGAGCGAGGCCATGCATGTCTAGTCGTCACTTGACCGCATGTATGTAAATCGTATACCTGCAGATTCGTGACCTCCCACTCTCACTGCCAGCACCAGAGAATCCTGACAGCATGCTGTTTGCACACTGTGAGAATCCAGAAGTCTGCGGTCACAGAGTAACATATGGAGTGACTGCAAATTTATCACAAACTTGGACAACCCCTTTAATGCTCCTAACATAAATAAAAACATTGTAACCCTTAACTTGTCAGACGACACAATACTTTATTAAAGAGGTTGTCCCATGTGGAGACACGTAGTTCAGTGAGTGCTCACAATATTAACACTTTATTGGATCCCAAAACAATTAACTGCATATGGCACATAGCCAGCAAAACCAGAGAATGTAACCGGCAACAGTTTCTCACCCTTCCGCTGGCTCACCAGGGATTAGAATGTCCGTGCCTCAGAGCTTCCAGGGCTACTTACTCCAAACCAGCAGCACCCCGCTTTCTGCAGGCACCCACCGAGAATTGAATAACACCAGCTTTAGGAAGCTGGCTGAGGACCGCAAAGCCTATAGTCAGGTGACTGGATTGTCCCAAGCTGGATTCATTCCTTAGGTAGTCCTTGATATATCAGCCGAATCCTTGCTTCCGATACTGAAGTCCATGTAGTGTTATAATCCCAGTTTGGTTATGGCTTGCCAATCGGATCCGCAGATCCTAGATTGGTAGCATGTAGCAAGAGTCTCTCCGGGCAGTGACAAACTGGCTGGATAGTCCTTGTCCTAGGTCATTTCCCAAAATAACAGGGGTGGGGAGGCCGTCCATGAGCCCCACTTCAACCTCTCCTTGGTCAGTTCCCCAGTCCAACTGCACTCATGCCCAAGGGATGTTCCAGCGTTGGCCCCCAGCAAGGGAGATGGTCACTTGGTGGCCAGGTAGATGATGTTCTGTGGGAACAATATCTGGGCTGACTAGGGTGATGGAAGATCCAGTGTCTCAAAGTCCTTGAGCCTGTATATTACCGACCTTGACCGTCTGGATGTGGCGATGGAAGTTGGCTGGTGTACGGTGTCCGGCCTGCCATAGGGTGTGGACTGGGTAAACCACTTCCTCAGCTATTGCTGTTTCTCGAGAGTAGCATTCCTCAGGTCTCGTTGATTCATCTCGGCATAGGTTGACTGGTTGGACTGGTAGACTGGCTCCAGGCATGGGGCCCTGACTTTGAAGATACTCTTTGGCCATGTGTCCAAGGTGCCCACGCGTATAACAGCGCCGTGGGTTAGACAAGTCACCGGCCCTGTTGGTAACCCTTTGTCTTGTTGGGGCTTCTGTGGTGTAATGAGTTAGTCCAGCATGGGAGTCTGGAGGTCGCTTGGATCCTTGGTTGAGGAACTTCCTGGGATCGGTGGGCCTATCGGGCCTCCAACTGGGTCAGTTGGCTGTAAATTCGTCAGCCAATCGCGCTGCTTGCTCTGGAGTATCGGGTTTCCTGTCAGCTACTCATTCTCAGATTTCCGGGTCCATCTTCTCCAGCAGCTGTTCGAACACCATCATATCCCGGAGGGGAGCAGCGGAGTGGGCAGCCCGACTATCGAGCCAGCGGTTACAGTGTCGTTGGAGTTGATTGTCAAGTTCTTTTGTACGAAACACCCTGGCGAGACATAGTCTGGAAGTTAGTGCGATATCTCTCGAGGGTTATTGTAAAAAAGGCCTACAAAGTGTCCTTAATAATTCCGTAGTCCAGGCAGTCCTGAGGCCCAAGTGATCGGACAGCCTCCTGGGCCTGGACAGGCAAGCTTGTCAACAGGTATTTGGACCACTCAGCTGTGGGCACCTGGTGCATACGCATTAGCACCTCAAAGTTTTGCAAGTGTTCATCTATCTCAGTGCTAGAGTCATTAAACACTGGCACGTCACAGTAGCGAAGATGATTTCCTTGGTGGTGGTCTATCCTGGAGGTAGGTGCTGGTGGTAAGGAAATTGGAACTCCCAATACTACTTGCAAAACACCAGCCCTCTCTTCCCTTGAAGCTTCAGGCCCCAATGCAGTCAACAATTCCTTGACTCGGTCTGCTTGGGCTTGGTTTTGTTTCCAGAGTGTCACTGGATCTAGGATGAGAGACACGGTTTACATCCTCTGATACCACATCGGCGGTGTCCTCATCATCCTCTGCATCATTCTGAGTCTCCCAATGGACCAATTTCCGAATCAAGTCCAACCGAGTGTCAGTGTTCCTGTATTCAATCATTCATTTACTGCTGCAGTCATAACTCCTCTCCGGTCCTTGTCCCATGGCTGAGCTGATGGGGTTGGACATGGCAGCATCTGAAACCTGAATGCCGCTCCTATAGCCTGCTGGGTATGCTTATGTGACTCCCTGGTTGTTGAGCCCTGAACGGTATCCATGAACACCAGTCCTATGCAGCTCCCCTGGATAAACCAGGCTGAGTAGTATCCCACTGCTGCCACCAAATGTGGAGACACGGGGGTCAGTGGGTGCTCTCGTCCGCTGACCCAGCCACCTTTAGAAAGACACCTCATTCCTACTCAATGCCCGATCTCCTTAACTGTGGGCGGAACACTACTCAGACAACACAGGATGAGGGAATCACAATATTAAGACTTTATTGGATCCCCAAACAATTAACGGCATATGGCACATAACCAGCAAAACCACAGAATGTAACCGGCAACAGTTTCTCACCCTTCCGCTGGCTCACCAGGGATTAGAAGGTCCGTGCTTTAGAGCTTCCAGGGCTACTTACTCCAAACCAGCAGCACCCCTCTTTCGGCGGGCACCCACCAAGAATGGAATAACGCCAGATTTAGGAAGCTGGCTGAGGACCGCAAAGCCTGTAGTCAGGTGACTGGATTGTCCCAAGCTGGATTCCTTCCTTAGGTAGTCCTTGATAGCTCAGCCGAATCCTTGCATTCGATGCTGAAGTCCATGTAGTGTTATAATTCCGGTTCGGTTATTGCTTGCCAATCGGATCCAAAGATCCTAGATTGGTAGCATGTAGCAAGAGTCTCTCCGGGCAATGGACAGTCCTCCTTCTTATACCCCTGAGCTCTCCATTCAGACCATTGGGGTCTTCACGATTGGTGGATAAGACTGGGCTCTTATTGGCTAGATTTCAAGCCGTATACAGAATATCCCTAGTAGTAATGGTCTCTGGCAGAGACGAGGGAGAGACAGCTAAGTTACATCGCATCTAGCAATACACTAAATAATACAATGGGACGTTTGCATAATTGATTTATCTGCGTATCTGACCTTCACTGGCCAAGGCAATTACATGAGTCAACAAGAACTTTAACTCTTAAGGTGGCTTTACACACTGCAACATCGCAAACGACATCGCTGTAACGTCACCGGTTTTGTGACGTAATAGTGACCTCCCCAGCGACATTGCAGTGTGTGAAACACATCAGCGACCTGGCCCCTGCTGTGAAGTTGCTGATCGCTACAAATCGTTCAGGACCATTCTTTGGTCCTTTGTTTCCCGCTGTGCAGCATGATCGCTAGAAAGTTTCAGTGTGTAAAGGGGACTTTACAGCGACTTTGTTAGCTACTTCCCTTTCAAAAAGCTGCTTTACAACGTCCCCAATGACTAGCTAGGTCGTTCTGCAGGTCCGGATCGCTGTTGCGTCGTTGGCCAGGTTTGCCTGTTTGACAGCTCACCAGCGACTCACCAGAGACTTTGATTTCCTGGCCAGGTTGGAATCGCTGGTGGGATCGCTGAAAGTCTCAGTGTGTAAAGGGGCCTTTAAGGGGTGCTTCACACATAGCGAGATGGCTATCAAGATCGCTGCTGAGTCACATTTTTTGTGACGCAGCAGTGACCTCATTAGCAATCTCGCTGTGTGAGACACTGAGCAGTGTTCTGGCCCCTGCTGTGAGATCGCTGCTTGTTACACACAGTGCTGGTTCATTTTTTGGTCTTTGCTCTCCCGCTGTGAAGCACACATCGCTGTGTGTGACAGCGAGAGAGCAGAGATCTGAATGTGCAGGGAGCAGGGTGCCGGTGTCTGGCAGCCTGCGGTAAGCTGTAACCAAGGTAAACATTGGGTAACCAAGGAAGCCCTTTCCTTGGTTACCCAATATTTACCTTAGTTACTAGCGTCCGCCGCTCTCACGTTGCCAGTGCTGGCTCCCTGCACATGTAGCCAGAGTACACATTGGGTAATTAACCCGATGTGTACTCTGGCTAGGAGTGCAGGGAGCCAGCGCTAAGCGGTGTGCGCTGGTAGCCATGGTAAATATCGGGTAACAAGCACTTGGTTACCCAATGTTTACCGTGGTTACCAGTGTCCGCAGCTTCCACACGCCGGCTCCCTGCAAGCGCAGCATCGCTTCCACGTCGCTGCTGGCTGGGGGCTGGTCACTGGTCGCTAGTGAGATCTGCCTGATTGACAGCTCACCAGCGACCATGTAGCAACACAGCAGCGATTCTGACCAGGTCAGATCGCTGGTGGGATCGCTGCTGCGTCGCTAAGGTGTGACGGCACCCTAACAGTCTTGTAGAAACAATGAGGGGCTTATCTCCCATTTATAAAGAAACTATCATCATGTCTTTCTGAATTTTAAGAAACTTAACTCATGATAGGCACTGACAGAGTCCATGTCGTCACATCCAGTACTTTAACATTGATGATCTTTCCTTAGGATAGGTCACCAATGTCTGATTGGCCAGAGTCCAGCACCTGGCACCCTTCCCAATCACCTGTTTTAGCTACCGGCTGCAGCATGTGGCCGGAAGTGCTCAGTTCCAGATCTGCTCCATCTTCTGATAGTGGCAGAAGCCTCCTATTCAAATCAATAAGGAGGATGTGAAGTACCCGCTTGCAACACTGTCAGAGGATGGAGCAGATTGGGAAATAAGGATTTCCGTCCACCTGCACAGAGAGCAGCTGATCAGCAGGGGTCTTATTCTAAAGATAGGTCATCAATGTTAAAGTAATTTTACAATTTATTAATTATTACTTGTGTACAGGATCAAAATTAGTAACAGCACCAAAACCACCAGAGGTACAGAAATACATAATTAGAACACCCAGTAGTACAGAAACACAGCATCACAAGCACCAACAGTACAGAAATTCATTATCACCACCACCAGAAGTATAGAAATTCATCATCAGAAATACAGAAATTCATCACCAGAACCACAGGTAGTAAAGAAATTCATCATCAGAACCACTTGCAGTACAGGAATACATCCATATAACACCATCAGTTCTGAAACACAGCATCACAACCACCAGAAATATATAACCAGAAATACAGAAATTCATCACCAGAACCACTAGCAGTAAAGAAATTGACCACCAGAAGCACCAGCAGTACAGAAATAGATCCTTATAATCCCATCAGTTCAAAAACACAGTATCAAAACAGAAATACATCATCAGAACCACAAGCAGTACATGGTACTTCAATTGTAATGTCAGGTCAGACGCATATACTGTACATTTGTATCGCATGAACCTACAACTTCCAGTACATCCTTAAAGTGAATCTGTCACTAGGTGTTTAACACCTAATCTGTGAGCAGCATAACATATTAGCAGAGATCCTGATTCAAACAATATGTTACTTACTGGGCTGCTTAGTGTAGTTTTGATACAATCACTGTTTTATTAGCAGTAAATTATCATTAGAGGACTACTTGGTGGGATGCAGGTACTCCAGCAAATTCATGAGCTATGTATAATTGCTAGATCTGCTGCTGAGAAAACATGGATTTTATCAAAATGACAGCAAACAGCTCATTAAGTGACACATTACTTGAATCAGGGTCTCTGTCTCTACATTGTGCTACTCTCAGTTTGGGGAGAAAAAAACTGGTGATAGCTTCCCTTTAACAATGGTAAAGAGATACTTGTGAGTTTTCAGACTGTAGACCATACAGGAACCACAGTAAGGCCTCAGTTTCATTTGCGTTTTGCACGGATGAGTGCAATCCGATAAGACATTGGATTGCACTAGCACCGGTGTAAAACTATGGAACATTGTCCATCTGTGAATGATTTCTCTTTCCATATCAACATGAGAAAAGAATCGCCACATGCTGATTTCGGCAGCGAGTATCGACTCAAGTCTATGTGTGCATGTGAATGTGAAATATCGCACTGGACTGAGATGTCATCAGAGTGTAGTGTGATGTACGCAGAGACAGGCCACAGAGAAGAGGGAGAAAGTGCTCACTATCCTCTGCAAGTGACATCTGATCATAAGTTGCATGGCACTCAGCTCATGCTCGGAGCAGAATGGGAGCTGAGGGTCATTGGCATATAGCACAAGTTGGGCCAAGGCCTAATGATGAGAATTTCACCCCTTACCCTCGCTCCCCATACTATGTCTATATACATTACCCCTCCCCGTCTCTCCTCATACTGTGTCCATAGATGCCTACCCATCCTCTCTACCACCATTCTGTGTAAACAGATATTTCGCCCACTACAGGCAGCAAACGCAGTCCCTGGGGAGACTCTGAGACTGCTGCATCAGCCGGCCCGACAGTGCCCCCTGACAATTGCGCCCAGGTCACATGCCCCACCAGCCCCACCTAGATACGCCACTGCCCACATGTCTACTTTACATCAGCTCAAGTTTACCAGCAATTTCTAATTTTTCCAACAAAATTTACAAAGCCATTTTTTTTTTTAGAGACCACATCACATTTAAAGTGACTTTTAGAGGACTTTGTGACAGAAAGCACCCAAAAGTGACACCATTATAAAAATTTCACTACAAGTATTCAAAACCTCATCCAACAAGTTTATTAACCCTTCATGTGCTCCACAGGAACTTAAACAATGTGGAAGGAAAAAATGAAATACTACTTTTTTTCACAAACATGTTACTTTAACCCCACCTTTTGCATTTTCACAATGGTAACAGGTGAAAAAGAAGCATATAATTTATTGTGCAAAATCTCGAGAGTATGGCCATATACCATATGTGGTGGAAAACACCAACAGTTAGAGAATAATACCCATATCACATCAAAGAATAATTAATATTATCAATAATCTTGTATAAAGATCATAGGATTATAATGCGTGTGAGGGGGTATATTGGACCAATAAGATCATTCGGATTCAATATAAATCACCAAAAAAGAGGAACCGAACAAGAGGTCATAAAATTTAATTTTTTATTTAGTATCTATTAAAAAGCTTTAAACATTGCATATATGTTTTCAAAAAACACACCATAACTGAAAAAAGGGGGCGTCAGAAAATTTCACATAATACCATACAGTGGTGTGGGTGAATTTGCAGGAGATAAATTCAATCATATAATGTATATAATGTAAATACAGGCATGCATATATAAATGTATACATATATGTATAAATATATAGGCGGTAAGCACTAGGGAACTGCAGCTAGGATTCGAGCCACAGTAACACAAACGCCCATCTCCGTAATGACCAGTGCAATTCACCCAGACCACAGCAATAGGCTATGTGCGCACGCTGCGTTTTTTCCGCGATTTGGTGCGTTTTTGGCTGCGTTTTGCTGCGTTTTTGATCTCTGCGTTTTGCTGCGTTTTTCCAATGCATTGCATGGGCGGAAAACGCAGAAAAACGCAGGAAAAAATTGACATGTCCATTTTTTTTTTCCAGCTCAAAAACGCAGCTTAAAAAAACAGTTGTGTGCGGACAGCAAAAATGAAAACTCATAGACTTTGCTGGGGAAGCAAAGTCATGCAGTTTTGAGGCCAAAAACGCACCCGAAAAACGCGCAAAAACGCACTGTGCGCACATAGCCAAATGGTTGCAATTCATACAGGAGGCAGTACTAAACAAAGGAAAGACCTTCAAGGTGTCGGAATCAACCTCAAGGTACACATAATAGTGAATTATTTACCCAGCTAATGGTAAGATACTGCTTCCTAGTTTGAAGAGGGATGCCCACACCCCTCTGTATGTCTTTGGAGTATGGGCGTCCCTCTTCAAACTAGGAAGCAGTATCTTACCATTAGCTGGGTAAATAATTCACTATTATGTGTACCTTGAGGTTGATTCCGACACCTTGAAGGTCTTTCCTTTGTTTAGTACTGCCTCCTGTATGAATTGCAACCTATTGCTGTGGTCTGGGTGAATTGCACTGGTCATTACGGAGCTGGGCGTTTGTGTTACTGTGGCTCGAATCCTAGCTGCAGTTCCCTAGTGCTTACCGCCTATATATTTTATACATATATGTATGTATACATTTATATATGCATGCCTGTATTTACGTTATATACATTATATGATTGAATTTATCTCCTGCAAATTCACCCAGACCACTGTATGGTATTATGTGAATTTTTGTGAAGCCCCCTTTTTTCAGTTATGGAGTGTTTTTTTGAAAACATATATGCAATGTTTAAAGCTTTTTAATAGATACTAATAAAAAATTGAATTTTATGACCTCTTGTTCGGTTCCTCTTTTTTGGTGATTCATATGTGGTGGAAAACTAGTTTGGGCACACAGCAGAGTTCGGAAGGAATGGAGCGCTATTTCACTTTTTGAATCTAAACTTGTCAGGAATCGTTTGCGGACTCCATGTCTCCTGTACCTAAACAGTGGATTTAAACACAACTAGAGGTACCCTAACTAAAGATTGCTAAAACTTAACTTTTATTTCTATATACTCATAACAGATCAATTTAATAAGTAACAGCGAGCAGAGCAGTCTAATATATATAATCAATCATGTATCTGGCCGCGGACCAGACAACACAAGCTAGTGGACAAATATCTTACAATGTCAACAGATTATTGTTGCAATACTCTGCCTATAAAAAGCTAATAGCCTCCTCAACATGTTTCACCATGTCTAGCTTCATCAGGGGGCTGAGGCTATAGTGAGCTAGCGAAAATAAAACAACCCCTCTTAAATGTTCTGTTGGTGATGTCAGCCAGAGACCATCCAATAGCTGACAACGAATCAGATGTAGCCTTAACCACAACCATTGGTAAAAAATGCCAGAATGATCATATACATGGCACTGATTTGTCCTCATGTCAGTCAATCAAATTAGACAGGCAGCATCCACCAATTGTATCCACCATAACATTCCTGACATACGTGACTGTATCCACCAATCATTCAGAACAAGAAATTCATTGGTTATAAGAGTTATCAATCATACCTGACATCCAATGTCAGTCCCCTCTCCCCAAAATCCCTCATACCGCCAATCATCTTGTATTTCTGTGCAATGAGCGGTCATATGATGTAAACATTGAGTCACGTGATCGGAGCCCACATAGCTATTACCGCGATAACAGGTGAACTCGTGCATGCTCAGAACTTAGTGCTAGGATTAACATGAAAACCACACTGCGCATGCTCCCTTAAAGCAGCTGTAAATGGGACAATACGATAGGTTAAACTATGTAAAAGATAGCATTCATGCACAGATATAATTGGTATAGATAGCAAATAAATAGCAAATATATGTAAAGGTCTTTAGGAACTCCTCATCCATAGGGTGACGGTTGGGGATTATTTAAAGGGGACATCATATAAACAATGAAAAAATGGATTTATAGAAGGCTCACAGAAATTGCCAAATATATGTTACTTAAAGGGAGACACATGCCATTTTAACAAGCAATGAGGGTAAATGTGCCTACTCCCTTATACATCCCACAAAGAATATTCACTATATATGTATAAAATTAAGCCAGTATATATTCTGTACAATATGGGATATAATACCCATAGGGGAAAATAAGGCACATTAAAGGTATGACTACATAGTAGATAGTATAAGGGGGTCAAAATAAAAATTAGATCTGAAAATTATTGTTATTATGCTTCCAATAGATCAATAAAGACAGATTGTCACAAATAAGGCAGGTTGTCACAAAAATGCTGATCAATCCCAAGAGAGAGCGAGAATTTAACCTTTTTATCCATCGTGACTCTTCTTGCAATAATAGCCTATCCAAGTTACCTTTCCTTGGTCCCAAAAAGACTTTTCTAATACCCCAAAATTGTAAACCCAAAGGATTACTAGCATGCACATTTCTCATGTGTAGAGAAAGTGATGTATCCGCCTTGATGTTAATACAACTGATATGCTTCGATATTCGTTTACTTTAAATCTTGTATGATTTTTCCGACATACAATTTTGGACATGAACAGGAGGCGATGTATACTACTCCCTTAGTCTGACAGCCAATAATGTCCCCTATTGTATACCTTCTACCGTCAATGGGATTCATAAAATCACAGGTACTAGGTAGGTATTTACAAAAAGAACAAGCACGATTGGGGTTTGAACCCCCCTGTGGTGCTCTTACCAAGTTCGGCAAACACACATTAGGGGTAAAGTGACTAGAGACAAGCTTGTCCCTAGATTTTTTCCTCGCCTATATGTGATATTGGGGTAATCGCCAATCCTACTCCTGATGTCAGGATCTGCCTGAAGTAGTGGCCAATATTTTTGTATTATCCTTGAGACACCCTTGGCCTTTGCATCAAAATTGCCAATAATCCTAATAGGATTATCCACCCGTCCATCAGTCCTACTGCTTAAGAGGCCATCCCGATCAGTATGTCTCGCTCTATTGTATGCTCGGTGCAAGACCTTCTTGGGATAACCCCTACTAGTAAACCTGTTGAATAAATTCTTGCACTCTCTACCAAATGCTTGTTCACTTGAACAATTCTTCCGAGCTCTCAGGTATTGTCCAACTGGGATGCTGGCCTTCAAAGGTGTTGGGTGCCAGCTATCCCAGTGGAGGAGGCAATTAGTAGAGGTGGGTTTACGGTAGATGTCGGTGTGCACAAGACCACCATTGTCAATTGAGATGTTCAGGTCCAAGAAATTAATGGATTTGAAACAGATTTCATGGGTAAAGAGCATGCCAATCTGATTATTATTAAGAATGGATACAAAATCTTCAAACAAGGCCGGGGTGCCATCCCAAAGGATAAGCACATCATCGATGTACCTACCCCAAAAAATAATATGGCTAACAAAAAAACTCAAATCCTCGCAGAAAACATGACTATCCTCCCACCACCCTAAAAAAAAGATTAGCAAAACTTGGTGCACATGACGTACCAATAGCGGTGCCCTTTATCTGATGAAAGAAGGCACCACTAAAGGTAAAATAATTGTGTGTTAACACAAACCATAGTACATCCAAAATAAATAAATTGTGTCTCTGAAATTTTTTGCTCTTAGTATCCAAAAAGGTCTTCACAGCCCTTATGCCTAGATCATGTCTTGTATTACTATATAGAACCTCAACATCGAGGTTCACTAATATAGTATCCTCGGAAACAGATATTTCGTTCAGTTTCCAGACCATAT
This sequence comes from Anomaloglossus baeobatrachus, assembly GCF_048569485.1. NCBI lineage: Eukaryota > Metazoa > Chordata > Amphibia > Anura > Aromobatidae > Anomaloglossus > Anomaloglossus baeobatrachus. The sequence goes on from NC_134353.1 coordinate 433,538,709, forward strand.
CCTTAGTGTCTCTAACGAAAGATGGGAGACATTAAAGAAAAGGGGATAACAGTTCATTCAGATATTGACTTGCCCCTTCTGTAAGGGAGTTGTTACCAGAGACAATCGGTCTCCCCTTTATCGGTAAGGTCAGTTTATGCACTTTGGGTAATGCATAAAAATTGCTATAGTAGGATGTAAATTTAGCATAAATTTATACTCTTCATCGGAGATCACGACATTGTCAAGTGCTTCCTTCAGTAGACAACTAAAGGTACCGTCACACTAAGCGGCGCTCCAGCAATCCCACCAGCAACCTGACCTGGCAGGGATCGCTGGAGCATCGCTACATGGATTGCTGGTGAGCTGTCACACAGGCAGATCTCACCAGCAACCAGTAACCAGCCCCCAGCCAGCAGCGACGCGTGGAAGCGATGCTGCGCTTGGTAACTAAGGTAAATATCGGGTAACCAACCCGATATTTACCTTGATTACCAGAGCACACCGCTTAGCGCTGGCTCCTTGCACTCCTAGCCAGGGTACACATTGGGTTAATTACCCGATGTGTAGTCTGGCTATGTGTGCAGGGAACAGGGAGCCGGCACTGACAGCGTGAGAGCGGCGGACGCTGGTAACGAAGGTAAATATTGGGTAACCAAGGAAAGGGCTTCTTGGTTACCCGATATTTACATTGGTTACCAGCGTCCGCAGAAGCCGGCTCCCTGCTCACTGCACATTCAGTTGTTGCTCTCTCACTGTCACACACAGCGATGTGTGCTTCACAGCGGGAGAGCAACAACTAAAAAATGGTCCAGGACAGCAGGGGCCAGGTTGTTGCTGGATGTCACAAACAGCAACATCGCTAGCAAGTCGTGCCTCAGCAGCGATGTTGCTAGCGATGTTGCTTAGTGAGACGTGGCCTTAAATTATTTAAGATATACATCTGTGGGGTCCTTATCCAGGATTACATAAGTCTCCCTGTCATCCAATAGAGCCTAGGCCATTTTAACATAGTCAGTGGTGTTCATCACAACAATGTACTCCCTTATCTGAAGGTTTTATGACTAGTTTATCTCTATCTTGTAGATCTTTCAGAGCCTTAACTTCATCCAAACTCAAATTTCCCATAGCAGGACTAGATCTAGTTAATCTCTTAAGGTCTGCTGTCATCATAATAACAAAAGTGTCAATATTATGGTATTGGAGGGATTGGAGAAGCAGGAAGCTCATTTGCATATTTCCAGTGAATTCTGGGAAGAGGAGAAGAGTCGCTGTAAGCTGATCGATTGCTGGGACTTGCCGGGTCTCACTGTTTGAGGACATCGCAAAACCGCGCGCCGTCATACGCTACATCAGCAATATGGAAGAGAAGAAAATATACATGGTCACCTGCAACACATGCTACATGTTTACGGATCTGCCGCACAAAAAATCCAACTTCACCTGTCAAAAGTGCAAACTTGTTGCCCTCTTAGAGGAAAAGGTGCAGGGACTGGAAGAAAGAATAGCAACTTTGAAGCTAATTAAAGAACATGAGGACTTCTTGGACGAGGCAGAAGCAACCATTCAGGATATGGAAAGTGAGAAAAGCTTCAGAACACATACAGAGGCTGAAAAGTGGACACATGTGACCAAAAGAAGCCAGCGTATCAAGTGGTCGTCACCACCCACACAGCTTAGCAACTAATATGAAGCCCTCATGCTGGAGAACGAAAATGGCACAGCTCAGGATGATGCCATATCTACAGGAGAAGAAACAGTATCATCAAAAGAAGTTACTTTGTCAACAAAAGCAGAAACAAAAGACACTCAAAAGCACTCAGGAGCAACAAGCAGTGCGTCCAGAAAGAAAAGAAGAGTGGTAGTTATGGGCGACTCACTACTAAGAGGCACGGTGGCAACTATCTGCAGGCCGGACATAACCGCACGAGAAGTATGCTGCCTCCCGGGACCAAAAATCAAGGATGTCGCCAACAGGATACCAACTATCCTCGGATCCAAGGACGAATACCCGTTCCTATTGATACATGTAAGAACAAACGACATGGCAAGAAATGACCTACCAACTATTTGTGAAGACTTTGAAATTCTGGGGAAGAAAATAAAGGAACGGAACGTACAGGTTGTTTTCTCATCAATCCTCCCAGTCGATGGCCATGGTGTCAGAAGATGGAATAGGATATTAGATTTGAACTGGCTACGACGATGGTGCCGGCAGCAAGGATTTGGATTCTTGGACCATGGAGTGAATTACCTCTACGATGGACTTCTCGCAAGAGATGGGATACACCTCACAAAACCTGGGAAACACACGTTCGCCAGAAGGCTTGCCACACTCATCAGGAGGGCTTTAAACTAGAAGAAGAGGGGATGGGAGAAAAAACAGCAGACAAGAACACGCAGCAGAAGGACAAACTAATCAAGGATACTATATGCCATAAAGAGGACCCAAGACAGGGTACTAAGAAGGAAGCTAAGAAAAGGGGAGCAAAACTTCTTTCCTGCATGCTGACCAATGCAAGAAGCCTGACCAATAAGATGGAAGAACTGGAGCTGGTAATGTATGAGGAAAAATACGACATAGTAGGAATAACTGAGACATGGTTAGATTACAGTTATGACTGGGCGGCTAACCTGCAAGGATATGAATTGTTTAGGAGGGATCGCAAAAAAAAGAAAAGGGGGTGGAGTCTGTCTATATATAAAGTCCAGTTTAAAGCCCAGACTAAGAGAAGATATTCAAGAGGGAAATGAAGAGGTGGAGTCTCTATGGGTGGAGATACAAGGAGGGAAAACTAATAAAATCCTCATAGGGGTTTGTTATAAGCCACCAAATATAACAGAAACCACTGAAAATGTATTATTGAAACAAATAGACAAAGCAGCAAATCACAATGAGGTGATTATTATGGGGGACTTCAACTACCCTGATATAGACTGGGAAACTGAAACCTGCGTATCTCAGAAAGGAATCCGGCTTCTGTCAGTAACTAAGGATAATTATCTGTCCCAACTTGTGCCGGGCCCAACTAAAGGGGCAGCCCTTCTCGACTTAATTTTAAGCAACAGGCCAGATAGAATAACAGACGTACGAGTGGATGGGCACCTAGGGAATAGTGACCACAATATAATACAATTCCACTTGTCCTTCAGTAAGGTGCCTTGGAGGGGGGTTACAAAAACGCTGAATTTCAGGAAAGCAAAGTTTGATCAGCTTAGAGAAGACCTTCGCCAAATTGATTGGGACAATGTCCTCAAAAATGGGAGCACAGAAAATAAGTGGGAAATTTTTAAATCGGTATTAAACACCCACTGCGAGCGAGCCATACCATACGGAAATAAAAAGGCTAGGAACAGGAGAAAACCAATGTGGCTAAATAAGGATGTAAAAGGGGCAATGAATAATAAGAAAAAGGCATTTAAAAAGCTAAAATAAGAAGGCAGCGAAGAAGCATTAAAAATATATAGAGAAAAAAATAAAATGTGTAAAAAACAAATACATTTAGCAAAAGTAGAAACTGAGAGACTCATTGCTAAAGAAAGCAAAACAAATCCCAAACTATTCTTTAATTATATAAACAGAAAAAAGATTAAAATTGATGGTGTTGGCCCTTTAAAGAATAATGAGGGTAAAATCATAGAAAGCGATGTGGGAAAAGCAAATGTTTTAAATACTTTTTTCTCAACTGTGTTCACACAGGAAAAGCATATGCCACGGGAAATGCAGAGTGATCATGTAAACGCTTCATTAAGTATGACCTGCCTAACCCAGGAAGAAGTGCAGAACCGACTTAGTAACATTAAAATTGACATATCACCAGGCCCTGATGGCATTCACCCTCGGGTATTAAGGGAGTTAAGTAATGTGATAGACAGGCCTCTATTCCTTATATTTAAAGACTCTATAGAAACTGGGTCTGTTCCACTGGATTGGCGGCTAGCAAATGTGGTACCGATATTCAAAAAAGGGTGTAAAAGGGAACCTGGAAACTATAGGCCGGTAAGCTTAACATCTGTTGTGGGTAAAATGTTTGAAGGGTTTTTAAGGGATACTATTATGGAATGTCTCAATGTTAAAAATTGTTTAACTCCATATCAACATGGATTTATGAAGGATTGCTCCTGTCAAACTAACCTGATCAGCTTCTATGAGGATGTAAGCTCTCACATGGACCGAGGAGAATTATTGGATGTCATTTATCTCGACTTCGGTAAAGCATTTGACACTGTCCCACATAAAAGACTTCTAAGTAAAATGAGAAAGCTTGGGCTCGGGGAAAATGTGTGTAGATGGGTAGGTAGCTGGCTTAGTGGTAGAAAACAAAGAGTGGTTATTAATGGAGCATACTCAGATTGGGCCAGGGTTACTAGTGGGGTGCCACAGGGGTCTGTATTGGGCCCCCTACTATTTAATATATTTATTAATGATCTGGTGGATGGTTTACAAAGTAAAATATCAGTATTTGCAGATGATACAAAACTATGTAAGGTAGTTAACACAAAGTAGGACCGTTTGCAACTACAGATGGATTTGAGTAAATTGGAGAATTGGGCTGAAAAATGGCAAATGAGGTTTAACACAGATAAGTGTAAGCTTATGCACGTGGGAAGGAGAAACAGATGCTACGATTACTTACTAAATGGGAAACTGCTGGGGAAATCAGACATGGAAAAAGACTTAGGCATCTTAGTCAATAAGAATCTAAATTGGAGTGCCCAGTGTCAGGCAGCAGCCACCAAAGCAAATAGGGTGATGGGATGCATTAGAAGAGGTCTGGGGGCACGAGATGAAAACCTCATTCTCCCTCTGTACAAATCACTCGTCAGACCACACTTGGAGTATTGTGTGCAATTTTGGGCACCGGTGCTCAAGAAAGACATTACTGAACTTGAAAGGGTTCAGAGGCGGGCTACTAAAATAATAAATGTAGTGGGTGCATTAAAATACACAGAAAGGTTATCAAAATTAGGTCTATTTACTCTAGAAAAGAGAAGACTTAGGGGAGACCTAATAAATATGTACAAATATATCAGAGGGCCATATAGAGATCTCTCCCATGATCTGTTTGTACCAAGGACTATGACAAGAACAAGGGGGCATTCTCTTCAATTGGAGGAAAGAAAATTCCTACATCAGCATAGAAGAGGGTTCTTCACGGTAAGAGCAGTGAGGCTCTGGAACTCTCTTCCTGAGGAAGTGGTGATGGCCAACTCACTGAATGAGTTTAAGAGAGGAATGGATGCTTTTCTTGATAGCAAAAGTATAGAGGGTTATAAACAGCATAATCTTACAGGTAGATAGAAGAGCGACCTAGATTATTAGAATGGGGGGGCTGCAACACCAAGACAGGTTATTAAGCTTGGGGTTATTTAGTTTGGAAAAACAAAGGCTTAGGGGGGATCTAATCACAATGTATAAACATATGAGGGGACAGTACAGAGACCTTTCCAAAGATCTTTTTACACCTAGGCCTGCGACTGGAACACGGGAGCATCCGCTATGTCTCGAGGAAAGAAGGTTTAATCTTAACCACAGACGAGGATTCTTTACTGTACGAGCAGTGAGACTATGGAACTCTCTGCCGCATGGTGTTGTAATGAGTGATTCACTACTAACATTTAAGAAGAGCCTGGATGCCTTTCTTGAAAAATATAATATTACCAGTTATGTATATTAGATTTTATGACAGGGTGTTGATCCAGGGAACTAGTTTGATTGCCATTTGTGGAGTCAGGAAGGAATTTTTTTCCCCATTGGAGCTGTTTGACACATTGTGGTTTTTTTGCCTTCCTCTGGATCAACATGTTAGGCTACAGGTTGAACTAGATGGACTTAGAGTCTCCCTTCAACCTTAAAAACTATGAAACTATGAAACTATGTATTGGGAAAAGGATGGGGTAATCTTACTCTTAGATCTGAGATTGGATAGGTGGCAATAAGTTCAGTATCAGATTCCATAGGTAACTCTTCCAAAATCCTAATTGACTCCTACTCTCTTCTCCTCATAACTACGGGATCACGATTTTTTGCTGAGTGACATTTATGCAAGGCCAATTTTCGTGCGAAGGGGTTTATGTACTTCGTCCAAATAAATGGATCAAAAGAGGGGGTCAGTGTAAAGGATAAACCTTTACACAGTAAGGAGATATGTGATTCCTTCAATGTAAATGATGACAAATTAAATATTTGTATATTTGTAAGTTAGCTGATCTATCGGCATTCACTTCCTTATCCCTAAAAAAGTGAAAGGTTGTGAAGACAATGCACTCGCTACAGGAGTATGGGGAGTCGCCACAGGCGAGGATTTGAGTTTTTTTCGTTAGCCATATTATTTTTTGGGGTAGGTACTTCGATGATGTGCTTTATCCTTTGGGATGGCATCCCCGGCCTTCTTTGAAGATTTTGTATGTATTCTTAAAAATAATCAGATTGGCATCCTCTTTACCCATGAAATCGGTTTCAAATCCATTAATTTCTTGGACGTGAACATCTCAATTGACGATGGTGGTCTTGTGCACACTGACATCTACCGTAAACCCACCTTTACCAATTGCCTCCACCACTGGAATAGCTGACACCCAACACCTTTGAAGGCCGGCATCCCAGTTGAACGATATCTGAGAGCTTGGAGGAATTGTTCGAGTGAGCAGGCATTTGGTAGAGTGTAAGAATTTATTCAACAGGTTTACTAGTAGGGGTTATCCCAAGAAAGTCTTGCACCGAGCATACAATAGAGCAAGGCATACTGATCGGGATGGCCTCTTAAGCAATAGGACTGATGGACGGGCGGACAATCCTATTAGGATTATTGGCAATTTTGCTGCATGAGCCAAGGGTGTTTCAAGGATAATACAAAACTATTGGCCACTACTTCAAGAAGATCCTGACATCAGGAGTAGGATTGGCGATTACCCCAATATCACATATAGGCGAGGAAAAAATCTAGGGACAAGCTTGTCTCTAGTCACTTATGTGACCCACTCCTAATGTGGGTTTGCCGAACTTGGTAAGAGCACCACAGGGGGGTTCAATCCCATGTCGTGCTTGTTCTTTTTGTAAATACCTTCCTAGTATCTGCGATTTTCCGAATTTACTTTACATATAGTTGCTATTTATTTACTATCTATACTGATTATATCTGTGCATGAACGCTATTTTTTACATGGTTTAACCTATGGTATTGTCCCATTTACAGCTGCTTTTAGGGAGCATGAGCAGTGTTTTCATGTTAATCCTAGTACTATGTTCTGCGCATGCGCGAGTTCACCTGTTATCGCGGTAATAGCTATGTGGGCTCCGATCACGTGACTCAATGTTTACATCACATGACCGCTCATGGCACGGAAATACAAGAGGATTGGCGGTATGAGGAATTTTGGGGAGAGGGGACGGACATTGGATGTCAGGTATGATTGATAACTCTTACAACCAATGAATTCCTTGTTCTGAAAGATTGGTGGATACAGTAACCTATGTCAGGAATGTTATGGTGTATACAATTGGTGGATGCTGCCTGTCTAATTTGATTTAGTGACATGAGGACAAATCAGCACCATGTATATGATCATTCTGGCATTTTTTACCATTGGTTGTGGTTACGGCTACATCTGATTCGTTGTCAGCTATTGGATGTTCTCTGGCTGACATCACCAACAGAACCTTTAAGAGGGGTTGTTTCATTTTTGCTAGCTCACTATAGCCTCAGTCCCCTGATGAAGCCAGACATGGTGAAACATGTTGAGGAGGCTATTTGCTTTTTATCGGCAGAGTAGGGCAGCAATAATCTGTTGACATTGTAGGACATTTGTCCACTAGCTTGTGTTGTCTGGTCCGCGGCCAGACACATGATTGATTATATGTATTAGACTGCTCTGCTTGCTGTTACTTTTTAAATTGATCTGTTATGAGTATATAGAAATAAAAGTAAGTTTTAGCAATCTTTAGTTAGTGTACCTCTAGTTGCCCTTTGGGTAAATTGTGTTTATTACAATAGCCCTATGCTGTTTGAAGGTATAGATTGAGGTTTCAGTGTTTGTTCTAAACAGTAGAAACCCCTACAAGTGACCCCATTTTAGAAACTAGACCCTTCAAGAAATTAAGTGAGATATGCACATAGATATCTGAGCACCGGATACTCGACAGGGCTCCATGAGTACTCAAACCCACAGAGGCTCAATCGAGGAATGAACAGTGCCAAGCACACTCGCTTATCACTACTGGTGAGCATTTTGAACCCCCATTTTACCACAAAATGTTGCTTTAACCCAAATATCTTTTATTTTCACAAGGGTAACAGGAGAAAATGGACACAAAAATGTGCTGTGCAATTTCTCCAGAGCATGCTGATCCTCATATGTGTTGAGCCTCCTTATTCCCATTGTTCCACATCTGAAGCAGTACAAGGTCAGGTCACTGCTACGGCATATCAACCCAGCTCAGCAACTTAATGATACATCACAAATCAGAAAGTAACATGGACATATTTGGTGCTCCTGTAATAGTAGTAATCTGCAAAATACAGCAATCAGTTTATTTATGGTTATCAGTAGGGATGATCAAATACCTCAAATATCCAGCTTCGCGAATATTTTCCGAATAGGTCGCCGCTATTCGACTATTCGTGAATATTTGATGTAAGTCTATGGGAAACCCGAATAACAACTATTCGGAATTATTCAGGATGCCCATAGACCTACATTGCACATCGAATATTCGTATTGTGGCGACCTATTCGTCGGATATTCGCGAAGCTGAATAATTGAGGTATTCGATCATCCCTGGTTATCAGTAAATGACATAAAAACATGTTGTATTTGTTATTTTTATCTATTAAACCAATAAATTTCTTTAAAAAAAGTAATGTAAATGCTGCGGTTTTTTTGCATGTTTTCTCAAGGTGTCCGCACCCAGCAACTCAATAATTATCTTCTTTGATTATTGCATGTTTGCTGTATCTCTTTTATGTGTTTTGTCCCTTATTTGATGCATTTTTGATGTAGATGTGAATCCATTTTTTTTAATGCTGTCTTAATAATAAATAAAAACTTTGATTTTGTACTTAAAAATGACTTTCTTTTTCACCTGCATTTTTTCCAGGCTGAACTCTGCGGTTCTGGTGCTTTTTTTTCTCTAGAGGTTTCTGTGTGCAGTCTAAAAAAACACAAGTGAAAGACTGCAGTTAGTTTTTTAAGTGCAGAATGAAAGTTTTTCTGTACTATAAAAAAACGTGGGTTCACATCTGCACAAAAAAAATGCATCAAATAAGAGGGAAAAAGCATAAGAAATGCAGCAAAAATTTAATAACCAGAGAAGGATTGTTATTGTGTAATTATTTGGTGCAGACACTTACAGAAAACAAAAAACACAAGATTTTTTCAATGTGTGAATAAATCCAAGGCCGGCTCCAGTTTTTTGTGGACCCTGGGCGAAAGAGTCTCAATGGGCCCCATCCACACATAGACATGCACAGATACATACACATACAGGCATATGTACACATACAGTCATATGAAAAAGTTTGGGCACCCCTATTAATGTTAACCTTTTTTCTTTATAACAATTTGGGTTTTTGCAACAGCTATTTCAGTTTCATATATCTAATAACTGATGGCCTCAGTAATATTTCTGGATTGAAATGAGGTTTATTGTACTCACAGAAAATGTGCAATCTGCATTTAAACAAAATTTGACCGGTGCAAAAGTATGGGCACCTCAACATAAAAGTGACATTAATATTTTGTGGATCCTCCTTTTGCAAAAATAACAGCCTCTAGTCGCTTCCTGTAGCTTTTAATGAGTTCCTGGATCCTGGATGAAGGTATATTTGACCATTCCTGTTTACAAAACAATTCCAGTTCAGTTAAGTTTAATGGTCGCCGAGCATGGACAGCACGCTTCAAATCATCCCACAGATGTTCAATGATATTCAGGTCTGGGGACTGGGATGGCCATTCCAGAACATTGTAATTGTTCCTCTGCATGAATGCCTGAGTAGATTTGGAGCAGTGTTTTGGATCATTGTCTTTCTGAAATATCCATCCCCTGCGTAACTTCAACTTCGTCACTGATTCTTGCACATTATTGTCAAGAATCTGCTGATACTGAGTTGAATCCATGCGACTCTCAACTTTAACAAGATTCCCGGTGCCGGCACATTGGCTACACAACCCCAAAGCATGATGGAACCTCCACCAAATTTTACTGTGGGTAGCAAGTGCTCTTCTTGGAATGCCGTGTTTTTTTGCCTCCATGCATAATGCCTTTTTGTATGACCAAACAACTCAATCTTTGTTTCATCAGTCCACAAGACCTTCTTCCAAAATGTAACTTGCTTGTCCAAATGTGCTTTTGCATACCTCAGGCGACTCTGTTTGTGGCGTGCTTGCAGAAATGGCTTCTTTCGCATCACTCTCCCATACAGCTTCTCCTTGTGCAAAGTGCGCTGTTTTGTTGACCAATGCACATTGACACCATCTGCAGCAAGATGATGCTGCAGGTCTTTGGAGGTGGTCTGTGGATTGTCCTTGACTGTTCTCACAATTCTTCTTCTCTGCCTTTCTGATATTTTTCTTGGCCTACCACTTCTGGGCTTAACAAGAACTGTACCTGTGTTCTTCTATTTCCTTACTATGTTCCTCACAGTGGAAACTGACAGTTTAAATCTCTGAGAAAACTTTTTGTATCCTTTCCCTGAACAACTATGTTGAATAATCTTTGTTTTCAGATCATTTGAGAGTTGTTTTGAGGAGCCCATGATGCCACTCTTCATAGGAGATTCAAATAGGAGAACAACTTGCAAGTGGCCACATTAAATACCTTTTCTCATGATTGGATACACCTGCCTATGAAGTTCAAAGCTCAATGAGGTTACAAAACCAATTTAGTACTTTAGTAAGTCAGTAAAAAGTACTTTTTCACCGGTCAAATTTTGTTTAAATGCAGATTGCACATTTTCTGTTAGTACAATAAACCTCATTTCAATCCAGAAATATTACTGAGCGCATCAGTTATTAGATATATGAAACTGAAATAGCTGTTGCAAAAACCCAAATTGTTATAAAGAAAAAAGGTTAACATTAATAGGGGTTCCCAAACTTTTTCATATGACTGTACATATCTAAAGGGAACCTGTTAGGTCAAAAAAGCGTTATAACAATACAAGCAGGAGCATGTGTGAGCTAGTAACCCCTTCCTACCTATCCCAGTGTTGTAATAATGTGTAATATAGAAGTAATAAAATACGTTTTATTACTTATATATTCCCTATGTAAATGAGCAGGTCTCTAGCCCCGTTGGCATATGCATGGTTTCCATGGTATCATGCGCGGAATTCTGAAGGAGCAGACATGACGTCGCTCATGTAAATCCATGGTATTACGCCCACAGGGATGTGATACCATGGAAAGCATGCAAACACTCATGGGGCGATGCGACACCCATGGGGCTGGAGACCTGCTCATTTAAATAGGGAATATGTAAGAAAACATATTTTATTACTTCCATATTACACAATATTACAACACATGGATGGGTAGGAAGGGGTTACTAGCTCACACATTGTTCTGTCTTAATGCACGTTTGCATGGTGTGCAGTCCAATATACAGCCTAAACCTGTTCTCTGTTTCCAAGTAAGCAGACTGTTTCTCAAAAGTCTAAACTTGTTTATTGGTTAACAGTGTTCAATGTGTTTTGAGTATATGGTAAAATAAAAAATGTGTGGCGCACACTACACATCCGGATATTACATTACACTGTATATGGGAAAAGCTGTCAAAATGGTGACATATACATGTGGATTTCTATCCAGTCTAATTACCTACATGATTACAACTTATGCAATGCAACAACAGGTTTCAACATAATGTTTTTACACATAATACATACCGGATATACATTTTGTGCGAATAATGGGTTTAACAAGAGAGGAGCAGGAGACCACAGGCAAATGTCCTCCTTCATGTATCTTCCTTTCAAAATGGAGCCTGCTTTCAGAATGCTCAGGAAATCCCCAGCAGCAAGACACTCCCACAAGGAAAACAATGAACACTATATAACTAGAGCACCATCTAGTGGCTTAACATCATTTAGCATTGATGTAAGGTAACAATAACTTTATTAGCACTTAACAACTGTCACAATTGTCTTATACCTGAATGGGCAGAACACTCCCCACCTGGCGTCAACTGATGTCACTTACAGGCTCTTTTGGTGAATGCTACATGACGTGTTCTGCAACTGGCCTGAGAAATAATTTATTCTCCCCAAATTTACACACCTTGACTTCGACTTTGCAAACGTTCCCATCTTTGCTTGGGAACGTCCTGGTTACTAGGCCAAGTATCGGTGTGACTGGCTGTCTTTCATGAGTACAACGTGACCAGGTTTGATGTTTGGTTTGTTGTCTTGCCACTTCGTCCTAGTTTGCAAGATGGAGAGGTACTGCTTTCTCCATCTGTCCTTAGGAATAGGTTGGTTTTTGGTGAGGTTGTCTATTTCTTTAGTATAATTCTCATATTGAATGGTGCAAATTATCACATTCCTGGATCTTTCTAAGTTGGGAACGATTAAGACATGTTTGCAGTGATGCCAACCTTTGCAAGGTTTTTGGATTGCAGGTGATGCTGACTTGGAAGACTGGGCTATATGAATTAAAAAGGCAATGGCATGAACAAGGGACCTCTAGGTTGAGAAGCTGCTGAAACTATGCAAATTGAGGTGGTGGTCTGAAGTGACCGTGCGTAGAACGGATACCAGTGGCCGGATTTCTTCATTAGCCTCTGGATCTATCAGCTCAAATGTGTTGGATGCAGTAGCACAGGATGTTGAATGGTGAAGGAATGCAGGACCTGAAAACCATGATGTTTCCTTTAGGTTGCTCGCTGCAACTGATCTGGTCACATGGTCTGCAGGATTATGTTGTGGAGACACGTAGTGCCACTGTTTAGGGCAGGTGGATCTCCTGATCCTTAGCACCCGATTGCTGACATAGACATAGAAACGTCGAATTTCATTGAAAATGTACCTGACTCGCCTGCCCCAAGGCCATAGGTGACTCGGTGTCGGGCCAGACTAGTCCGGGGTAGTCAGCGGTGGCGGGGCCCGACTCCATGACCCTGGCAGAGTCAATTAATGTGGCGGTATTGGGGGAGATGGCAATAAAGTTTGTATAAGATTCGCGACGCCACCTGTGGATTGCGGCTTTGGACGGGACCTCCGGGGCTGGTGTTGTGGCAGCTGAGGTGTTTCTTGCTCCCCACAGGTGGAGCGGGTACCCCGGGGCAACCGTTTGTAAAGTCTATGGTGGATGTTGATGAGGTGCAGGGCTGACAGGGCAGTGGAAAGGAACAGACACAGACAATGATTTGTTTTAACTTCTCCTTTACTTGTCCTCAACCGGTGACCTCCAGGGAGCCTGTTACAGTTGGTAGCGGCGGTCCAGTAGCCTGTAAGCAGTCAGGGAACTCACACTGGCCAGGTGAGTAATGAGGCCTGATCCCTACGCGCTGTCTGTGTAAGCAGGGTCCCGCTGCTTCAGCGATGCTGAGACCCGTTCTGTTGTTCTCTGAGGACAACATATTACCTCCCGTATGGCAGGTTGCGTGGACTGTCACAGGTGCCGCTCTCCCAATCCTGGCTCCAAGTCCTGGCTCTACAGCTGTGCCTCCGGGTGTGGGGTGGACAGGAGACCTGAAGTCCTCTTGTCCTCCGGACACGACCACCAGAACTAGAGTACTCGAGTGGCCCCGAACGCCGGTATTCGGTTTGCCAGCAATGACATTGGGGTGAGCTGGCTGCGCTCCACTCCCCGGTGTCCTTCTCCTCTTTGCCTCGCTGTGGACTGTGTTTTCCTGGGGTGAACGATCCGGCTCAGCTCCCAGCTCACACACCACACTACTCAAGTTCTTTCCTCATTGAACTCTCCTCACAGACTGACTAACTTCTCCCCCAGTTCAGAGCTTAAGAAATGCTCCCTGGAACTCCAGGTTTAGAGCTCCCTTTGCTGGCCCGGGGGAGAAACTGTGTTGAATGATGGTACTTACTGGCCAATGGACTTCCCCAACTACCTCCAGGCTCAGCATTAACCCTTTTGGGAGGGCAACACTGCTGTGGCATCCAGACTGCATGGGTGCCATATACCCTAGTACTACCTTGCTGTCAGTGTAGAATTCATCATCCTTGATCTCTAGGCTCATTCCTGTCGAGATAAGTTCAGCCAACTCAACTGCAAGCACAGCGGCACAGAGTTTGACTCTGGGTATCGTGTGCTCACGGAGAGGCGCCAGTTTTATGCGAGTCATGACAAACCCTATGTGGCATTGTTCCTTGACATCTAGAGTTTTTAGATAAGCCACTGCTGCAATCGCTTTGACTGAGGCATCACAGAAGATACAAAGTCTTTGCAATTTGATTTCTGTTGATGGCACAGGAGCATATGGTCGTCTCACCTGAAGGCTGGTCAAGGCTTCGAGAGAATTCTTCCAGTCTGCCCATAGGTCTCTTTTCTACATTGGAAGCATTTCATAACAATCAGATGTATCTTGGGTGAAGTCTCTTAACATAATTTTACCTTGGATGGTCACAGGTGCTACAAATCTCAGAGGCTCATACAAGCTGTTTAAAAAGAACAGAACACCTCTGCGTGTGAAAGGCTTCTCTTCTCTGCTAATTTGGAAAGTGAATGCATCCACCTTGAAATCCCAGAGCAAACCAAGACTCCGCTGTATGGGTAGGGAGTCAGTGCTTAGGTCCAAGTCCTTCAAATCACTTGAGTAGTCGAGAGGGAACAGCTTCCATTAATTCTTTGCTGTTGAAAATAATCTTGTGCAACCTCAAATTAGACAGCGAGCATTTCCTGAGCTCTTCTAAGGAGACTGATTGCAGCTTCACTGGTGGGTGTGGATTTTAGGCAGTCATCCACGTAGAAATCTTTTTCCACAAAAGATCTAACATCTGACCCGTACCTTGCTTCACCTTCTTTAGCTAAATGTCTGAGACTATAGATGGCAACTGCAGGAGAAGGACTGTTCACAAAGATGTGCACTCTCATCTTGTACTCTGCAATGTCTTTATCGGGGTTATTGTCGCGATACCAGAAGAACCTCAAGTAGTTTCTGTGTTCCTTTTTGACAAGAAAGAAGTGAAACATCTGTTGTATGTCTGCCATAAATGTCACCTTATCTCTCCAGAAGCAGAGAAGGACTTCCAGAAGTCTGTTATTGAGGTCTATGGGGAGATAAGGTATGCACACCAGTGACTATGTAAGGGGAATACATGAAATAGCAGAAACTGCTGTGTGAATACTGGCTTGAAAAATCCAATAGCTATGTGTAAGAGTGAAAATGTGAAAAATGGAATCTGCATTACTGCCATGAACATATGAATAAAGAGAAATTTAGCTACTGAATTGATCAATGCAATAGAGCCCCAACACTACGCCAAAGTATTTCTCTACGTTGGGGTCCCTAGCTTGTGTGTGTCCTCTCATGCAGTTAAAAAACTTACCGTGTATGGGAAGCTGAGACCCAGGCTATATATGCGTATGATATGGATTGGCAATAGGTGTGTATGGGGAGGGTTCACAAACGAAAAACTACTAACAATAAGGAATAACGTTTGGAACACCATTCTAAGTCTGAACTAATTTACATAGTCAGACATAATTTAGTGAGACACCTTCACATCTGGCGCTTGAGTCAAATACTACTGTTATCTGACCTTGTTTCTTAGGATGATACACACCGAAAATGGGTAAGTACCAGTACTCTTCAGAGTCTTGGAGTGGGGGTGCATAGTTACTCTTGAATATCTTCTCCATGAAGGAAAAGAAATGTTCTCTCATATCTGGTGACTTTTGAAGTTTGTGTTTCAGGGAGAGAAATCGACCGTAGACAGGTTCTCTGTTGTTGGGTAACCGTCGTCTTTGGGGTCTGAATGGTAGAGGTGTGATCCAACTTCTTGACTCGTCTTTACTATTTCTTGCTCCATGATGTCCAAGAACAGTCTGTCTTCTATGGACATTGCTGTCTTGTTGTCTTCTCTTGTCCTGTGGAAAACTGTACATCTTATGTGATCTTGCTCGCTATCACAATCGTGGTCTTCACAGGACGGGTCTGCAAAAGGACAATGCAGGGGGGCACTGTGTGGTAATTCTTTTACCAGGAAACTGCTCTGGCATGGCTGGAAGAGAGATGGACGTCCATTTTCAAGTGTACTGGTGAGCATACTGTTGACTGAGGTCGGCTTGTGTACTCCTCCTAGGCAGAAATCTCCAATAATGACCCATCCTAGGTCACGTTTCTGCGCATAGGGAGCGTTCTGGTGGCCGTTAATCTGTCTTCTAGCGTTATGAACACATAGTATGTCTCTTCCGAGGAGTAAGACTATAGGAGCTTTTCTTTCCAGTTCTGGTGTCTAGTGTGCTACAGTCTTCAAATGGGAATGATGCGCCACTACCTCCGGTGTAGGTATCTCAGACCTGTTGTCAGGAATCAAGTTGCACTCCAGTATCGTTGGCAGCGGTAAACAAGTCTGACCATCCCTAGACTCCACTTTATAACCAGTTGCTTACCTCTCCGCCGTCTCGACAGTATCTGCACATGTCCTCAAGGAGTAGGGAGAACCGGAACCTACAATCTTAAAGGTGTCGAAGATGGATTTAGCTAGGGACCTGTTGGTTTGATCATCTAAGACTGCATAGATCTTGATCGCCTTATCCCGATGGCCTGCTGGATACACTCTGACAAGGCAGATTTTCGAGCAAGACTTTCCTCCTTCAAGTCCTTTACAGATCTCTGTACACTGAGAGGTGACTACTGGGGTGTCGATGTCAGTGTCAATGTGGCTTTCACCATGCTCCACTGTTTGCGATGGCACCGGTGAGGCCGGTCTAGGGTGTAAAGCTGTATTGGGATCTACACTACCACATTCTGCACATTTAACACTGGCTTCACAGTTCCTGGCGAAGTGTGATGTTGTAGCACAGCATTTGAAGCAGATGTTATTTTCCTTGAGGAAACCTTTACGGTCTTCTAGAGACTTCTCCCTGAAGGCTCTGCATTTCAGAAGAGGATGTGGTTTCCGGTGTAGGGGACACTGCTTGTTGAAGTCCATAGATGTGATCTCTTCTTGAGAGGACTTGCTTGCCCTGTGAGGAAAACCTGTGGAGGTAACATTAGTATTATTACTGCCACTGGTATTTTAGAAGGCTTGACACCAGGGGCAGTGGAACATGAAAGCATACTTCCCAACCGTCCCGGATACAGCGGGACAGTACCGCTTTTGAGCCTTTGCTCCCGAGTCCCGAGCGGGAGCTGTGTTTCCCGTGGCTCCGCCCACCCACTGTAGCCCCTCCTTGCTGTTTCTCCCTTCTATCCGTTACAAAGCCGAGCGCGCTACATGACACTCCTGTGACTGCTGCTGCTAAGGTATGAATCACGCTCGGCACCAGAGCCCACATCCCCAGCCCCGGAGCCTGTCCGCTTCTCTCCAGCTGTTTTCTCTGACTCCCCGTGTGTTTATTTCTCACTGTTGCAGACACACAGGAAATCAGGAAACTGAGTAGAAGACCGTGCAATCAGCACTTGTTTCCTTTCCTGCAGCACTAGCCAGTAATAACCTATGCAGAATTAACATCTGCGGAGCCTTCTATTAGCTTTCCGATCACATGGTCTCCTGCCTGCAGAGCTGCTGGGTCCTAGCTGCCCAACAGGTTCAGCTCTGCTTTATCCTGGCTGCCCTACCAGTTAAAGGGAACCTGTCAGGTGCAATATGGACTCAGAAGCATGAGCAGGTCTGGGTACATATTGCTAATCCCTGCCTAACCGTCCCTGTATACACTAGCATAGATAAAGAGATCTATAGAAAAAGTATTTTTAAAGATCTTATATCTTATGCTAATGAGAGTGGGGATTAGTCCCAAGGGCGTTACTTCACTTGGCTAGTCGGCTCACATAGCGTGTTAGTACTCACACAGGGGCGAAATAACATGCTAACATGCTATGTGAGCCGACTAGTCAAGCGAAGTAATGCCCTTGGGACTAGTCCCCACACTCATTAGCATAAGATATAAGATCTTTAGAAATACTTTTTCTAAAGATCTCTTTATCTATGCTGGTGTATACAGGGATGGTTAGGCAGGGATTAGCAATATGAATCCAGAACTGCTCCTGGCTCTGAGTGCATAACTAACCTGACAGGTTTACTTTTAAAAAGGAACCTGTCACCAACTTTGGTGACTATAAGCGGCAGCCACCACCAGTGTGCTCTTATATACAGCATTCTAACATGCTGTATATAACAGCCCAGGCCGCTGTGTAGAAAGTAAAAATCACTTTATAATAGTCACCTAAGGGGCGGTGTGGTGCAGACTGGTCGGATGGGTTACAGGTTCCCTTTAATCTCTGTTGGACGGACTGCCCAACTGGTTCGACTCTGCTGCATCCTGGCTGCCCAACTGGTTCTTCTCTGCTGCATCCTGGCTGCCCAACCGCTTCGGCTCTGCTGCGTCCTGGCTGCCCAACCACTTCGGCTCTGCTGCGTCCTGGCTGCCCAACTGCTTTGGCTCCGCTGTGTCCCAGCTGTCAACCTCTTCAACTCTGCTGCATCATGGCTGCCCAACCGCTTCGGCTCTGCTGCATCCTGGCTGCCCAACCGCCTCGGCTCTGCTGCATCCTGGCTTCCCAACCGCTTTGGCTCTGCTGTGTTCTGGCTGCCCAACCGCTTTGGCTCTGCTGCGTCCTGGCTGCCCAACCGCTTCGGCTCTGCTGCATCCTGGCTGCCCAACCGGTTGAGCTCTGCTGCGTCCAGGCTGCCCAACTGTTTAGCTCTGCTGGATCCTGGCTGCCCAACCAGTTCCGCTCTGCTAGATCCTGGCTGCCCAGCCAGTTCCGTTCTGCTCCATACTGGCTGCCCAACCACTTCCAATCTGCTCCATACTGGCTGTCCAACCAGTTAATCTCTGCTTCGTCCTGGCTGCCCAACCAGTTCAGCTCTCCTGGGTCCTGGGTCTGCCTTATTAAAGTCAATAGCCACTTCACAGGTCGTGCTAAAATCCTATTGTTTTAGGACTTCCCACAGAAGGCCCCGACAGAGCAATTGATGTTTGGCAAAAACACAATGTGAACATAGCCTTAAAGTGACAGGTATTTTCTCCCCAATAATAGCACAAATAATAATGTGATGTTGGTTAATTGGGGTTATCCGTCCAGGACTTTTGGATTTTTTTTCTTAAGGGTCTAAGAATTCACAGACAAGTAGTTGTTATCTAACTGCCTGTTCTGCGCAGCGCTGATGTGTGCCGACTCAGAGCGATCACAGACTGTTCCTGTTGGTGATTCTGCAGCTTCATTTGACCTCACTGTGGAGAGGTGGTGGTAACGCTTCCCATGATTACAGCAGAACAATAAGTCTTCTCCAATTGCTTCTATTAACCCTTCACCCCGGGAGATTTTTCATTTTTTCCTCTCCTTCTTCCAAGAGCCGTAACTTTTCTATTTTTCCGTCAATTTTGCCATATGGGGGCTTGTTTTTTGCGGGACGAGTTGTTCTTTTGCATGAAACCATTAGTTTTACCATATAGTCTACTGGAAAATGGGAAAAAAATTTCAAGTGCGGTGAAATTGCAAAAAAAGTGCAATTGCACAATTGTTTTTGGGATATTTTATTCACCATGTTAAATATATGGTGAGGCTGACAGGTCAGTAGGACGCCTCAGGTCAGTACGAGTTCATTGATAACAAACATATATACTTTTACTTTTATCTAAGGGGTTAAAAAAAATTCAGAAGTTTGTCCCTCAAAAAATTGGGCTTTTTGTGCTATTTTCCAAGACCCATAGCGTTCTCATTTTTCAGGATCTGGGGCTCAATCAGGGCCGGCTCCAGGTTTTTGTGGGCCCTGGGCGAAAGAGTCTCAGTGGGCTCCATCCACACATAGCCATGCACAGATACATACACATACAGGCATACGTACACATATATTTAAAGAAAAATTCACAAAAATACACACACACACACACATATATATATGGCATAAATCTAGACACAGTCATATACACTGGCATACATAGATGCAGATCATATATGCACAAGCAGACACATTAGAGATATTTCAAATATTGGGGGGCCGGCAACAGCCTTCATTCACCTCCCCAATGGTGTCCATCCAGCTCCTCCTGGGCATGTGTTGGTGCCACGCTGATTGGTGGCCATGACTAATGGCCGCACATAGAGAACACTAACACTTCTGTATACATCACAAGAGAGTTTGGGGACATACACAGTATTGGGGGGCATACATATTACTGAGGAAAGGGGTATACAGCAAAGGGGGGTATACAGCTCTAGAGAGGGGCTGTGGCTCTAGGGTGGGAGGGGACAAAAAGCTCTGAGGTGGGGCCTCTATATTGCACTATGAAGCCCCTATATGGCATTATGCAGCCCCCATATGGCACTATGCAGCCCCCATATAACATTAAGCAGTCCCCATATAGCAAAAATGCAGAACCATAAAGCATT
The DNA here is from genome assembly GCF_048569485.1 of Anomaloglossus baeobatrachus. Classification (NCBI taxonomy): domain Eukaryota; kingdom Metazoa; phylum Chordata; class Amphibia; order Anura; family Aromobatidae; genus Anomaloglossus; species Anomaloglossus baeobatrachus. The sequence goes on from NC_134353.1 coordinate 433,559,203, forward strand.
AGGCAACCTCATGTAGTATTCAACCCTCATATAGCACAATGCAGACCCATATAGCATTAGGCACACTCGTGTAGTATACAGCCCCCATATAGCCCAATGCAGATCCATAAAGCATTCGGCACCCTCATGTAGTATACAGCCCACATATAGCACAATGCAGATCCATATAGCATTAGGCACCCTAATGTAGTATACAGCCATATATAGCACAGTACAGACCCAGATAGCATTAGGCACCCTCATGTAGTATACAGCCATATATAGCACAGTACAGTCCCAGATAGCATTAGGCACCTTCATGTAGTATACAGCCATATATAGCACAGTACAGACCCAGATAGCATCAGGCACCTTCATGTAGTATACAGCCATATATAGCACAGTACAGACCCAGATAGCATTAGGCACCTTCATGTAGTATACAGCCATATATAGCACAGTACAGACCCAGATAGCATTAGGCACCTTCATTTAGTATACAGCCATATATAGCACAGTACAGACCCAGATAGCATCAGGCACCTTCATGTAGTATACAGCCATATATAGCACAGTACAGACCCAGATAGCATTAGGCACCCTCATGTAGTATATAGCCCCCATGGTCATCTGGCCACAGTAACTAGCACAAACTCACTTTTCCCCGTTCCCCCGCTGCTCCAGTCTCCTCGGCGCATCCACTGCTGTCGCTTGCTCTGACTTCACTGCAGGCGCGCGGTGGTGACGTCACCGCGCTCCGCTGCAGTCCTGTCAGAACACCGACACTCCAGTCCAGACACAGGGCGGAGAATGATGAGAGAGGGAGTGCGCTGCACCGTCTCTCATCATTGCTTTCAATTGTATCGGCAACTGCGATGCCGATACAAGTGAAAGTGCGATCCTCGGCGGGGGGGGGGGGGGGTGGTGGCAGCGCGGGCACCAGGCCCCCTGCCACAGCGAGTGGGCCCCCCGGCAGCCCAGGGCCCCGGCATTTGAACGGGTTTGCCGGGTGCTGACGCCGGCCCTGGGCTCAATGATGGCTTATTTTTTGCATCTTAAGCTAGCGTTTTTAGGGATACAATTTTTGCGCAGATGCTAAGTTTTAATCGCCTGTTATTGCATTTTAAATAATGTTTGCGGCAACCAAAAACTGTAATTTTGAAGCTTGGAATTTTTTTCTCGTCACACCGCGTACCGATCAGATTACCGTATTTGATTTTATATTTTGATTGGGCATTTCTGAAAATGGCGATACCAAATATGTGTATATTTTCTATTTTTTTAAACCGTTTTATTTTCAGTGGGGCGAATGGGTGTGATTTGAACTTTTAGGTTTTTTTTATTCTTTCATATTTTTAAAAACTTTTTTTTAACTTTTTTTATTTGTTTTACTAGTCCCCCTAAGGAACTATAAGGATCAGCAGTCTAATCACTTGTTCTTTTCTGTTGATCTAGGCTGCATAGCTCTGATCAGCAGAAATGCTTCTTTCCTGGTAGTGCCAGCGCTCTGTCAGGTCTCACAGGAAATACGTCATGGTAGCAACAGGAGTCATCACATGACTCTGAGATACTATGGCTACCATCATCTCCCAGTGATTGCGTCACAGGGCTCCGATGGCAGCGGAGAATGGCGTGGCTATTTAAATCACGTTGTCACATTTTGACAGCATGATCTAAGTGAAAAGCAGGCACGGGTGGATCGCGAATCCACCTGCGCCGGTTAGCCCCACATTTCTGTTGTTCAAATCAGAAGATTTGTGGGGGGGGCCCCACCGATTCACCGCAGCAGCCGGCGGTAATTACCCCGACATTACCAAGGACAAACTTGGGTTGTAAAGGGGTTAACCAAAAGCACAATGTTATTAAAGATAATTTATTTAATAGAGTAGACCTTATATGTAATGTGCAGCTTTTACATAGATGTAGATTAAGGTGTCAGATCGATTTAGAATAGAATTTTGTAGTTTTAAAATATTCTAATTTAAAATAAATACTACCAAGTTTGCATTAAGAATATTTTTAATTTTTTATGTTTGTTTTATAAACAATAATTATAATGTGATCGGCATTGCTGAATGGGTGTGGATGGGGATGTGTTATGGGTGTGACTAGTTGTGAAATGGGTGTGGTAAGGGTGTGTGGCCTAAAAACGCCGTGGCGCGCATGCCGTTTGTCCCTATTTCCTTTCTTTGAAAGTTGGGAGGTATGATGACAGAGTGAAATCGAAATTGGGATCATTTCTAATTCTAGCCTGTTGAGTGACAAAATATACAAACACTGTGAAAGGAGGAAACGGTACATTATGAGTCTGTTTATAACGGGAACCGTGCACGATCCACTTTTCTTGAAGGTTATAAGGACTTTTTTTAAAAATTGGATTGACACCCCTAGAAGATTCCAGGAATGCCAATCCTGGCAGATCTCCTTCTGCCTCTGCAACCTGTATCTCCGCTAACAAGTCACTTAGTTCCCTGAGTTTTTGGTAACCTTTACTCACTATTTTGGGAAAGGCATCAATTCTCTTATACAAAGCATTTTCTATAGCTTCTACTGAACCATAAACTTCATCGAGTCTTTCCCATACCATACGAAGACCAGTGTCTGGATACCTTATGTTAATGTCTCAGATTCTTTTGGCGTGTTCAACAGATTCACTTCCGAGCCACTTTACAAGAAGATCTAACTCCTCACTAGGAGAAAGACCGAAGTCTCTGATGGCATTCCAGAAGGAGGCTCGCCATGACCTGTAGTTCTCAGCACGATCAGTGAACTTTACAAGTCCTTTGGTCACCAGCTCTCACCGAGCAAAGAACTTTGCAAAGTCCATAATGAGCTGGTGTGTGGTTGTTGTGCTGCATGTGTGGTGCAACATCATACCTGTTAGGAGCTTCAGTCTCAGGGTAGTCTGTATAATACCGTTCTGAAGCAAAGGGTGTCCCTCTAAGTTGGAATGGAGGTGAAAACTTTTATTCTGTAGAACTGTAGTTGTGTTTGACGTCGATCTGTTGCATGCTTTCTTGCTTGCAGTATTGCAGATCGGGATGGGATCTCGGGTAGTCGGTATAGGCTGGTCGGTCTCATGGATCAGGGTTGTCATCTATTCTGGGATGCTGGCAGAAGTACTCTGAGACGCGCTGACTTAGATCCTGTTGATCTAGGTCTGATCCAAGTACAGTACAGACCAAAAGTTTGGACACACCTTCTCATTCAAAGTTTTCTTTATTTTCATGTCTCTGAAAATTGTAGATTCACATTGAAGGCATCAAAACTATGAATTAACACATGTGAAATGAAATACGTTACAAAATAGTGGGAAACAACTGAAAATATGTCTTATATTCTAGGTTCTTCAAAGTAGCCACCTTTTGCTTTGATTAGTGCTTTGCACACTCTTGACATTCTCTTGATGAGCTTCAAGAAGTAGTCACCGGAAATGGTCTTCCAACAGTCTTGAAGGAGTTCCCAGAGATGCTTAGCACTTGTTCGCCCTTTTGCCTTCACTCTGCGGTCCAGCTCACCCGAAACCATCTCGATTGGGTTCAGGTCTGGTGACTGTGGAGTCCCTTATACAGCCTGGAGGTGTGTTTGGGGTCATTGTCCTGTTGAAAAATAAATGATGGTCCAACTAAACGCAAACCGGACGGAATAGCATGCCGCTGCAAGATGCTGTGGTAGCCATGCTGGTTTAGTATGCCTTCAATTTTTAATAAATCCCCAACAGTGTCACCAGCAAAGCACCCCAACACCATCACATCTCATCCTCCATGCTTCACGAGAGAACCAGGCATGTAGAGTCCATCCGTTCACCTTTTTTGCGTCGCACAAAGACACGGTGGTTGGATCCAAAGATCTCAAATTTGGACTCATCAGATCAAAGCACAGATTTCCTCTGGTCTAATGTCCATTCCTTGTGTTATTTAGCCCAAACAAGTCTTTTCTGCTTGTTGCCTGTCATTAGCAGTGGTTTCCTAGCAGCTATTATGAAGTCCTACTGCACAAAGTCTCCTCTTAACAGTTGTTTTAGAGATGTGTCTGCTGCTAGAACTCTGTGTGGCATTGACCTGGTCTCTAATCTGAGCTGCTGTTAACCTGCCATTTCTGAGGCTGGTGACTCAGATAAACTTATCCTCCGCAGCAGAGGTGACGCTTGGTCTTCCTTTCCTTGGGCGGTCCTCATGTAATCCAGTGTCTTTGTAGCATTTGATGGTTTTTGCCACTGCACTTTGGGACACTTTCAAAAGTTTTCCCAATTTTTTGGACTGACTGACCTTCATTTTTTAAAGTAATGATGGCCATTCGTTTTTCTTTACTTAGCTACTTTTTTCTTGCCATAATACAAGTTCTAACAGCCTATTCAGTAGGACTATCAGCTGTGTATCCACCAGACGTCTGCACAACACAACTGATGGTCCCAACCCCATTTATAAGGCAAGAAATCCCACTTATTATACCTGACAGGGCACAACTGTGAAGTGAAAACCATTTCCGGTGATTGCCTCTTGAAGCTCATCAAAAGAATGCCAAGAGTGTGCAAAGCAGTAATCAAAGCAAAAGGTGGCTACTTTGAAGAACCTAGAATATAAGACATATTTTCAGTTGTTTCACACTTTTTTGTTAAGTATTTCATTCCACATGCGTTAATTCGTAGTTTTGATGCCATCAATGTGAATCTACAAGTTTCAGAGTCATGAAAATAAAGAAAACTCTTTAAATGAAAAAGTGTGTCCAAACTTTTGGTCTGTACTGTAGATTGCTGCATTCTTCTTCTGCAATAAGTTTGGCTAGAGAGGCTTGCAGGCGTGCTTTCTCAGCTGCTTGTTCTGCTAGCAAGCGTGTTCTTTCTGCTTCTCGATCTGCTTGTCTTAGCTTTAGTTGCATCTCTTGTGCTGCGAAGGAGGATTTTACTTTTGCGGCCTCCGCTTCTGCACGAGCGAGAGCAGCAAACTCTTTTACTGAAGACTTGTTATAGCCGCTTGCTCGGGACCTTGTCCTTACATAGGATGCCCGGGTCGCAGACATTGCGAGCCTGTTTGCAGATTTTAGTCTATGCAGGAAAGGACTTCAGCGCACATGTATCTGTGCTGCACTTGCGGGGGGCTGCACACTTTACTTGTGACTGTATGGCGGCCGCTGCTGTACCTGTATGTTGCACTGTGTGGTGGTAGAGGCTCCATATAGTCCAATCCATATCTTCTTGTGAATAGTATCCGTTTTGCTGTTCTGTCTTCATGCACGTTTGCACGGTGTGCACTCCGACACACAGCCTAAACCTGTTCTCTGTTTCCAAGTAAGCAGACTGTTTCTCAGAAGTCTAAATTTATTCATTGGTTAACAGTGTTGAACGTGTTTGAGTATATGGTAAAACTGTAAGAATACAGAAAACAATAATAAGTGTGGAACACACTACACATCTGGATATTACATTACACTGTATATGGAAAAAGCTCTCAAAATGGCGGCATATAGAGGTGGATTTCTATCCAGTCTAATTACCTACATCATTATAACTTATGCAATGCAACAAAAGGTTTCAACATAATGTTTTTACACGTAATACATACTTTTGTGCGGATAATGGGTTTAACAAGAGAGGTGCAGGAGAGCACAGGCAAATGTCCTCCTTCATGTATCTTCCTTACAAAATGGAGCCTGCTTTCAGAATACACAGGAAATCCCCAGCAGCAAGACACTCCCACAAGGAAACACTGAACACTATAGAACTAGAGCACCATCTAGTGGCTTAACATCGTTTAGCATTGATGTAAGGTAGCAATAACTTTATTAGCACTTAACAACTGTGACAATTGTCTTATGCCTCAATGGGCAGAACACACATGCTCCCGCTTGTAGGTTATAACTAGGGATGAGCGAATGTATTCGCCACTATTCGGTATCCAATGGATAATAGGGTATTCGAGGTATTCGCTATCCGACGGCTAATATGCTATTCGCTCTGATACTTTCATTTTCATTTTTGCCTTCCTGGCACCTGTTTTCCAGCCAATGAACACATCTGATGTTGCTTGCCCTCACTGCCATCTTTGTTGTAGTGTTTCTGTGATTGGCTTGGCCACACAGTGTCACAGTCACTATATAAGCCAGCGACCATTTTGTGAACAGGCAGCCATAGGGAGTTGGTGGTGTAGATAGAATGTGCTGTGTGCGGAAGAGGGTTCTTAGAGTCAACTAATAAATAGTCCTTGTAAGGGCTGAACACAGTGTCCAGTAGCTGCTAGTAGCTTCATAAAGCACTTTTTTGATAAACAGAACGCAGGTCTTTCGGTCTCTCTCTCTGTCTGGCGGTCTCTCCCTCTCCCTCCCTCTCTCATACTCACTGATCCCTGACCGATCACCGGAACGGCGCTGCATGGCTGTCACACTGCTCCGGCGACTTCTCCTGCTTTTGAAAATGCCGGCCGCTCATTATTCCATCTCGTATTCCCTGCTTCCCTTGCCCACCGGCGCCTATGATTGGTTGCATTCAGACGCGTCCCCACGCTGAGTGACAGCTGTCTCACTGCAACCAATCACAGCCGCCGGTGGGTGGGTCTATGTAGTGCAGTAAAATAAATAAATAACTAAAAAAAAACAGCATGCGGTCCTCCCAAATTTTGATACCAGCCAAGATAAAGCCACACGGCTGAAGGCTGGTGTTCTCAGGATGGGGAGCCCCACGTTATGGGGAGACCCCCAGCCTAAAAATATCAGCCAGCAGCTGCCCGGAATTGCAACATCCATTAGATGCGAAAGTCCTGGGACTGTACCTGGCACACCCCGAATTGCCCTGGTGCAGTGGCAATCAGGGTAATAAGGAGTTAATGGCAGCCCATAGCTGCCATTTAGTCCTAGATTAATCATGGCAGGAGTCTATGAGACACCCCCAATGATTAACCTGTAAGTGAAAGTATATAAACACACACCTGATAAAATCCTTTATTTGGAATAAAAGACGATAAAAAACACCCTCTTTCACCACTTTAAGTAAAGTAAACGTGGCGTACTGTTCTGAGCACATTATTCCAAGACACCAGAAATGCAGTCAGGCACCTTCTACAGGTTGTGCCCATACTGCTTTTGCCTTTTCCCCTCCATTTCATCCTTTTCCTCAGTCACCACAGCTCGCCGTTAGGTCCAACGTGAAATTATTTGCGTTTCTCATAGACTTACATTGTGTATCGAATATTCGCGAATAGTCGAATAGCGCCAACCTATTCATCGGATATTCATCGAAGCGGATATTTTGGTATTCGATCATCCCTAGTTATAATGCTTTTTTGACCAGACAGGTTCTCTTTAAAGAGAAATAAAAAAAAACACATATAAATAGACATAAATCTAGACACAGTCATATACACTGACATACATAGATATAAACATCATACATGCACACACAGACACATTAGAGATATTTCTAATATTGGGACACTAACAACAGCCTCATTCACCTCCCCCACTTGTCCCCATCTAGCTCCTCCTGGGCATGTGTATGTGCCACGCTGATTGGTGACCATCACTAACAGACATGGCTGCAAATAGAGCATACTGACACTGCTGTATATACATTACAAGAGAAGCTGGGGACATATACATTACTGGGGGGCATACATATTACTGAGGAAAGGGGTATACAGCAATGGGGGCATACAGCTCCAGAGGGGGCATACAGCTCTAGAGGGGGGCAGTGGTTCTGGGGTGGGGGGACAAACAGCTCTGATGTGGGGGGTGACATGCAGCTTGGGGGTATACAGCTCTGGGGTGGGGGGCCTACAGCTCTGGGGGGGTATACAGCACTGGGGTGGGGGGACATACAGCTCTGAGGGGTATACAGCACCGGGGTAGATGGGACATACAACTCTCGGGGTATAGTCGTATGCAGCCCCCATATTCCTCTACATAGTGTTATGAAGCCGCCATAGTCATCCATATAGTATTATGTAGCCCCCATGTAGTATAATGCAGCCCGCATATGGCACTATGCAGCCCGCATATGGCACTATGCAGCCCCCATATGGCACTATGCAGCCCCCAAATGGCACTATGCAACCCCCATATTGCTCTATGTAACCCCCATATAGTACTATGCAACCCCCATATAACATTAAGCAGCCCCATATAGCACAATGCAGACCCAGATAGCATTAGGCACCTTCATGTAGTATACAGCCCCCATATAGCACAATGCAGGCCCAGATAGCATTAGGCACCCTCATGTAGTATACAGCCCCCATATAGCACAATGCAGACCCATATAGCATTAGGCATCCTCATGTAGTATACAGCCCCCATATAGCACAATACAGACCCAGATAGCATTAGGCAACTTCATGTAGTATACAGCCCCCATATAGCACAATGCAGACCCAGATAGCATTAGGCACCTTCATGTAGTATACAGCCCCCATATAGCACAATGCAGAACCAGATAGCATTAGGCACCCTGATGTAGTATACAGCCTGTATATACCCCAGTAAATACCCAGACAGCATTAGGCACCCTCATGTATTATATAGCAGGCGCACAGTGTTGACGTCACCGCGCTCCACTGCTGATCTATCAGAGCGCGCCGCCAACAGACACAGAGGGAGAATGATTAGAGAGGGAGCGCGCCGCTCCATCTCATCATTGCTTTCAATTGTATCGGCAACTGCGATGCCGATACAATTGAAAGTGCAATCCTTGGTGGGGGAAGAGGCCCCGGTGACAGCGCAGGCACTGGGCCCCCCTGAGTAGCGGTGGTGTGGCCTGCCACTGCGAGTAGGTCCCCTCGGCAGCCCAGGGCCCCGGTATTTGACCCGGTTTGCCGGGTGCTGACGCCGGCCCTGAACACAGCCTTAGAAACTAAAAAAGGCGATATGTCAGATAGTGAAGCTACATAAAGATGAGAACGTTCTGGCTGCTGAAACTATAAATGACTGAACAAAATATAAATCTAGAGATGAGCATAAGGCACATATGATATTGTTAAACATTATAAAGATGGACACTAGCGCTCCCACAAGGAATGGGAAAAGGGCTATAATTAACTCAGGGGGTTTGGAGGTGATGCCAGGGAGGGGACACAGGACTGTTAATATCTGTGAAATATAAAAAAAGGGGGGGGGGAGGGAATGAAAGCTGCAGGCAGTTGGCAGGGTCTGCGTAAATCTGTCTAAAAGAAGAAATAATTGAAAAACTACCGTGCTAACTGGATGACTGGGAAAAGGGAGTGAATGGGTAGACCTAAATTTAGGTATACAAATATGGAGACACAGCAGGGAATTAGTAAAATGTATACTGATTTATTGTATAATAATTTAAGATAAGACACAAGGTTTAAAAATTATAGATAAAAACAAAACAAAAAACTTTTGCGTGGAGGTATTGTTGAGAGGATCCTGGTGAGGAACTTAGGGACAGAAGGGGAGAGTTGGGACCTGTTAGGAATACAAAATGATAGGAATGAATGCAGGTAAACTAATAATAGGAATATTGAGGATCTGGGTTAAATACTAAATTACCTGGTGGTTATGAACACATTGAGGATGAAAATGTAGAATTTGTGAAAATGACAAGAGGAGGAGAGAACATCTTTTGATGTTTCACCTTTATGTAGGAACCTGTAAACCAAATAAAGTAGATTAGTCTGTGTTGACAGTAGGCTCCACAGTGTGGGAGCTTCCTAAAAGGGGGGGGGAGGAGAGAGGGGGAAACCTACCACATACCTCCCAACTTTTAAAGAAGGAAAAGAGGGACAAAGTTTGCGGCGCGCGTAGCGCGCCGCGGCAAATTTTTAGGCCACGCCCCCTAACCACACCCATTTCACAGTCACGCCCATATCCACTCCCCATCCACACCCATTCAGCACAAACACGCAGGCAGCCGGCGGGCCTCCAGCACGGACAAGCAGGCAGCCAGCGGGCCTCCAGCACGGACACGCAGGCAGCCGGCGGGCCTCCAGCACGGACACGCAGGCAGCCACAGTGAGGCGGCCGGTCGCCTTCACAGACAGGCGGCCGGCCGCCTTCACAGACAGGCGGCGGGCCGCCCGCACAGAGAGGCGGCCAGCCGCCCGCAGAGAGAGGCGGCCGGCCGCCCGCACAATGAGGCGGCGGGCCGCCCGCACAGACAGGCGGCAGGGGGGCGCCCGCACAGACAGGCGGCAGGGGGGCGCCCGCACAGACAGGCGGCAGGGGGGCGCCCGCACAGACAGGCGGCAGGGGGGCGCCCGCACAGACAGGCGGCGGGGGGGCGCCCGCACAGACAGGCGGCAGGGGGGCGCCCGCACAGACAGGCGGCAGGGGGGCGCCCGCACAGACAGGCGGCAGGGGGGCGCCCGCACAGACAGGCGGCAGGGGGTGAGGGGGGAGGGAGGGAAATCAGCGCTGGGGAGATTAGTTTACTGTACCAGCAGCAGCACAGGCAGCGCTCCTCTCTATGCCACGTCTACTAGGATGGTAGGAGGGAAAAGCAGGGAGGCGGAGAGAGAGTGGGTGGGCGGAGCCCGGGAGCCGGCCGTCCCGCCCGTGGCAACGGGACAAACAACGTAAAGCGTGAAAGTCCCGCTGTATCCGGGACGGTTGGGAGGTATGCAGCATGTTAGAATGTGTACATAAGATCCCGCTGGTGGTGGCCGCAGCTTATAGGCCCCAAATCTGGTGACAGGTTCCCTTTAAAGTGAACCTGTCAGGTGCAATATGCACTCAGAGCCAGGAGCAGTTCTGGGTGTATATTGCTAATCCCTGCCTAACCGTCCCTGTATACACTAGCATAGATAAAGAGATCAAGAACAAATATTTTTAAAGATCTTATATCTTATGCTAATGAGCGCGGGAACTAGTCACAAGGGCGTTACTTCACTTGGCTAGTCGGCTCGCATAGCATGTTAGCATGTTATTACGCCCCTGTGTGAGTACTAACACGCTATATGAGCCGACTAGCCAAGTGAAGTAACGCCCTTGGGACTAGTCCCCGCGCTAATTAGCATAAGATATAAGCTCTTTAAAAATACTTTTTCTATAGATGCCTTTATCTATGCTGGTGTATACAGGGACAGTTAGGGAGGGATTAGCAATATACACCCAGAACTGCTCCTGGCTCTGAGTGCAGATTGCACCTGATAGGTTCCCTTTAAAGGGAACCTGTCACCAGAAATTTAGCAAAAAAAATAAAAGATTCCCCTCTGCAGCTCCTGGGATGAATTCTGGAAAGGTTCCTGTTGCTATTGTGCCCCCTTTGAGACCTAAAATAATACTTTATGAAGTCTTACCTTTTTGTATGCAAATCTGTTTTTATGGTCACGGGGGCGGGCTGCCTGGCGTCCGTTATTCCCCCTCCTGCCGTTGTACGCCGTCCCCCATTGCTCATTTCCATACATGAGGACGCCTTCCTCATGTAACTGTCCTCCTGAAGTTTTGTGCATGCCCAGTGCCACTCTCGCGGGAGTAAGCACTGTGCAAAGTGTGAACGCTTTTGAGGTGATTGCGCAGGCGCGAGATTATGGGCGGCGCTGTGATTGTCATCAGCAGCGTCATCCAAGTACCTTCCCATAATCTCGTGCCCGCGCTTCTCACTCTGCCTCCACCGTTATGCGCAAGCACTGGCCATATGAACCACGTTACCTATTACCATGGGCGCGAGATTATGGGCGGCGCTGTGATTGTCATCAGCAAAGTCATCCAAGTACCCGCCCATAATCTCGTGCAAGCAGTAATAGGTAACATGGTTCATATGGCCAGCACTTGCGCATAACGGTGGAGTCAGAGGGAAAAGTGCGGGCACGAGATTATGGGCGGGTACTTGGTTAACGCTGCTGATGACAATCACAGCGCCGCCCATAATCTCGTGCCTGCGCAATCACCTGAAAAAGCGTTCACATGCGCAAAACTTCGGGAGGACAGTTACATGAGGAAGGCGTCCTTGTGTATGTAAATGAGCAATGGGGGACTGCGTAAAGCGGCAGGAGGGGGAATAACGGACGCCAGACAGCCCGCCCCCGTGACCATAAAAACACATTTGCATACAAAAAGGTAAGACTTCATAAAGTATTTTTGTAGGTCTCAAAGGGGGCACAATAACAACAGGAACCTTTCTAGAAGCAGCCCAGGAGCTGCAGAGGGGAATCTTTTATTTTTATTGTGAAATTTCTGCTGACATGTTCCCTTTAACTGGTAGGGGAGCCAGGATAAAGCAGAGCTGAAGCTGTTGGGAAGCTAGGACCCAGCAGCTCTGCTCCACAGGCAGGAGACCACTGATCGGTAATAGAAGCCTGCAGATGCCACTCTGCATAGGTTATTGCCACTGCTATCTGCAGGAGATAAGTGCTGATTGCACGGTCTCCTCAGCTTCCTGACTCCCCGCGTGTCTGCAGCAGTGAGAAGCCGCACACGGGGGAATCAGAGAACAGCTGTAGACAAACGCAGGCTCCGGGACTGGGGGGGGTCGGCTCTGGTGCAGGGGGGGGGGCTCTGCTGCAGGGGGGGGTCGCTCTGCTGCAGGGGGGTCGCTCTGCTGCAGGGGGTGATTCATACCTCAGCAGCAGTCACAGGAGTAGGTGCGCGCTCGGCTCTGTAATGAATAGTAGAAGGGAGAAACAGCGAGGCGGGGCTACAGTGGGTGGGTGGAGCCGTGACAAACAGCCTCACGGGCGGGACCCGGGATCAAAGGCTCAGAAGAGGGACTGTCCCGCTGTATCCGGGACGGTTGGGAGGTATGCTACCAGTACTGGCCTATTGAGTGCCTATGTATTTGCTTTTGGAGGCCTGATACATTAGTGATATTTAGGAAAATGTCCTAAAAATATTAGTAAATTGAAATTAGTATTAATAGATGAACCACAGGAATACCAATGTTACTGGTGGTGATAAGAAAAATACCTGATGAGATGAAGCGTGTCTATAGGATATAATATGTGTGCTGGTTTCAGCAACTAGATAGGATAAAGTTTGGAGTATCACCTGATAAAAATGGTATAAGGTATCAAAAGAGTATGAATGAAAATGATATAATCACATGAAATAACCATATGAAAATAAGGGACAGTATAAAAATTAATATTGGTAACGTATAATAAGTGTAAATACCTGATAGGGTGTTTGTTTGGTGAATATAAAGAGATAAATAGAGAGGATGTTCATATGATTACTGAAACTGGATAATTTAGCTGGTGCCACGTATTGAAGATAGACAATACAGGTCGGAGTTGAAAATGGTTAATACAACCTAGACTAGTGCTGTAAATAAAACTAGGTGATGAATTCAAAGTTACCTATCAATAAAACTAGGTAGAGATTTCAAAATTACCTGTCCGTGAGCACTGAGTTCAGCTGTAGAAAAATTCAGGCTAAATGGTGAGGCTGTAGGAGCTCCGGGGTTAACCTGTCTCTGACAGTGTTATGGTTACATATACGTTAGAATTGAGGGTCAATAGTTAATATGCCTAGAATATTGCTATAAATAGAACCAGGTGTTGATTCAAAAAATTACCCATCAATGAGCACTGAGTTCAGCTGTTGAAAATTCAGGCTGCCTGATGAGGATTTAGAAGCTCAAGGGTTAACCTGCAACCTGACTGGTGGTTTCGTTAGGTAATAGTAAACAGTGGGTGATGGTAGTCAAAAATAGTGAGGTCAGATAGCTGGCTGTAGGAGTCAACTGCGGTCTAGTGAAAAAATGTCACATTTGGGCTGTCAGCAGGCAGCTTGCTAGGGGCAGTAATTGTCTAACCTAGCTGGTTAGGATGTCCGTGGAAGCTGGTCCAGTAGTGCCGCTGGGAGCTGCGTGGAGCGTGGCGTAACAGACCGCCGGGCGGAAGTGGGTGGGAGGTCCCGGCAGGAAACTCTCCCGTCCAACTACTGCAAGCTCAGGGATGGGTGACGTCACTGTCACTAGTGGGAGGTTTAGCAAGCGTGCACAGATACAAGGGTACTAAATCCGATGCGTTTCAAAGGATTGCAATCTTTCTTCCTCAGGGATTTAGTATCTGCTCATGGACAGGTAATTTTGAAATCGCTATCTAGTTTTATTGACAGGTAACTTTGAATTCATCACCTAGTTTTATTTACAGCACTAGTCTAGGTTGTATTAACCATTTTTAACTCTGACCTGTATTGTCTATCTTCAATAGGTGGCACCAGCTAAATTATCCAGTTTCAGTAATCCTATGAACATCCTCTCTATTTATCTCTTTATATAATAATAATAATAATAATTTTATTCATTTATATAGCGCTATTAATTCCACAGAGCTTTACATACATTGTCAACACTCTCCCCATTGGGGCTCACAATCTAGAGTCCCTATCTGTATGTCTTTGGAGTGTGGGAGGAAACCGGAGAATCCGGAGGAAACCCACGCAAACATGGCGAGAACATACAAACTCCTTGCAGATGGTGTCCTTGGTGGGATTTGAACCCAGGACCCCAGACTGCAGTGCTAACCACTGAGCCACCATTTACAGTCATATGAAAAAGTTTGGGCACCCATATTAATGTTAATCTTTTTTCTTTATAACAATTTGGGTTTTTGCAACAGCTATTTCAGTTTCATATATCTAATAACTGATGGACTCAGTAATATTTCTGGATTGAAATGAGGTTTATTGTACTAACAGAAAATGTGCAATCTGCATTTAAACAAAATTTGACCGGTGCAAAAGTAAGGGCACCTCAACATAAAAGTGACATTAATATTTTGTAGATCCTCCTTTTGCAAAAATAACAGCCTCTAGTCGCTTCCTGTAGCTTTTAATGAGTTCCTGGATCCTGGATGAAGGTATATTTGACCATTCCTGTTTACAAAACAATTCCAGTTCAGTTAAGTTTAATGGTCGCCGAGCATGGACAGCACGCTTCAAATCATCCCACAGATGTTCAATGATATTCAGGTCTGGGGACTGGGATGGCCATTCCAGAACATTATAATTGTTCCTCTGCATGAATGCCTAAGTAGATTTGGAGCGGTGTTTTGGATCATTGTCTTGCTGAAATATCCATCCCCTGCGTAACTTCAACTTTATCACTGATTATTGCACATTATTGTCAAGAATCTGCTGATACTGAGTTGAATCCATGCGACCCTCAACTTTAACAAGATTCCCGGTGCCGGCATTGGCCACACAGCCCCAAAGCATGATGGAACCTCCACCAAATTTTACTGTGGGTAGCAAGTGCTTTTCTTGGAATGCCGTGTTTTTTGCCTCCATGCATAATGCCTTTTTGTATGACCAAACAACTCAATCTTTGTTTCATCAATCCACAAGACCTTCTTCCAAAATGTAACTGGCTTGTCCAAATGTGCTTTTGCATACCTCAGGCGACTCTGTTTGTGGCGTGCTTGCAGAAATGGCTTCTTTTGCATCACTCTCCCATACAGCTTCTCCTTGTGCAAAGTGCGCTGTTTTGTTGACCAATGCACATTGACACCATCTGCAGCAAGATGATGCTGCAGGTCTTGGGAGGTGGTCTGTGGATTGTCCTTGACTGTTCTCACCATTCTTCTTCTCTGCCTTTCTGATATTTTTCTTTGCCTGCCACTTCTGGGCTTAACAAGAACTGTACCTGTGTTCTTCCATTTCCTTACTATGTTCCTCACAGTGGAAACTGACAGTTTAAATCTCTGAGACAACTCTTTGTATCCTTCCCCTGAACAACTATGTTGAATAATCTTTGTTTTCAAATCATTTGAGAGTTGTTTTGAGGAGCCCATGATGCCACTCTTCATATTAGATTCAAATAGGAGAACAACTTGCAAGTGGCCACCTTAAATACCTTTTCTCATGATTGGATACACCTGCCTATGAAGTTCAAAGCTCAATGAGGTTAGAAAACCAATTTAGTGCTTTAGTAAGTCAGTAAAAAGTAGTTAGGCGTGTTCAAATCAAGAAATTGATAAGGGTGCCCTTACTTTTGCACCGGTCAAATTTTGTTTAAATGCAGATTGCACATTTTCTGTTCGCACAATAAACCTCATTTCAATCCAGAAATATTACTGAGCCCATCAGTTATTAGATATATGAAACTGAAATAGCTGTTGCAAAAACTCAAATTGTTATAAAGAAAAAAGGTTAACATTAATAGGGGTGCCCAAACTTTTTCATATGACTGTATATTCACCAAACACCCTATCAGGTATTTACAACTTATTATACGTTACTAATAACAATTTTTATACTGACCCTTATTTTCATATGGTTATTTCATATGATTATATCATTTTCATTCATACTCTTTTAATATCGTATACCATTTTTACGAGGTGATACTCTAATCTTTATCCAATTTAGTTTCTGAAACCAGCACACATATTATATCATATAGACATGCTTCATCTCATCAGGTATTTTTCTTATGACCACCAGTAACATTCATATTCCTGTGGTTCATCTATTAATACAATTTTCAATTTACTAATATTTTTAAGGCCTCTTTCACACGTCCTTGTCTCTGGTACGTGTTTGGTCCTTTTCCTCACGCACCGGAGACACGGGCACACGTAGACCCATTAAAATCAATGGGTCTGCGCTCACGTACGTGTTCTGCCATGGACCGTGTGTATGTGTGGAGCATATGTGTGTTCGCGTGCTCCACACGTCAACCTGTCCGTTTTTCTCCGGCATCACGGGTGTCACACGAACGCAAACGGACCACACAGAGGTGTTCCGTGTGACACGTGCTGGAGAAAACACACATGTTTGAGAAAAAAAAAAACTTTACTCACCTTCTCCAGCCCTCCTGTCTTTGCCGCTGCTGTCACTTGCTTCCGACTGCCGCTCATTATACTCATTGAATAGTCACTTCACTGCGGCCGGAAGATGCAGCAGCAGGGAGTCGGCAGGGCCGGAGACCGAAGATCAGCACCACGGACAGCGACGCCAGTGACAGGTGAGTAGAAAATTCTCATTCTCCGTGTGTTATCACGGATAACACACGGAGAACACACGTAGGCCATAAACACGGCTCACGGAGGGCAAAACGCACTTCTGACACGTCTGTGAAAAACGTGCGTGGTTTTTCACGAACGTGTGAAAGAGGCCTAAGACATTTTCCTAAATATCGCTAATCTATCAGGCCTCCAAAAGCAAATACATAGGCACTCAAAAGGCCAGTACTGGTAGGTTTCCCCCTCTCTCCTCCCCCCCTTTTAGGAAACACCCACACTGTGGAGCTTACTGTCAACACAGACTAATCTACTTACTTTGGTTTACAGGTTCCTATATAAAGGTGAAACACCAAAAGTTGTTCTCTCTTCCTCTTGTCATTTTCACAAATTCTACATTTTCATCCTCAATGTGTTCATAACCACCAGATAATTAGTATTCAAACCAGATCCTCAATATTCCTATTATGAGTTTACCTGCATTCATTCCTGTTATTTTGTATTCCTAACAAGTCCCAACTCTCCCCTTCTGTCCCCAAGTTCCTCACCAGGATCCTCTCAACAATACCTTCACGCAGAGTTTTTTTGTTTTGTTTTTTTTATCTATAATTTTTAAACCTTGTGTTTTATCTTAAATTATTATACAATAAATCAGTATACATTTTGCCAATTCCCTGCTGTGTCACCATATTTGTATACCTAAATTTAGGTCTACCCATTCACTCCCTTTTCCCACTCATCCAGTTAGTGTGGTAGTTTTTCAATTACACATGATATTGTTTCGGAGATGCCAGAAGGTAAAAGATTTTCAGCCCCCGTCCAGCCACCAGATATCACTGATCTGGATGAATCGATGCACTCATCTCTAACCCAAACTATCCTGGATACAACGGATAGTCAAAGATTTGGATCTACGTCCTGCAGTCTCGGGCATCTGCTGAATGTCACTCAGTACCATAGCCCCTCTAATATCTAATTCTGCCAGGGTAGAAAGAAATGGAAAATGGGTGGGACTTGAGATGTGGCTAAAGGTGTAGTCAAAATTTTCCGCAGTGCAAGTAGCCTCTTTATATTCTTCAAAAGTTGGGAGGTATGCATATAGGAGACACTGCGATGGCTATATGTACATTACATAGGCTATACTGTGACTGCTGTGTATACATTATATAGGTGATAATGCAGTATATACATTACAACCCCTAGCAAAAATTATGTAATCACCTGGCTTTGAGGATGTTCATTCAGTTGTTTACTTTTGTTTAAAAAAAAGCAGATCACAGACATGGCACAAAACTAAAGTTATTTGAAATGGCAACTTTCTGGCTTTAAGAAACACTAAAAAAAAATCATGAAAACATAATGTTCTAGCCAGTAATGGTTACTTTTCAAGACCAAAGAGGGGGAAAAAATATGGAATTACCCTGTAAATTTTCATTCCAAAAACTAACACTTGAATCAAATAAGATCTGCTTGTAGGCCGCATCTAAAAAGGAGTGATCACACCTTGGAGAGCTGTTGCACCAAGTGGTCTGACATGAATCATGGCTCCAACACGAAAGATGTCAATTGAAACAAAGGAGAGGATTAATAAACTCTTAAAAGAGGGTAAATCATCACGTAATGTTGCAAAAGATGTTGGTCCAGATTTTAGACACAGCTGACTGTGAACAACCAAATACAAACAACAAGGGAAGATTGTTAAAGGAAAACATAATGATAGACCAAGGAAGACATCAAAGCGTCAAGACAGGAAACTTAAAACAATATGTCTCCAAAACAGGAAATGTACAACAAAACAAATGAGGAACGAATGGGAGGAAATTCGAGTCAATGTCTGTGACCGAACTGTAAGAAACTGCCTAAAGGAATTGGATTTACATACAGAAAAGATAAACAATAAGAGATGAATTCCTGAAGAGAACATGTACATTTCCACAGTCATTGCTGATATGGGGCTGCATGTCAGGTAAAGGCACTGGGGAGATGGCTTTCATTACATTTCAATAAATGCCCAAGTTTACATTGAAATTTTGGACACTTTTCTTGTCCCATCAATTAAAAGGATGTTTGGGGAAGATGAAATAATTTATTATTATGATAATTCATCCTGCCATAGAGCAAAAACTGTGAAAACATTCCTTGAAAAAAGACACATAAGGTCAATAACATGGCCTGCAAATAGTCTGGATCTCAATCCAATTGAAAATCTTTGGTGGAAGTTGAAGAAAATGGTCCATGACAAGGCTCCAACCTGCAAAGCTGATCTGGCAACAGCAATCAGAGAAAGTTGGAGCCAGATTGATGAAGAGTACTGTTTTTCACTCATTAAGTCCATGCCTCAAAGACTGCAAGCTGTTATAAAAGCCAGAGGTGGTGCAACAGCATACTAGTGACGTATTGGAGTGTTCTTTTGTTTTTGTTTCTCATGATTCCAGAATTTTTTCCTCAGAATTGAGTGATTCCATACATTTTTCACCCTTTTTGGTCTTGAAAAGTAACCGTTACTGGCTAGTGCAATATGTTTTCATGATTTTTTTTAGTGTTTCTTAAAGCCAGAAAGTTGACATTTCAAATGACTATAGTTTTGTGCCATGTCTGTGATCTGCTTTTTTAAACAAAAGTAAACAACTGAATGAACATCCTCAGAGCCAGGTGATTCCACCATTTTTGCCAGGGGTTGTATATAGGTAGTACTGAGACTACTATATCTACATTAGGTAGGTGGTACTGTGGCTGCTGTATATACATTATTGCAGAAAAAAGGAAGAAAAACTGTACAACGGCAATTTTGTGAAATTAGAAAATGAGTTTGAGTATTTAATATAAACAGGAAAATTGCATAAAAGGATTAAAGGAGACTTTGGTGAGAGGACCAGCAGGTGGCGTACTCACTCCAGAGCTCAGTAGTATTGTAAGAGGAATAGAGTGAAAGAGATATAAAATTGCAGCTAGACAAAAGCACCATACAAAAATGTCCACCAGCCACCACTTACAAAGTTAAATGTAAAAGGCTACTGCCACATACCATAGAGATTAGGTATCCAAGGTAAAAAATTGTGGTATTTGGAGGACATCAAGCAGGTGCAATTGAAAAAAAGCAAAAAACCAAAAAAACTCCATGCCAAAAAACTTAATGTCAATACCTTTACTAGTTGCAACCTAGCATACTTTTGGCGGCTTCATATCTTACAGAACTTACATAGTGTCCTGCTCTAACTAAAATACAGTGTCAGTGTTACCAAATTTTAATTAATACTCGGCGTAGAGGATCTACTAAAACACAGTCTGAGTGCCAAAAACCAATACTAAATTAAAAGTGGTGTCAAACCATGTTTTCTTTTAGGGCTGAAAGACATTCACAACATCTTTGTCGACTCCTCCAAGTGGTACTTTGTCCAATAAAGGTACCTTGCGGTTTTTAGACTTACAGAAACAGCTATCGTGGGAAGCTAATAACACAAGTTTAACAACCCGGCATCAGTGTCGTTCCACTCCTTGTACAAAAGATCACGTTACATTATTCTCTTCAAATAATCAAACAAAAAAAAATGAGAAAAAGAGGGGGTAAGGTCCGTGGACGAGGTGGTAGTGACAGTGGTGGACGCCCAAGCAGTGTGACCAAGCCAAAGCAAAAAGGTTCCTGCATTATCTACCTCTGCCTTCCTATCCCAATTTTCTTGTCCACATGGGAAACCACTCTTGCGCCCTGAACAGTGCGAACAGGTAATGAGTTAGCTAACAGAAAATACCTCCAGTTACTTGTCGAGTAGCAAATCCCAAGGGTCCACACAGACAGACTTGAGTAGCCCAGAGGCTGGCCCATCGAATCCTCAGCCTGGTCCTTCTTACTCACAACATCAGTATTCTAAGGAAACATATGACCCCAAAGCATGTTACTCTGAGGAACTGCTTACGGAACCGTTTGACCTTTATTGCCTCTCACCACGCAACACCACCAACGCAGGTGAGGCCATGGTGGACAGGGATGCACAGATCTTTGAGCATCCAAGTCCAGAAGAAAGCCATGTTGTGCGTCGTGACATGCTGGGCAATCAGGTGAAAGTGTTGGAGGATGAAGAGACACAGTTGCCCTCAGGTCAGCCTGAAACCTCCATTACCGAAGATGGTGACCTTCAGGAATTTGAAGACTACCTGGTCAATGATGAGATGACTGATCCAACATGGACGGGTGGCATGGATTGCGAGAGCAGCAGTGCAGAGGAGCATGTGCCCATAGTCCGCAAAAAGGCTGTAAGAGGTAGGGTTTCGACCACTGCTAGAGTTCAATCAACTGTGCACATGACACCACCACCTGTGGCATCTCAGAGTCCAAGGGTCCGTGCACCACCTGTGCCATATCAGAGTCCATTGTTCCGTGCACCACCTGTGCCATATCAGAGTCCAAGGTTCCGTGCACCACCTGTGCCATCTGAGTCCAATGGTCGGTCCATGCTGCGATTGTGTGGGAGTTTTTTCCAAGAGTCCTTTGGAACGGTTGACATTTGTCAAATCTGTCAGACCAAGCTTAGCAGAGGCAAAAATTCTTCCAGCTTGGGCACCTCCACCATGAGAAACTATATGTTAGCCAAGCACACCACTAGGTGGTTGAAAGCTCTAGGTGAAAAACACAATTTCCAGACTCAAAACTCTGCCACTTCCCCTGGGCTGCCTGCTTCCCAAACTGGTGTGCAAGAAGGTGGCATTGATGCCTGCTTCTGCAAACCTTAAACACCAAGAGGGAGGCTAGGCATCACCTAAATAATTAAATAAAGCCATGTGCCATGTACCCAAACAATGGGACCAAAACAGCAAAAAAGGTACATATAAGACACCAGGCTTTGAAATAGAAGATAATGACTAGAGCGGACCTTGATTTGTGCAAAAAAAAAAAAATGCAATATTTTTTAACCCCTTCACCCCCGGCCACTAAAACACCCTAATGACCGGGCCATTTTTTGCAATTCTGACCAGTGTCACTTTGACAGGTTATAACTCTGGGACGCTTCAACGGATCCTGGCGATTCTGAGATTGTTTTTTCGTGACATATTGTACTTCATGTCAGTGGTAAATTTAGGCCGATATTTTTTGCGTTTATTTGTGAAAATTTAGGAAATTTGGCGAAAATTTTGAAAATTTCGCAATTTTCAAACTTTGAAAATTTATGCCCATAAATCTGAGAAATATGTCACACAAAATAGTTACTAAATAACATTTCCCACTTGTCTACTTTACATCAGCGCAATTTTCGAAACAAATTTTTTTTTCGTTAGGAAGTTAGAAGGGGTCAAAGTTCATCAGCAATTTCTCATTTTTCCAACAAAATTTAGAAAATAATTTTTTTTAGGGACCACATCACATTTGAGGTGACTTTGAGAGACCGAGGTGACAGAAAATACCCAAAAGTGACCCCATTCTAAAAACTGCACCCCTCACTCTGCTCAAAACCACATCCAAAAAGTTTATTAACCCTTTAGGTGCTTCACAGGAACCAAAGCAATGTGGAAGGAAAAAATGAAAATTTTACTTTTTAACACAAAAATGTTACTTTAGCCATAAGATTTTCATTTTCACAAGGGAGAAAAGAGAAAGTGCACCCTACAATTTATTGTGCATTTTCTCCTGAGTACGCCGATACCCCATATGTGGTAAAAATCAATTGTTTGGGTGCACAGCGGAGCTCGGAAGGGAAGGAGCGCCATTTGAATTTTTGAACGCAAAATTAGCTGCACTCATTAGCGGACGCCATGTCGGGTTTGAAGACCCCCTGAGGTGCCTAAACAATGGAGCTCCCCCACAAGTGACCCCATTTTGGAAACTAGAGCCCTCAAATATTTTTTCTAGATGTTTGATGAGCACTTTGAACACCTGGGGGCTTCACAGAAGTTTATAACGTTGAGCCGTGAAAAGAAAAAAAATTTTTTTTACCACAAAACTGTTGCTTCAACTAGGTAGCTTTTTTTTTCACAAGGGTATCGGGAAAAAAATGCAACATAAAATGTATTGTCCATTTTCTCCTGAGTACGCAGATACCTCATATGTGGTGGAAATCAAATGTTTGGACACACGGCAGTGCTTGGAATGCAAGGAGCGCCATTTGAATTTTTGAACGCAAAATTAGCTGCACTAATTAGCGGACGCCATGTCGGGTTTGAAGACCCCCTGAGGTGCCTAAACAATGGAGCTCCCCCACAAGTGACCCCATTTTGGAAACTAGAGCCCTCAAATATTTTTTCTAGATGTTTGATGAGCACTTTGAACACCTGGGGGCTTCACAGAAGTTCATAACGTTGAGCCGTGAAAAGAAAAAAATTTTTTTTACCACAAAACTGTTGCTTCAACTAGGTAGCTTTTTTTTTCACAAGGGTATTGGGAAAAAATGCAACATAAAATATATTGTCCATTTTCTCCTGAGTACGCAGATACCTCATATGTGGTGGAAATCAAATGTTTGGACATACGGCAGTGCTCGGAATGCAAGGAGCGCCATTTGAATTTTTGAACGCAAAATTAGCTGCACTAATTAGCGGACGCCATGTCGGGTTTGAAGACCCCCTGAGGTGCCTAAACAATGGAGCTCCCCCACAAGTGACCCCATTTTGGAAACTAGAGCCCTCAAATATTTTTTCTAGATGTTTGATGAGCACTTTGAACACCTGGGGGCTTCACAGAAGTTTATAACGTTGAGCCGTGAAAAGAAAAAATTTTTTTTTTTACCACAAAACTGTTGCTTCAACTAGGTAGCTTTTTTTTCACAAGGGTATCGGGAAAAAATGCAACATAAAATGTATTGTCCATTTTCTCCTGAGTACGCAGATACCTCATATGTGGTGGAAATCAAATGTTTGGACACACGGCAGTGCTCGGAAGGCAAGGAGCGCCATTTAAATGCAAAATTAGCTGCACTCATTAGCGGACGCCATGTCAGGTTTGAAGACCCCCTGAGGTGCCTAAACAATGGAGCTCCCCCACAAGTGACCCCATTTTGGAAACTAGAGCCCTCAAATAATTTTTCTAGATGTTTGGTGAGCACTTTGAACACCTGGGGGCTTCACAGAAGTTTATAGCGTTGAGCCGTGAAAAGAAAAAAAATTTTTTTTACCACAAAACGGTTGCTTCAATTAGGTAGCTTTTTTTTTCACAAGGGTAACAGGAAAAAATGCACCATAAAATGTATTGTGCATTTTCTCCTGAGTACGCAGATACATCATATGTGGTGGAAAGTAATTGTTTGGGCGCATGGCGGGGCTCAGAAGAGAAGGAGCGCCATTTGACAGCAAAATTGGTTGGAATCATTAGCGGACGCCATGTCACGTTTGGAGACCCCCTATGGTGCCTAAACAGTGGAGCTCCCCCACAAGTGACACCATTTTGGAAACTAGAGCCCTCAAATAATTTTTCTAGATGTTTGGTGAGCACTTTGAACACCTGGGGGCTTCACAGAAGTTTATAGCGTTGAGCCGTGAAAAGAAAAAAAATTTTTTTACCACAAAACGGTTGCTTCAACTAGGTAGCTTTTTTTTTCACAAGGGTAACAGGAAAAAATGCACCATAAAACGTATTGTGCAATTTCTCCTGAGTACGCAGATACCTCATATGTGGTGGAAAGTAATTGTTTGGGCGCACGGCGGGGCTCAGAAGAGAAGGAGCGCCATTTGACTTTTCAAACGCACAGACGCAGTGCACTGATCGGCCGCTGCAGGACGCACGGTCGGATGCGATAAAAAAAGCGTCGGGGATACGTAAAAAAAAAAGTCACGCCAAAAATTGACCATGGATGCAGATATGTTATGTGCATCCCTGATCAGCGCTCGGCGGGACGCACAGACGGATGCCATACAAAAATTGTCGCGAATACGGAAAAAAGTCACGCCAAAAATTGAGCAGGGATGCCGATCCGTTATGTGCATCCCTGATCAGCGCTCGGCGGGACGCACGGACGGATGCGATACAAAAAGCGTCGCGAATACGGAAAAAAGTCCCGCCAAAAATTGAGCAGGGATGCCGATCCGTTATCTGCATCCCTGATCAGCGCTCGGCGGGACGCACGGTCGGACGCGATACAAAAAGCGTCACGAATACGGAAAAAAGTCACGCCAAAAATTGAGCAGGGATGCCGATCCGTTATCTGCATCCCTGATCAGCGCTCGGCGGGACGCACGGACGGACGCGATACAAAAAGCGTCGCGAATACGGAAAAAAGTCATGCCAAAAACTGACCACGGATGCAGATCCGTTATCTGCATCCCTGATCAGCGCTTGGCGGGACGCACGGACAGATGAAGTGTAAAAATGGACAGGATACAAGAAAAAAAAAAAAAAAAAAGTTATACTCACAGTACCAAGAGGATCACTGACCAGAAGAGTTGCAGAGGAACAAGAAGGCAGTGAGATAGACAGCTTTACACCAGCAGCAGGCAGGACGTTGGACAGATCAGCAGAAGGACCCAGCGATGGAGGCAGATGTGATCGGGCCAGTGAAGACCTCGGACGACCCGTGAAGGCAGGTAAGAGGACGTCGGGGGGGGGGCAGGGGGGGATGGGGAGAGGGGGGGGCAGAGGGGGGGCAGATGGGGGGGGTTAGAGGGAGAGCAGAGGGGGCGGAGAAGCAAAGGCAGAAGGAAGGAACCTTGGAAGCAGAATAGAGATGACAGAGGAGGCAGGCAGATCGCGTGGGGAGCAGATCGGGATGCCGGGGGGCAGATCGGGGCGTAGGGGGGCAGATCGGGGCGTAGGGGGGCAGATCTGGGGGGGCACGGGCAGGGGCCTTCACGGGAGCGCGCAGGGGCCTTCACGGGAGCGCGCAGGGGCCATCGCCGGAGCGCAATACTTACCTTTGGAGCTGGCGCGGTGACAGCAGAGGCGGCGTCTGCGGCGGCAGCAGCGGTGGCGTGGTACCAAAAGTACCAGCCACTCCACGCTGCAGCCATGTTGGGGGAGGGTCCCCAGAGCAGTACAGGCCTGGGGAGGGCGGCCACCGGCAGATCAGACCGCCCCACTGCACACTGATTGGAGCGATTGCGCGTCATAGCACGATCGCTCCAATCAGTGCTGCAGGGGCTGGGGGCGGCATGTTTGAGGTCCACCTATGATATGCTGCAGCAGCTGCGGCATCTCATAGCTGGATCTCACAGGATCGCACTAATTCGGGCATTATTTTTGCCGAAATTAGTGCGATCGATGTGGTTGGCGGTTCAGATTTGAACAGCCAATCACATCGATCGTCGATAGGGGGTGGCGATGCCACCCCCCCTGGGGTCAAGCAAAGGTCCCCTGCTGTAAGAAACAGCAGGGGACATCATTTGAAAGCCGTTGCTATGGCCACGGCAATCAAATGAAGTTTAGGCAGTAAAATTACGTCCCTGGTCGTTAAGTCACGTTAAAATAGGACGTAATTTTACTGCCCGCGGTCGTGAAGGGGTTAAACATGGTGGCAATAGACACATACATATTTAAAATAATTTAAATCAAACAGGAACAAAATACACTATCCACTCCATGGATTAGATCAAGAATTACACATAGGATATCATTAGGGAAAAAAAAATCACACATACAAAGTATTTCGTGAATCCTTGCTGGGAACTCAATATAAATCTGTGTTAATATCCCCTGTGTGCTATATATAGTACTTGCAGAGCTCTGTAATGATGGCTGGTCAAAAGCCACAATAGACTTTCAATTGCAAAAAAAAAATAATGTTCTTATAGGAATGATGCAGGAAGGCTAAGTAGGCTAAGATAAAAATGAGCACCAGGGGTGTCTATTGCCACTATGTTTAAATAAATATTGTATATTTTTTTTTTTTTTACACAAATCAAGGTCTGCCCCAGTCATTATCTTCTATTTCAAAGCCTGGTGCCTTATATGTACTTTTTTTGCTGTTTTGGTCCTTCTCCCAACCTGATATTGGCCAAACTCAATCATCAATGACCACATCCGCTTCGGTGTCCCGGCGTTCCGTTCAGTTGTCCATAACACAGACCTTTGAAAAGAAACGAAAATACACCGTTATGCACCCAAGGGCAGAAACTATAACTGCACACATTGCACGATTGATAGCCCTTGAGATGTTGCCATATCAGCTTGTGGGAACAGAGGCTTTCCGCGACCTTTTGGCGGTGTTAAAACATCATATTTTTCACGTTGTGCCGTCCCCGCGCTCCACAATCACATGTACGGAAACATCAAACGGGCTCTCACCAACACCATAACAGAAAAGGCCCACTTAACCACAGACACGTGGACAAGCGGAAGTGGACAGGGACGCTTCATCTCACTGACGGCACACTGGCTGAACCTGGTGGCGGCTGGTACAGAGTCTGAGCCGGCAACATCCCATATAATTCCCACACCCAGAATAGCAGGCCTCACTTCAATCACAGTTTCAGTAGCCTCCTACATAACAACAACTCCCTCCTCCTCCTACTCTTCATCTGGCTCCTGTTCATCCTCCTCAACATCCGCCGGTGTCCAACTGTCGACATCATTCCCCAGTTGGGATCTCTGCAGCACTTCCTCAGCTAAGCGGCAACACGCTCTATTGAAGCTCATCTATATCGGTGACAAATCGCACACGGCACCTGAGCTTTTGAAAGCATTAACTGAGCAGACAGATGAGTGGCTTGCACCGTTGGACCTCCGTCCAGGGATGGTAGTGTGCGATAATGTGCGTAATCTGGTGGTGGCTTTAAAGCTTGGAAAGCTTGTACACATTCCTTGTATGGCCCACGTTGTAAATTTAGTAGTTCAGCACATTCTCAAAAAACACCCTATGATACTAGACCTACTTACCAAGGTACAACGTATTAGCGCACATTTCCGCAAGTCATCTCCCTCTTTTGCTGGCCTGGAAGTTCTGCAGCAGAGCTTACACTTGCCTCTTCTCAGACTAATATGGGACCTCCCTGCGAGATGGAATTCAACCTATCATATGTTAGCCAGGATTCATGAGCTGCAGAGGGCAATATCCCAATTCCAGCTGGAACATGCTCGTCAGATGCAGCTGCTAGACATAAGTACTGCAGAGTGGGTGTGGATTGCAGACATTTGTCAGTTCCTAGAGAATTTTGATTACTGTACCAACATTGTGAGCAGTGATGATGCTCTTATCAGCATTACCATTCCACTGATTTGTTTATTGAAACGCTCTCTGGATGGTCTGACTGACCAAAGTGTTAAAGCACCCGAGGTGTCTGTGGATCCAGACTTCACAATGGTTGCTACTAATCCACACAACCTCGGCCAACAGGCTCAGGACACCTTTGGTCAGCATCATGAGGATGAGGAGGATGATGAAGAACAGGAATGCTTTGAAGTTGGTAACCAAGGGATTAACAACCCAAGCTTCAGGGCTATCCAGCATGGATGTCCTGTGAAGGAGCAGGAGGAGAAGAGAGACGCTGAGGAGGTTTAGGGAGACAGAATGTATTTTTAGTAGTGACACACAAGGTTTCTATTTCGGAGTCTGTGTCACATGGCACAGTTCATGTCAAACTGCCTTTCTGATGACTGTCGGCTAGTCCACATTTTGGCAGACAACAATACTGGTTATGTATCTTCCTTGACCCACACTACAAAGACAAATTTGCTTTGTCGTTAAGTCACGTTAAAATAGGACGTAATTTTACTGCCCGCGGTCGTGAAGGGGTTAAACATGGTGGCAATAGACACATACATATTTAAAATAATTTAAATCAAACAGGAACAAAATACACTATCCACTCCATGGATTAGATCAAGAATTACACATAGGATATCATTAGGGAAAAAAAAATCACACATACAAAGTATTTCGTGAATCCTTGCTGGGAACTCAATATAAATCTGTGTTAATATCCCCTGTGTGCTATATATAGTACTTGCAGAGCTCTGTAATGATGGCTGGTCAAAAGCCACAATAGACTTTCAATTGCAAAAAAAAAATAATGTTCTTATAGGAATGATGCAGGAAGGCTAAGTAGGCTAAGATAAAAATGAGCACCAGGGGTGTCTATTGCCACTATGTTTAAATAAATATTGTATATTTTTTTTTTTTTTACACAAATCAAGGTCTGCCCTAGTCATTATCTTCTATTTCAAAGCCTGGTGCCTTATATGTACTTTTTTTGCTGTTTTGGTCCTTCTCCCAACCTGATATTGGCCAAACTCAATCATCAATGACCACATCCGCTTCGGTGTCCCGGCGTTCCGTTCAGTTGTCCATAACACAGACCTTTGAAAAGAAACGAAAATACACCGTTATGCACCCAAGGGCAGAAACTATAACTGCACACATTGCACGATTGATAGCCCTTGAGATGTTGCCATATCAGCTTGTGGGAACAGAGGCTTTCCGCGACCTTTTGGCGGTGTTAAAACATCATATTTTTCACGTTGTGCCGTCCCCGCGCTCCACAATCACATGTACGGAAACATCAAACGGGCTCTCACCAACACCATAACAGAAAAGGCCCACTTAACCACAGACACGTGGACAAGCGGAAGTGGACAGGGACGCTTCATCTCACTGACGGCACACTGGCTGAACCTGGTGGCGGCTGGTACAGAGTCTGAGCCGGCAACATCCCATATAATTCCCACACCCAGAATAGCAGGCCTCACTTCAATCACAGTTTCAGTAGCCTCCTACATAACAACAACTCCCTCCTCCTCCTACTCTTCATCTGGCTCCTGTTCATCCTCCTCAACATCCGCCGGTGTCCAACTGTCGACATCATTCCCCAGTTGGGATCTCTGCAGCACTTCCTCAGCTAAGCGGCAACACGCTCTATTGAAGCTCATCTATATCGGTGACAAATCGCACACGGCACCTGAGCTTTTGAAAGCATTAACTGAGCAGACAGATGAGTGGCTTGCACCGTTGGACCTCCGTCCAGGGATGGTAGTGTGCGATAATGTGCGTAATCTGGTGGTGGCTTTAAAGCTTGGAAAGCTTGTACACATTCCTTGTATGGCCCACGTTGTAAATTTAGTAGTTCAGCACATTCTCAAAAAACACCCTATGATACTAGACCTACTTACCAAGGTACAACGTATTAGCGCACATTTCCGCAAGTCATCTCCCTCTTTTGCTGGCCTGGAAGTTCTGCAGCAGAGCTTACACTTGCCTCTTCTCAGACTAATATGGGACCTCCCTGCGAGATGGAATTCAACCTATCATATGTTAGCCAGGATTCATGAGCTGCAGAGGGCAATATCCCAATTCCAGCTGGAACATGCTCGTCAGATGCAGCTGCTAGACATAAGTACTGCAGAGTGGGTGTGGATTGCAGACATTTGTCAGTTCCTAGAGAATTTTGATTACTGTACCAACATTGTGAGCAGTGATGATGCTCTTATCAGCATTACCATTCCACTGATTTGTTTATTGAAACGCTCTCTGGATGGTCTGACTGACCAAAGTGTTAAAGCACCCGAGGTGTCTGTGGATCCAGACTTCACAATGGTTGCTACTAATCCACACAACCTCGGCCAACAGGCTCAGGACACCTTTGGTCAGCATCATGAGGATGAGGAGGATGATGAAGAACAGGAATGCTTTGAAGTTGGTAACCAAGGGATTAACAACCCAAGCTTCAGGGCTATCCAGCATGGATGTCCTGTGAAGGAGCAGGAGGAGAAGAGAGACGCTGAGGAGGTTTAGGGAGACAGAATGTATTTTTAGTAGTGACACACAAGGTTTCTATTTCGGAGTCTGTGTCACATGGCACAGTTCATGTCAAACTGCCTTTCTGATGACTGTCGGCTAGTCCACATTTTGGCAGACAACAATACTGGTTATGTATCTTCCTTGACCCACACTACAAAGACAAATTTGCTTTGCTACTTGTTGATTCAAATAAGGATTGTACTACGGAAACATTCAAGATGGCTGTAGTGGAGCAGTTGATGAAACGATTTCGCTCAGATCATGCTGGCGTCAGAGGTAGTATCACATCTAACGCAACAGGATTACAAGAGAGGGCTATGCATAGTAGGAGCAACACTGGCGGGGAACTAATGTGCCAAAACTGGCCCATTTTCCACAAACAGTAAACTCAGAACCAGATACCAGTTGGGGGAACTATGACAAGGAGGGAATACTTAAGTAAGATGGTGAGGGACTATGTAGGTCACCGTATCAGTGTGATTTCAGAGTCAACTGTTCCCTTTAACTATTGGATTTCCAAGCTCAACACTTGGCCTTATACGCTTTGGAAGTGCTAGCTTGCCCTGCTGCGAGTGTGTTGTCTGAGCGTGTTTTCAGCTCAGCGAGGACAATATTAACAGATAGTTGCACAGGACTATCCACGGAAAGTGCAGACAGCTTGTCGATGATCAAAATAAACCATTGATGGATTGCCCCAGAGTATCTCAGGCCGCCTGTTAACAAGACCCAATAATAAGTGTAGCCCCAAAATTTGTATTTCTTAAGTTCAAATAAGTTCCATTGTTTCTCATTCAAGACTATTTTGTCTTCTATCATCTAATGAGACTGCATGACTAATCTAACTTGTTATGCTGCTGTGGCCCAAACACCCAAGGCAATATATTTCAGGCCTTTGTACATTATGCACTGGCACAACCACTGTCGAGGCTACACTGTCTATAACAATTGGTCAGACAGTCTCTATTTGTGTTCTCTATTGATGCTGTGCTCCACGGTGTGTTACACATGGCCCCTGCGGAATCAGAATTTTTTTAGCTCCTTGGCATGTTATGCCCTGTTGCTTATCCTACTAATTTTTTAAAAAAAAGCTGTTGGAAGCTGTTGGGAGTACCTTCTGATGCTGTGCTCCATGGTGTCTGAACCATTATCCCCTGGGAAAATTGAATTTATTAATCTCTTCACGACCGGCCGATTTTTCGCTTGCTGGGTTTTTTTTTTTACCATTCTTTTTCTGAGAGACGTAACTTTTTTATTTTTCAGTCAATATGGTCATATGAGGGCTCATTTTTTGTGGAACGAGCTGTACTTTTGAATTAAACCATAGGTTTTACCATATAGTGTACTGGAAAACCGGAAATAAATTCCAAATGCAGAAAAATTGCAAAAAAGTGCGATAGCACTATTGTTTTTGAGATATTTTATTCACTGTGTTCACTGTATGGTAAAATTGATGTGTGGGTGTGATGCCTCAGGTCAGTGCGAGTTCATAGACACCAAACATGTATAGGTTTACTTTTATATAAGGAGTTAAAAAAATTTCGGAAGTTTGTCTGAAAAAAGTGGCACACGTTTTACGCCATATTCCGTGACCCATAGTGTTCTCATTTTTCGAGCTGACGTTCTATCGGTACCATTTTTGCGCAGATGCTACATTTTGATTGCCTGTTATTGCATTTTGCGCAAAAGTTGTGGCGACAAAAAAACGTCATTTTGGCGTTTGGAATTTTTTTGCCGCTACGCCGTTTACTGATCAGATTAATTGATTTTATATTTTGATCGGGCTTTACTGAACGCCCGGATACCAAATGTGTGTATATTTTTTATTTTTTAACCCTTTCATTTTCAATGGGGCGAAAGGTGATTTGAACTGTTAGGGTTTTTTTTTTTTTTTTATTTTTTAAAACTTTTTTTTACTTCTTTCTTTATTTTACTATTCCCCCTAGGGGGCTATAGCGATCAGCAATCCGTTCTCTCTGCACTATCTGCTGATTACAGCTACACAGCTGTAAACAGCAGATACGTGCACTTCCTGCTTCCCCGTACAAAGTGAAAGTGGTTCATGTCTAGCACAGGAGTCATCACATGACCCTGTGCCACCATGACAACCACCGGAAGTCACGTGATCATGTCACGTGACTTACGGTATCGGGCGGTAAGTAAAAGTTTACCGCGATCGCGTTTATAATGGCACTGTCACATATTGACAGCGCCATTACAGGGGTTAAATGGCACGAGCCGATAACGATTCTGCTCGTGCCTAGCAGGCACACATCTCAGCTGTGAAAATCAGCTGAGATGTGCGCCGATCGCGGCATGCTGCTGCCGACAGACCGTGGGCAGTAACGTTACGCTAGGACGTAATTTTACTGCCCGCGGTCGTTAAGGGGTTAAACTCCTTGGCATGTTATGCTCTGTTCGTTATCCTACCAATTTTTTTTTAAAAAAAGCTGTTGGGAGCTGTTGGGAGTACCTTCTGATACTGTGCTCCATAGTGTCTGAACCATAATCCCCTGGGGAAACTAAATTTATTAAACTCCTTGGCATGTTATGCCCTGTTGCTTATCCTACCAATTTTTTTAAAAAAAAGCTGTTGGGAGTACCTTCTGATGCTGTGCTATATGGTGTTTGAACCATTTTCCCCTGGGGAAACTGAAATTTTTGAAATCCTCGGTGTTAGCTAGTGGAATAAAGCCTGAGTTCCAGAGTGAAACAACTGCTACTTCCACGGTGCTGCATGCTTCACAAACTGCGGTCTAGGAATGCCTCCTGCTCCCAACCTGCTTTTGGTCAGATGCAATCATTATCAACGACATTAGCTTCGATGTCCCAGCATGGCGTTCATTTGTCCATAAAACATACATTACTGAATCATTTGAATAGCATTTGAATAGAGGGCCACTGGAGCCGGTGGTGTTGGTGGAGGAGGAGGAGGAGGGCAAGGCCAACACCCAAATGGCCACATTAGCAATAACACTGTAAAGTGTTATGGAGTACGTATTCCAACTTTCCCACTAATGATATAGGGGACACAGAAAACTACAAATGACTGCCATCCCTCCCCAATGTATGTTACAGGGTCCACCTGAGAGCCCTAAGAAGTCTGAGATTTGAAGACAGCCAGTGGCCCTTTCTACATTTGAATAGAGGGCCACTGGAGCCGGTGGTGCTGGTGGAGGAGGAGGAGGAGGGCAAGGTCAACATCCCAATGGGCACATTGGCAATAGCATTGTAAAGTGTTATGGAGTACGTATTCCAACTTTCACACTACTGATATAGGGGATGCAGAAAACTACAAATGACTGCCATCCCTCCCCAATGAATGTGTAATGCCTGAGTGTAGCCACAGACTCAGACTGGCTGTAAGAGGAGTCTAGAGTAAGGCTGCTCACAAAGCAGGACCCCAAGAACAATGCAACCCTTTAACCCCTATACAGGGATGTGGAATTACACAGAGCCGCAAAGATCACTACCTGTGGCAGGCTGTAGTCCATGGTCATCAGGCAGGGTCAAAAACCAGGAGATGCAAAACAGGAACAGAATCGGCAGGCAAGGGCGTAGTGAGGAGACAAAGCAGAGGTCAAATCCGGAACTGGCAGCAGGGTACAAAAACGACAGGCAGGAGGGTAGTTAACAAGAAGCAAAGGTCAGCGCACAGGAATCACAATACAAACAGCACATGAGCCAGGAATACAGAACTATCTCTGGCAGTAGTCATGTGACAGGAGGGGAAATAAGAAGGGTGTGGTGTCTTCCCATTGGCTGCAGGTGAATGTTGGCAACATCAGCTGGAAGACACGCCACCTACAGTCAGCCAGTGGTACTGCAGGTTCCAGGGAAACCCAGCCTAGTGGATGAGCGGAGCCTGTGCTCCGTAGAGCCACGGGCACCGACTCCTCTCCCATCACCAGCACTATCCATGGTGGGAACATGGCGTCGTCTGGCGATCGGAGCAGAAGTCGCAGGAGCGGAATCTGGTGAGGACGTGACAGTATCCCCCCTCCACGAGGGGCCACCGGACCCTCAAAACCCGGCTTGTCAGGGAACTGGAGGTGAAATTGCCTGACAAGACCTTTAGTGTGGACTTCACTTGCTGGGACCCATGATCGCTCCTCAGGGCCATAACCCTTCCAATGTACAAGATACTGCAACGCCCCTCTAACGATACGAGAGTCAAGGATCCTCTGTACTTCATACTCCAGGTCACCCTTGACCAAAATAGGAGGGGGGCGGCCTGACTGGGTAAATGGGAACACGATTCAACTTGAGGAGGGATTTGTAGAACATGTTCGATGTTTTGAAGGACTGAGGGAGGTTCAGGCGGAAAGCTGTGGGATTGATGACCTCGACTATCTCGTAAGGTCCAATAAATCTGGGACCCAGCTTAGCAGAAGGGACCTTGAGTTTAATATGATGGGTGGACAACCATACCTTATCCCCAACTCCAAGGCTTGGGTCCCTGGAACGCCTCTTGTTAGCAGCTGAGGCTTGACCACCCTGTGCCCTCTTCAAGTTTTCTGTCACCTCAGACCAGATAGCCTTCAGTTTGTTCACAGTGCTTTCAACCTCAGGAGTATCCACCACAGCGGAAGAAAAGGACCCAAAACGTGGATGCAACACGAAATTGCAGAAAAAAGGGGTAGTCCGGATAGACTCCTAATACTGGTTATTAATGGCAAACTCAGCTAGTGGTAGATATTCCACCCAGTCAGACTGACGGTCAGACACATAACACCGGAGATATTGTTCTAAGATTTGATTAGAACGTTCAGTCTGACCATTGGTCTCTGGGTGGTAGACGGAAGAAAAAGATAACTCTATATTAATCTTTTTACAAAAAGCCCTCCAGAATTTCGAGACGAACTGCGTTCCTCTGTCAGAAACAATATTTTCAGGAACCCCGTGTAAACACACAATATGCTAATGCGTTTCAGAATTAGGTAAACCGGACAATGGAACAAAATGACACTGTTTACTGAATCTATCCACTACTACCCAGATACAAGTCTTCCCTTCTGAGGGTGGAAGGTCAGTGATGAAGTCCATGGAGAGGTGGGTCCAAGGACTTTCTGGAATAGGTAGGGACTGGAGAAACCCATCGGGACAGGTACGGGGTGTCTTGGCTCGAGCACAAGTTTCACAGGCCAGTACGTATTCCTTACAGTCCTTTGCTATGGTTGGCCACCAAAAGTTCCTAGTTACAAGTCGGAGGGTATTTCCTACACCAGGGTGACCTGCAAGGACAGAATTATGGGACTCCTGAAGTACCTGTAGACGAAGTGGGGGAGCGACAAACAGTTTATGGTCAGGAGTGGTTTCAGGAGCCTGGTCTTGGGCATCACGGATTTGTTCTATCAAATCTATGGAAACCGATGATACAACAATGCCCTTAGCTAAAATAGGGACTGGTTCGATGTTTTCTGACTGAGAAGGACAGAAGCTACGGGAAAGTGCATCAGCTCTTGTGTTCTTGGTACCGGGCCGAAACGTTACCACGAAATCAAATCTGGACAAGAACAATGCCCACCTAGCTTGCCTAGGATTGAGTCTCTTAGCAGATTCCAGATAAGTGAGGTTCTTATGGTCTGTGATTACTGTAACTTTATGTTTGGCGCCTTCGAGAAAATGGCGCCATTCCTCAAAGGCCCATTTAATGGCCAACAGCTCACGATTACCAATATCATAGTTTCTCTCGGTGGGAGAAAATTTGCGGGAAAAGAAGGCACAAGGACGAAGTTGAGTGAGAGATGGAGTACCTTGTGATAGCACCGCCCCCACTCCAACTTCGGATGCATCGACTTCTACAATAAATGGACGCATGAGGTCAGGCTGAACCAGAATAGGGTCTGAGGAAAAACAGTGTTTTGATTTAGAGAAGGCATGAATCGCCTCTGGCTTCCAATTAACCACATCAGCCCCCTTTTTAGTCAAATCAGTGAGGGGTTTGGCAATCTTGGAAAAATCCCTAATAAATTTGCGATAATAATTTGCAAACCCAAGGAAACGCTGCAAGGTTTTCAGGGACTGGGGTTGTACCCACTCCTTAATTGGCTGTACCTTAGAGGGATCCATGCGGAAGCCTTCTGCAGACAATATATAACCCAGGAAATGAACCTTATCAACACAAAAAACACATTTTTCATACTTAGCAATTAGGGGGTTCTCCCTGAGTCTCTGGAGTACAGTGCGGACATGTTTGACATGTGACTTAGCATCAGGAGAATAAATCAGGATGTCACCCAGATAGACCACCACATACTGACCACAGATATCTCTAAAAATGTCATTAACAAAGTTCTGAAAAACAGCCGGCGCATTACTTAACCCAAAATGTATTACTAAGTACTCAAAGTGTCCCTCTGGAGTGTTAAATGACGTTTTCCACTCATCCCCTTCTCTGATGTGGATTAGGTTATATGCACCCCTGAGATCCAGTTTCGTGAAGTACCGGGCTCCTGTGAGCTGGTTAACCCCTTCAGCCCCGGGCCACTTTCCGTTTTTGCGTTTTTGTTTTTTGCTCCCCTTCTTCCGAGAGCCGTAACTTTTTTATTTTTCTGTCAATCTTGCCATATGAGGGCTTGTTTTTTGCGGGACAAGTTGTACATTTAAATGAAACCATAAGTTTTACCATATGGTGTACTGGAAAACAGCAAAAAAATTCCAAGTGTGGAAAAATTGCAAAAAAAGTGTGATGACACAATAGTTTTTGGGATGTTTTATTCACGGTGTTCACTATATGGTAAAACTGATGTGTAAATATGATGCTGAGGTCGGTGCGAGTTTGTAGACACAAACATGTATAGGTTTACTTGTATCTAAGGGGTTAAAAAAAATTCACAAACTTGTCCAATAAAAGTGGCTCACGTTTTGCACCATTTTCTGAAACCCGTAGCGTTCTCACTTTTTGAAATTTATGGCTCAGTGATGGCTTATTTTTTGCGTCTTAAACTGTCATTTCTAATGGTACCATTTTTGCGCAGATGCTACATTTTGATCGCCTGTTATTGCATTTTGCGCAAAACTTGCGGTGACCAAAAAACGTAATTTTGGCGTTTGGAATTTTTTTGCCACTAGGCAGTTTACCAATCAGATTAATTGATTTTATATTTTGATAGATCGGGCATTTCTGAACGCGGCGATACCAAATATGTGTATATTTATTTATTTTTTAACCCTTTAATTTTCAATGGGGGGAAAGGGTGATGATTTGAACTTTTAGGGTTTTTTTTTATTTTTTAAAACTTTTTTTTACTTTTTTTTAATTTTACTAGTCCCCCTAGAAGGCTATAGCGATCAGCAATCCGATCGCTCTTATCTATCTGCTGATTATAGCTATACAGCTGTAAACAGCAGATTCAGTCACTTTCTGTTTCTCTCTGCTCCCGGCCGAGGGAAAACAAAAGTGAAACTTCATAGCTGCAGGCGTCATCACATGACCCTGTGCTATGATGGCAACCACCGAAAGTCACGTGATCACGCACGTGACTTCCGGTGGGTGCGGCGGTAAGTAAAAAACATGGCCACGCGCATATAGATCTTGCTGCCAGACTTTGGCAGCGAGATTTAAGGGGTTAAATGTTGCGAGTGGAAGCGATTCCACTCGCAACATGCAGGCACACATGTCAGCTGTTGAAAACAGCTGAGATGTGTGCTGACCGCCGCCGCCCGCCCGCGGCAGGGGGCGGGGCTTAACGGGACCCGCTCCATGACGGATATATCCGTCCATGGTCGTGAAGGGGTTAAAGAGATCGGGGATGAGTGGCAGAGGGTACTGATTCTTTACAGTGATAGCGTTAAGTTCATGGTAAGTCAATACAAGGTCTGAGGCCACCATCTTTTTTCTCCACAAAAAAGAATCCAGCACCGACTGGTGACCTGGATGGTCTGATAAACCCTCTCTGCAGACTGTCTGCTATATAATCTTTCATGGCCTGACATTCTGGACCAGAAAGATTATAAATCCTACTGTTGGGGAGTCGGGAATTGGGGACCAAATCTATGGGGCAGTCATAATCTCTGTGAGGAGGTAATTTTTCAGAGTCAGAAACAGAAAATACGTCAGCAAAATCCCTGAATACATGAGGTATGAGGACAGGTTCAGCTCTAGTCAGGTTAACAGATAACGACATACACGTCTCCTGACCCTCAGGGCTCCAGCGCACAATCTCACCCTGGTACCAGTCTATGACCGGGTTATGTTTACGCAGCCATGTCATACCCAATACCACTGCTGCTGTCAGGTTCTCATGAACAAAAAATAACACTGACTCTACATGCAGAGCCCCAACAAGCATGGAGATTTCTGGAGTTACAAAGTTAACCACACCCTGAGTGAGAGGGGTATTATCAATTGCAGAGATTTTAATGGGAGAGTTCAGTCTCAGCAAAGGCAAACCCAGCTCTTTTGCTACATCAGAGTTTATAAAATTAGCCGCAGATCCACAATCAATAAAGGCCTGCAGCCACACAGCTTTTTCCCTGGTGAGACAATGAGACCGGTAACATTAACTTTATAGGGTCTGCAGGAACTACCTGGGCACTTGAGTGAGTATCCTGGGGCTCACTCAGATGCGGTTGCTGCTCTGGAAGCGATTGCCTCTGAGATCCAGGCTCTCCATGATGGTCTCCCCAACGTGATCTGCTCCCTTGACATCGACGGGACTCTGGACATGATGAGGGAGGTGTTGCAGGAACTTGAACTTGAGCAGACTGGAGCTCTTGCACCTGCTGTGTGAGTCCCCGAACCAAGCCAGACAGGGTCAGCACCTGGTCCATCACAGTTCTGAGAGGATGCCTTTTTTTTTTCGTGTGTTAGTGAGCCAGAGATAATGTAATGCCTGAGTGTAGCCACAGACTGACTGGCTGTAAGGGGAGTCTAGAGTAAGGCTGCTCACAAAGCAGGACCTCAAGAACTATGCAACCCTTTAACCCCTATACAGGGATGTGGAATTACACAGAGCCGCAAAGATCACTACCTGTGGCAGGCTGTAGTCCATGGTCATCAGGCAGGGTCAAAAACCAGGAGATGCAAAACAGGAACAGAATCGGCAGGCAAGGGCGTAGTGAGGAGACAAAGCAGAGGTCAAATCCGGAACTGGCAGCAGGGTACAAAAACGACAGGCAGGAGGGTAGTTAACAAGAAGCAAAGGTCAGCGCACAGGAATCACAATACAAACAGCACATGAGCCAGGAATACAGAACTATCTCTGGCAGTAGTCATGTGACAGGAGGGGAAATAAGAAGGGTGTGGTGTCTTCCCATTGGCTGCAGGTGAATGTTGGCAACATCAGCTGGAAGACACGCCACCTACAGTCAGCCAGTGGTACTGCAGGTTCCAGGGAAACCCAGCCTAGTGGATGAGCGGAGCCTGTGCTCCGTAGAGCCACGGGCACCGACTCCTCTCCCATCACCAGCACTATCCATGGTGGGAACATGGCGTCGTCTGGCGATCGGAGCAGAAGTCGCAGGAGCGGAATCTGGTGAGGACGTGACAGTATCCCCCCTCCACGAGGGGCCACCGGACCCTCAAAACCCGGCTTGTCAGGGAACTGGAGGTGAAATTGCCTGACAAGACCTTTAGTGTGGACTTCACTTGCTGGGACCCATGATCGCTCCTCAGGGCCATAACCCTTCCAATGTACAAGATACTGCAACGCCCCTCTAACGATACGAGAGTCAAGGATCCTCTGTACTTCATACTCCAGGTCACCCTTGACCAAAATAGGAGGGGGGCGGCCTGACTGGGTAAATGGGAACACGATTCAACTTGAGGAGGGATTTGTAGAACATGTTCGATGTTTTGAAGGACTGAGGGAGGTTCAGGCGGAAAGCTGTGGGATTGATGACCTCGACTATCTCGTAAGGTCCAATAAATCTGGGACCCAGCTTAGCAGAAGGGACCTTGAGTTTAATATGATGGGTGGACAACCATACCTTATCCCCAACTCCAAGGCTTGGGTCCCTGGAACGCCTCTTGTTAGCAGCTGAGGCTTGACCACCCTGTGCCCTCTTCAAGTTTTCTGTCACCTCAGACCAGATAGCCTTCAGTTTGTTCACAGTGCTTTCAACCTCAGGAGTATCCACCACAGCGGAAGAAAAGGACCCAAAACGTGGATGCAACACGAAATTGCAGAAAAAAGGGGTAGTCCGGATAGACTCCTAATACTGGTTATTAATGGCAAACTCAGCTAGTGGTAGATATTCCACCCAGTCAGACTGACGGTCAGACACATAACACCGGAGATATTGTTCTAAGATTTGATTAGAACGTTCAGTCTGACCATTGGTCTCTGGGTGGTAGACGGAAGAAAAAGATAACTCTATATTAATCTTTTTACAAAAAGCCCTCCAGAATTTCGAGACGAACTGCGTTCCTCTGTCAGAAACAATATTTTCAGGAACCCCGTGTAAACACACAATATGCCTAATGCGTTTCAGAATTAGGTAAACCGGACAATGGAACAAAATGACACTGTTTACTGAATCTATCCACTACTACCCAGATACAAGTCTTCCCTTCTGAGGGTGGAAGGTCAGTGATGAAGTCCATGGAGAGGTGGGTCCAAGGACTTTCTGGAATAGGTAGGGACTGGAGAAACCCATCGGGACAGGTACGGGGTGTCTTGGCTCGAGCACAAGTTTCACAGGCCAGTACGTATTCCTTACAGTCCTTTGCTATGGTTGGCCACCAAAAGTTCCTAGTTACAAGTCGGAGGGTATTTCCTACACCAGGGTGACCTGCAAGGACAGAATTATGGGACTCCTGAAGTACCTGTAGACGAAGTGGGGGAGCGACAAACAGTTTATGGTCAGGAGTGGTTTCAGGAGCCTGGTCTTGGGCATCACGGATTTGTTCTATCAAATCTATGGAAACCGATGATACAACAATGCCCTTAGCTAAAATAGGGACTGGTTCGATGTTTTCTGACTGAGAAGGACAGAAGCTACGGGAAAGTGCATCAGCTCTTGTGTTCTTGGTACCGGGCCGAAACGTTACCACGAAATCAAATCTGGACAAGAACAATGCCCACCTAGCTTGCCTAGGATTGAGTCTCTTAGCAGATTCCAGATAAGTGAGGTTCTTATGGTCTGTGATTACTGTGACTTTATGTTTGGCGCCTTCGAGAAAGTGGTGCCATTCCTCAAAGGCCCATTTAATGGCCAACAGCTCACGATTACCAATATCATAGTTTCTCTCGGTGGGAGAAAATTTGCGGGAAAAGAAGGCACAAGGACGAAGTTGAGTGAGAGATGGAGTACCTTGTGATAGCACCGCCCCCACTCCAACTTCGGATGCATCGACTTCTACAATAAATGGACGCATGAGGTCAGGCTGAACCAGAATAGGGTCTGAGGAAAAACAGTGTTTTGATTTAGAGAAGGCATGAATCGCCTCTGGCTTCCAATTAACCACATCAGCCCCCTTTTTAGTCAAATCAGTGAGGGGTTTGGCAATCTTGGAAAAATCCCTAATAAATTTGCGATAATAATTTGCAAACCCAAGGAAACGCTGCAAGGTTTTCAGGGACTGGGGTTGTACCCACTCCTTAATTGGCTGTACCTTAGAGGGATCCATGCGGAAGCCTTCTGCAGACAATATATAACCCAGGAAATGAACCTTATCAACACAAAAAACACATTTTTCATACTTAGCAATTAGGGGGTTCTCCCTGAGTCTCTGGAGTACAGTGCGGACATGTTTGACATGTGACTTAGCATCAGGAGAATAAATCAAGATGTCATCCAGATAGACCACCACATACTGACCACAGATATCTCTAAAAATGTCATTAACAAAGTTCTGAAAAACAGCCGGCGCATTACTTAACCCAAAATGTATTACTAAGTACTCAAAGTGTCCCTCTGGAGTGTTAAATGACGTTTTCCACTCATCCCCTTCTCTGATGTGGATTAGGTTATATGCACCCCTGAGATCCAGTTTCGTGAAGTACCGGGCTCCTGTGAGCTGGTTAACCCCTTCAGCCCCGGGCCACTTTCCGTTTTTGCGTTTTTGTTTTTTGCTCTCCTTCTTCCGAGAGCCGTAACTTTTTTATTTTTCCGTCAATCTTGCCATATGAGGGCTTGTTTTTTGCGGGACAAGTTGTACATTTAAATGAAACCATAAGTTTTACCATATGGTGTACTGGAAAACAGCAAAAAAATTCCAAGTGTGGAAAAATTGCAAAAAAAGTGTGATGACACAATAGTTTTTGGGATGTTTTATTCACGGTGTTCACTATATGGTAAAACTGATGTGTAAATATGATGCCTGAGGTCGGTGCGAGTTTGTAGACACAAACATGTATAGGTTTACTTGTATCTAAGGGGTTAAAAAAAATTCACAAACTTGTCCAATAAAAGTGGCTCACGTTTTGCACCATTTTCTGAAACCCGTAGCGTTCTCACTTTTTGAAATTTATGGCTCAGTGATGGCTTATTTTTTGCGTCTTAAACTGTCATTTCTAATGGTACCATTTTTGCGCAGATGCTACATTTTGATCGCCTGTTATTGCATTTTGCGCAAAACTTGCGGTGACCAAAAAACGTAATTTTGGCGTTTGGAATTTTTTTGCCACTAGGCAGTTTACCAATCAGATTAATTGATTTTATATTTTGATAGATCGGGCATTTCTGAACGCGGCGATACCAAATATGTGTATATTTATTTATTTTTTAACCCTTTAATTTTCAATGGGGGGAAAGGGTGATGATTTGAACTTTTAGGTTTTGTTTTTTTTTTATTTTTTAAAACTTTTTTTTACTTTTTTTTAATTTTACTAGTCCCCCTAGAAGGCTATAGCGATCAGCAATCCGATCGCTCTTATCTATCTGCTGATTATAGCTATACAGCTGTAAACAGCAGATTCAGTCACTTTCTGTTTCTCTCTGCTCCCGGCCGAGGGAAAACGAAAGTGAAACTTCATAGCTGCAGGCGTCATCACATGACCCTGTGCTATGATGGCAACCACCGAAAGTCACGTGATCACGCACGTGACTTCCGGTGGGTGCGGCGGTAAGTAAAAAACATGGCCACGCGCATATAGATCTTGCTGCCAGACTTTGGCAGCGAGATTTAAGGGGTTAAATGTTGCGAGTGGAAGCGATTCCACTCGCAACATGCAGGCACACATGTCAGCTGTTGAAAACAGCTGAGATGTGTGCTGACCGCCGCCGCCCGCCCGCGGCAGGGGGCGGGGCTTAACGGGACCCGCTCCATGACGGATATATCCGTCCATGGTCGTGAAGGGGTTAAAGAGATCGGGGATGAGTGGCAGAGGGTACTGATTCTTTACAGTGATAGCGTTAAGTTCATGGTAAGTCAATACAAGGTCTGAGGCCACCATCTTTTTTCTCCACAAAAAAGAATCCAGCACCGACTGGTGACCTGGATGGTCTGATAAACCCTCTCTGCAGACTGTCTGCTATATAATCTTTCATGGCCTGACATTCTGGACCAGAAAGATTATAAATCCTACTCTTGGGGAGTCGGGAATTGGGGACCAAATCTATGGGGCAGTCATAATCTCTGTGAGGAGGTAATTTTTCAGAGTCAGAAACAGAAAATACGTCAGCAAAATCCCTGAATACATGAGGTATGAGGACAGGTTCAGCTCTAGTCAGGTTAACAGATAACGACATACACGTCTCCTGACCCTCAGGGCTCCAGCGCACAATCTCACCCTGGTGCCAGTCTATGACCGGGTTATGTTTACGCAGCCATGTCATACCCAATACCACTGCTGCTGTCAGGTTCTCATGAA
The DNA here is from genome assembly GCF_048569485.1 of Anomaloglossus baeobatrachus. Lineage (NCBI taxonomy): Eukaryota > Metazoa > Chordata > Amphibia > Anura > Aromobatidae > Anomaloglossus > Anomaloglossus baeobatrachus. The sequence continues at coordinate 433,603,441 of NC_134353.1, forward strand.
CAAAAAATAACACTGACTCTACATGCAGAGCCCCAACAAGCATGGAGATTTCTGGAGTTACAAAGTTAACCACACCCTGAGTGAGAGGGGTATTATCAATTGCAGAGATTTTAATGGGAGAGTTCAGTCTCAGCAAAGGCAAACCCAGCTCTTTTGCTACATCAGAGTTTATAAAATTAGCCGCAGATCCACAATCAATAAAGGCCTGCAGCCACACAGCTTTTTCCCTGGTGAGACAATGAGACCGGTAACATTAACTTTATAGGGTCTGCAGGAACTACCTGGGCACCTGAGTGAGTATCCTGGGGCTCACTCAGATGCGGTTGCTGCTCTGGAAGCGATTGCCTCTGAGATCCAGGCTCTCCATGATGGTCTCCCCAACGTGATCTGCTCCCTTGACATCGACGGGACTCTGGACATGATGAGGGAGGTGTTGCAGGAACTTGAACTTGAGCAGACTGGAGCTCTTGCACCTGCTGTGTGAGTCCCCGAACCAAGCCAGACAGGGTCAGCACCTGGTCCATCACAGTTCTGAGAGGATGCCTTTTTTTTTTCGTGTGTTAGTGAGCCAGAGATAATGTAATGCCTGAGTGTAGCCACAGACTGACTGGCTGTAAGCGGAGTCTAGAGTAAGGCTGCTCACAAAGCAGGACCTCAAGAACTATGCAACCCTTTAACCCCTATACAGGGATGTGGAATTGCACAGAGCCGCAGAGATCACTACCTGTGGCAGGCTGTAGTCCGTGGTCGTAAGGCAGGGTCAAAAACCAGGAGATGCAAAACAGGAACAGAATCGGCAGGCAAGGGCGTAGTGAGGAGACAAAGCAGAGGTCAAATCCGGAACTGGCAGCAGGGTACAAAAACGACAGGCAGGAGGGTAGTCAACAACAAACAAAAGTCAGCGCACAGGAATCACAATACAAACCACACATGAGCCAGGAGTAAAGAACTATCTCTGGCAGTAGTCATGTGACAGGAGGGGAAATAAGAAGGGTGTGGTGTCTTCCCATTGGCTGCAGGTGAATGTTGGCAACATCAGCTGGAAGACAGGCCACCTACAGTCAGCCAGTGGTACTGCAGGTTCCAGGGAAACCCAGCTTAGTGGATGAGTGGAGCCTATGCTCCGCAGAGCCACGGGCAAAGACTCCTCTCCCTTCACCAGCACTATCCATGGTGGGAACATGGCGTCGTCTGGCCATCGGAGCAGAAGTCGCAGGAGCGGAATCTGGTGAGGACGTGACAGAATGTTACAGAGCCCACTTGAGAGCCCTAAGAAGTTTGAGATTTGAGGGCAGCCAGTGGCTTTTCCTACATTTGAGTAGAGGGCCACTGGAGTCGGTGGTGTTGGTGGAGGAGGAGCAGGGCAAGGTCAACATCCCAACAGACACATTGTAGCTGACATTTTAAAGTGCTGTCAAATATGTCCCAAAAAAGGAGGTGTGAGACAGACACCAATATAATGTATAAGTTACAGCCCTTTCTAATAGAAAAAGAATGAAAAATGTAAAAATCCGAAATGTGTGAACATATGCTAAAGTGGTTATTTTTGGAGGTCGGGGCTTGATTTGACTTTTTATTACAGTGATTAGGCACTAGAAACTGTTTCTTAGCAATTTCCCCTTTTATACTTTGGTTTGAGAGCTGTTCTGGTGACTAAGTAAACCCCGCGTGCTGCTCTGACCACGTTATTCAAAGACACCAGAAATTTAGTCAGGCACCTTTTACAGGCTGTGCCCATACTGTTTCAGCCTTTTCCTCAGTCACCACAGGCCACCGTTGGGTCCAACGTAAAATTATTCTGGTTTCCCATAGACTTACATTGGGGGTCTAATATTCGCGAATAGTCGAATATCGGCGAGGTTTTCGCCGGATATTTGGCGAAGCGAATATTAGGGTATTCGGTCATTACTAATTATTTTCCATTGTATGTACATTTTATATGGTTTTGGAGACAAAGGGAGGGTATCCTGCAGCTTAAAATCTTGTGAAAAACCTGGATTACGTTTGTACTTACCAGATGTTTGCAAAAACAAGATTCAGATCTAACTCAACAATAATTGCATTCCCCAGTGTTTATATTTCCTTGAAAATATATTTGTTTGTACTAAAAATTACTATATGTCAAAAATTCGTAGTGTCCTTTACTTTGTATAACAACTATGGTTATTATGTACTTGATATACAGTGCCTACAAGTAGTATTCAACCCCCTGCAGATTTAGCAGGTTTACACATTCGGAATTAACTTGGCATTGTGACATTTGGACTGTAGATCAGCCTGGAAGTGTGAAATGCACTGCAGCAAAAAAGAATGTTATTTATTTTTTTATTTTTTTTTAAAATTGTGAAAAGTTTATTCAGAGGGTTATTTATTTTTCAACCCCTCAAACCACAAGAATTCTGTTTGGTTCCCCTAAAGTATTAAGAAGTATTTCAGGCACAAAGAACAATGAGCTTCACATGTTTGGATTAATTATCTCTTTTTCCAGCCTTTTCTGACTAATTTAGACCCTCCCCAAACTTGTGAACAGCACTCATACTTGGTCAACATGGGAAAGACAAAGGAGCATTCCAAGGCCATCAGAGACAAGATCGTGGAGGGTCACAAGGCTGGCAAGGGGTACAAAACCCTTTCCAAGGAGTTGGGCCTACCTGTCTCCACTGTTGGGAGCATCATCCGGAAGTGGAAGGCTTATGGAACTACTGTTAGCCTTCCACGGCCTGGACAGCCTTTGAAAGTTTCCACCCGTGCCGAGGCCAGGCTTGTCCGAAGAGTCAAGGCTAACCCAAGGACAACAAGGAAGGAGCTCCGGGAAGATCTCATGGCAGTGGGGACATTGGTTTCAGTCAATACCATAAGTAACATACTCCACCGCAATGGTCTCCGTTCCAGACGAGCCCGTAAGGTACCTTTACTTTCAAAGCATCATGTCAAGGCTCGTCTACAGTTTTCTCATGATCACTTGGAGGACTCTGAGACAGACTGGTTCAAGGTTCTCTGGTCTGATGAGACAAAGATCGAGATCTTTGGTGCCAACCACACACGTGACGTTTGGAGACTGGATGGCACTGCATACGACCCCAAGAATACCATCCCTACAGTCAAGCATGGTGGTGGCAGCATCATGCTGTGGGGCTGTTTCTCAGCCAAGGGGCCTGGCCATCTGGTCCGCATCCATGGGAAGATGGATAGCACGGCCTACCTGGAGATTTTGGCAAAGAACCTCCGCTCCTCCATCAAGGATCTTAAGATGGGTCGTCATTTCATCTTCCAACAAGACAACGACCCAAAGCTCACAGCCAAGAAAACCAAGGCCTGGTTCAAGAGGGAAAAAATCAAGGTGTTGCAGTGGCCTAGTCAGTCTCCTGACCTTAACCCAATTGAAAACTTGTGGAAGGAGCTCAAGATTAAAGTCCACATGAGACACCCAAAGAACCTAGATAACTTGGAGAAGATCTGCATGGAGGAGTGGGCCAAGATAACTCCAGAGACCTGTGCCGGCCTGATCAGGTCTTATAAAAGACGATTATTAGCTGTAATTGCAAACAAGGGTTATTCCACAAAATATTAAACTTAGGGGTTGAATAATAATTGACCCACACTTTTATGTTGAAAATTTATTAAAATTTAACTGAGCAACATAACTTGTTGGTTTGTAAGATTTATGCATCTGTTAATAAATCCTGCTCTTGTTTGAAGTTTGCAGGCTCTAACTTATTTGCATCTTATCAAACCTGCTAAATCTGCAGGGTGTTGAAGACTACTTGTAGGCACTGTAACAGAAAATGATCTATGTTGTTCTGTTGTAGGTTTTAAATGTATATTTTTATTTATATATTCAATAACTTATTTCCTTTGACTTCTTTGACTCCAGACCATTTGAAATTATTATTCTTCTCACAATTTTTGCAAATTGTGTGGCACTAGCAGTCTTTTTACCAATGCCAGAAGATGATACTAATGCGACCAATGCTGTCTTGGTAATTATGTTTTTCAATACCCCAAAACCCCAAAGATTTGCAGTAGTAATTTCAATGAAAGGTGGTCATATAAAATATTGCCTCAAGGGAGTTGAATACAAATGCACGTCACAATTTTCAGAGTTATATTTTTATAATCTTTAGAGAACCATGCATCTTTTCGTTTACACTTCACAAAGAAGTGCTACTTTGTTTTGGTATATCACATAAAATCCCAATATAAAATACATTTAATTTTGTGGGTGTAACGTGAAAACATGTCAGAGTTCATGGGGGTATGAATATTTTTTCAAGGTACGGGCAGCATGTACCTGACACTAGCTGCATTATGTCAACCATATATGTTTAACTTTAAAATGTTGCAGTGTATAAAATGTACAGTCATGGCCAAAAGTTTTGAGAATGCTACAAATATTAATTTTTACAAAGTCTACTGCTTAAGTTTTTCTAATGGCAATTTGCATATGCTGCAGAATGTCATAAAGAGTGATCAGCTTAACAGCAATTACTTGCAAAGTCAATATTGGCTAAGAAAATGAACTTTAACCCCCAAAACACATTTCAACATCATTGCATTCCTGCCTTAAAAGGAGCAGCTAACATTGTTTTAGTGATTCTTCCATTAACACAGGTGTGGGTGTTGATGAGGACAGGGCTGGCGATCAATCAGTCATGATTAAGTAAGAATGACACCACTGGACACTTTAAAAGGAGGCTGGTGCTTGGTATCATTGTTTCTCTTCAGTTAACCATGGTTATCTTAAAAGAAACACGTGCAGACATCATTGCTCTGCACAAAAATGGCCTAACAGGGAAGAGTATTGCAGCTACAAAGATTGCAGCTCAGTCAACAATCTATCGCATCATCAAGAACTTCAAGGAGAGAGCTTCCATTGTTGCCAAAAAGGCTCCAGGGTGCCCAAGAAGGACCAGCAAACGCCAGGACCGTATCTTAAAGCTGTTTCTGCTGCGGGATCGAACTATCAGCAGTGTCAAGCTAGCTCAGCAATGGCAGCAGGCTGGTGTGAGTGATTCTGCACGCACTGTGAGGCGAAGACTCTTTGAGCAAGGCCTGGTTTCAAGGAGGGCAGCAAAGAAGCCACTTCTCTCCAGAAAAAACATCAAGGACCGACTGATATTCTGCAAAAGGTACAGGGAGTGGACTGCTGAGGACTGGGGGTAAAGTCATTTTCTCAGATGAATCCCCTTTTCGATTGTTTGGGACATCTGGAAAACAGCTTATTAGGAGAAGAAGAGGTGAGCAATACCACCAGTCTTGTCTCATGCCAACTGTTAAGCATCCTGAAACGATTCATGTGTGGGGTTGCTTCTCAGCCAAGGGAATCGGCTCACTCACAGTCTTGCCTAAAAATGAATAAAGAATGGTACCAGAATGTCCTCCAAGAGCAACTTCTCCCAACTGTCCAAAAGCAGTTTGGCGCCCAACATTGCCTTTTCCAGCATGATGGAGCACCTTGCCATAAAGCAAAGGTGATCACTAAATGGCTCATGGAACAAAACATAGAGATTTTGGGTCCATGGCCTGGAAACTCCCCAGATCTTAATCCCATTGAGAACTTGTGGGCAATCATCAAGAGACGCGTGGACAAACAAAAACCAACAAATTCTGGCAAAATACAAGCATTGCTTATGCAAGAATGGACAGCTATCAGTCAGGATTTGATCCAGAAGTTGATTGAGAGCATGCCAGGGAGAATTGCAGAGGTCCTGAAGAAGAAGGGTCAACACTGCAAATATTGACTTGCTGCATTAACTCATTCTAACAGTCAATATAACCTTTTGGTACTCATAATATGATTGCAATTATATTTCTGTATGTGATGTAAACATCAGACAAACACAATTAAAAACCAGAGGGCAACAGATCATGTAAAAATATAATTTTTGTGTCATTCTCAAAACGTTTGGCCATGACTGTAGTTTAATACCACTTGGGATCGGGCTGCATGAGAGACTAGTTGGATAGGTGGGTTCTCAGCAGCTTCTATCTATGTTTGCTGAGGCTAGTGTAAATACTACCTAATTCATAGGTTTTAGTGGTTATCATATTGGTGTTCTGCTCCTCCTGCTCCCTAAATGGATGCTACAGGAAAAAGGAAATGTATCGATTAGACTCTTCGCCTGTGGAGGCCAACTTGGAAACAGGAGGAAAGGAACTCAGATCTGGGCAATTGAAGCAGTGAGAGGCAAACACAGAGCACCGACTAGGGTGAATATGTGTAAGAATTATATACGATTCAGACACAGTAAAGAGAGTGGTTTTAAGTCCTTATTAACACAACAGGTTTTCTTATCTATGTGTTGTCCATTTTTTTTAAATTTACCTTTACTGACAGCTCATTGACCTATACAAGTCAATGGTGCTATTCACACAATTTTCCCAGACCGGTCTGCATGTTCTAACATGCTTTGTTAACATGGATTAGTGAGAAAAATGGATGTCACACTGGATTAATTTGTTGTTTTTTTTTAATTTATTTTTCACTGATCAGTTTTTTACTAAGGCCCCCTTAACACGTCAGTGACTCTGGTACATATGTTGCAGTTTTTATACATACCAGAATCACGGACATACATTGATTAAAATCAATGGGTTTGCGCACACATCAGTGATTTTTCACTGACCGTGTCTCCATGCAGCTAACACGCGTATCTGTCCGTGTGTTCCGCTCAGAGACAAGTCTATTTGTTTCTAGCATCACTGATGTCCCACGGACCACACAGTGATGTGATCCGTGAAACACATACCAGAAAAACATGGACATTTAAAATAAAAAGCTTTTTATACTCCCCTGTCTCCAGCGATGATGTATTCAGCCGCTGCTAACTGCTGCTTCGAAGCTGGCTAATTACGCTCATACATATCCACTGCACAGTCGACCCAGAAGAAACAGCAGAGGGGAGAAAGCAGCGGGCGGACACAGCATCGCGGGAGAGATCAGCACCACAGACAGCAGTGGTGTGGACAGATGAGTATAATTGCCTGATCTCCGTGTATTATCATGGATAGCATACTGAGATATCAAAATAACGGCACATGGAGGAACATACGCACCTTTATCACGTCAGTAAAAAACACGTGTTTTTCACTGACGTGTAAAGGGGGCTTAAGGCAGTATCGGACATACAGTATATTATAATTGTAGGTTAACCCAGCTAAAGCCATCAGATAGAGTATATCAATTTAGGTTGGAGTTGCCGTTTTCTGCATTGAGATATCTTGCTGTTGTACAGTAAGTGTGTTGAGTTAAAAATGGTACATCAGTATATGCAGGTACATTGCAATAAATTAGAATATCATCAAAAAGATAATTTATTTCAGTAATTCAGTACAAAAAGGGAAACACATGTATTATATAGAGTCATTACAAACAAAGTGATCTATTTTAAGTGTTTATTTCTGTTAATGTTGATGATTTTGGCTTACAGCCAATGAAAACCCAAAAGTCATTATCTCTGAAAATTAGAATATTATATAAGACCAATTGAAGAAATAATTTTTAACTCAGAAATGTTGACCTAATGAAAAGTATATACAGTAAATGCACCCAATACTTCGTCGGGACTCCTTTTGCATGAATTACTGCATCAATGCGGCATGGCATGGAGGTGATCAGTCTGTGGCACTGCTGAAGTGTCATGGAACCCCAGTTTGCTTTGATAGCAGCCTTCAGCTCATCTGCATTGTTGGGTCTGGTGTTTCTCATCTTCCTTTTGACAATACCCCATAAATTATCTTTGGGGTTTAGGTTTGCTGGCCAATCAAGCACAATGATACTGTGGTTATTAAACCAGGTATTGGTACTTTTGGCAGTGTAGACAGGTGCAAAGTTCTGCTGGGAAATGAATTTTCCATCTCCAAAAAGCTTGTCAGCAGAGTGAAACATGAAGTGCTCTACAATTTCCTGGTGGACGGCTGCGCTGACTTTGTTCTTGATAAAGCACAGGGGACCCACACTAGCAGATCACATGGCTCCCCAAACCATCACTGATTGTGGAAACTTGACACTAGACCTCAAGCAGCTTTGATAAAATGCCTCTCCACTCTTCCTCCAGACTTCGGGGCCTTGATTTCCAAATGAAATGCAAAATTTATTTTCATCTGAAAACAACACCTTGGACCACTAAGCAACAGACCAGTTCTTTTCTCCTTGGCCCACGTCAGATGCTTCTGTAATTGTCTTTTGGTCATGAGTGGTTTGACGCAAGGAATGCGACAGTCGTAGCCCATGTCCTGGATACATCTGTGTGTGGTCTCTCTTGAAGTATTGACTCCAGCAGCAGTCCACTCCTTGTGTATCACCCCCAATTTTTTTAATGAACTTTTGTTAACAATCCTACCAAGGCTGTGGTTATCCTGGTTGCTCATGTGCCATCCCTAGTAGACCTTTGATGTCATGGTGGTGGCTCCGAGTGGCGATGTGGCCGCACTGGGCACGTGCATCAGGCTTTTGTAATGGGGACTTAAAAATAATATGAAAAAGGGGAAAAGAAAACTAAAATAAATAAATTAATAGTTTCTGACGCCAGTTGGGATGTTCGGCTTTGGTGTGGCCGGGCACTGCTGGAGGTCCCAAGGAGTTAGGTGGTGATGTGTAGTGCCAGAGGGTTGTTCTCTAATCCCCCCAACTAGGGCTGGTTCCTGGGGATGTTGAGGTAGGGATGGCGCAGCAGAGATTAATTCAGCCAGAGACAGGACAGCAGCTTTTACCTTTTTACTGGAGCTCAGCAGAACCTTCCAGAATGTTTCTCACAACCGTTACAAGGATGGTGTCTTTTCCTTTCCTAATGAGAGTTGGCTTCTCTGCTGTGTGGTGGTAGTGTACTCTTCCTGCTACTATTTCCCTACCTAGGAATAGGTATCCTGGGATTTCAAAGACAAGAGCAATCTGGATTTTTAGTTCATTTTGGTGAGCAGGCGACTTGAATCATGAAGGAAAATTCACTATTTCTCCAAGAAAATTCCAGACTCAAACGTGTCACTGTGCTCCCAGGCAATTCACTGCTCCTTATAAAACGGCCAATAGCAGTCTCTCAGTCTGCCACTGAAATTGAAAGTCCTTGTGGCCTAGGGACTGATACCCTGCCAATGTGTAGCTGGCCCCTCCAGACGTTTTAGCAGCCACCTCAGGACAGGGTCATCTCCATGTTACACTCCTCACTTCACCTCACAGCGACTTCAACTTCAACTCTGACTTAACTTACCTCAGACCTAAGCTCCTGCCCTATCTGCTTCTAGGGCGCACACTCTACCATTGGTTTTATCTCAAGTGAACAGCCCCAGTATGGAGTGTGGGCAAATGTGTGTTTGTAGTGAACAGCAGAGAAAACCAAATCTCATTAAAGCTAACAATACATGTTATACAGATTGAAATACACATGCAGTTATTATTTGTGGTGACTAGGCACAGGGCGCCACACTTATGCACCTTTTTCTACCACACGTTTTCCCTCCACTCAAACTTTCCATTAATATGCTTGGATACAGCACTCTGTGAACAGCAATGACCTTTTGTGGCTTACCCTCCTTGAGGAGTGTGTCAATGACTGCCTTCTGGACATCTGTCAAATCAGCAGTCTTCCCCATGATTGTGTAGCCTGCTGAACCAGACTAAAGGACCATTTTAAATGCTTACAAAGCCTTTGCAGGTGATTTGTGATAATTATTCTGATTTTCTGAGATAATGACTTTTGGATATTCATTGGCTGTAAGTCATAATCATAAACATTAACATAAATAAACACTTGAAATAGATAAATCTGTTTGTAATGACTCTATATGATATATGCATTTCCCTTTTTGTACTGAATTACTGAAATAAATTCACTTTTTGATGATAATCTAATTTATTGAGATGGACCTGTAGTACGGTGTATAGTACAACTGTATAGCAGCTAACTGAAATATGCTCAACTTTACCTAGCAAAAATGCCTAGCTCGCAGAAGGTACATACACAACATAAAGAAAAGTGCAATACAAATGTTTGCGGGAGAACAGCCTTCTCTGTATCCCTTTGAATAGCTACCTACTGGTAGGTCTCCTTTTTATGATTCATTCATTCCACAGAGATGGAGATGCATTGATCAGATGTTGTTAGCATACACAACAAAATCTATAATGGGTCATTGTTCAATCAGAATGTTGCCTAATCTAGTGTGTGCTTGTGAATATCATTCATGTGAATAGGCCCTTAGTCAAACTTTGTACAAGACTTTTTTTAGATAATGGTGGGAGCTAAACCATTTTAAAGGGATTCAACAATGTGGCAATAAACTTGGGAAACATATTTTAGTCACAAAAAGAGAAATGTATATATTCTTATGTAACATAAAATCTTTATCAAAACTATAGGTAGTTTTCTCATAATACCTTTCAAATCTTATTTTCTGTTATGTGCCTTTATTTTATAGGAAAAGGTTGAGTATATATTTCTGTTTATTTTCACAATTGAAGCATTTTTGAAGATTGTAGCATATGGATTCATATTACATACAGATGCCTATCTGCGCAATGGCTGGAATATCCTTGACTTCACCATTGTATCTGTAGGGTAAGTGATGAACCACATTTTGTATTTTGTAATTCTTATTTTCTTATGTTACATAAAGACAATGGCAATATGTAAATTAACATTAAAAGAATCCAATTTAACATTGTACAGCAATCTGTTGAAAAATTTTTATCCTTTTTTTTAGTATTGGCGATGAAAAAAAACCAGCAAACACTCATTTCTTTTTGTGTTTGCAGTTTTAACGCCAGTTGTGTAATACTTTTCTTTCTTCTGCTCTCTTTTCAAACTTACCAGCGCCCTGTGGTTGCATCTGCAGGGGCTATGATGAGGTCGCAGAGGTATATTTTTCTCTCTGTCAAATTTCTTAAATGCTGTGGTCATTATTGACCATGTTATCTAAGAAGTTAAAATGCGAGTGTACAAGTTATTTATGATTCGGACATTTGCTGTAGTAGGAGGACTGTGTATATCATTCTTGTTCCTGGCACTGATCTCAAGGGCTTACTTACTGTACCGATGATAGTATATAATGTTGATGGAGTTTGTATTTCCCTAAGATTTTTGGTTAAGTTCAGTGGACAAAGGGCTTATTCAGATGACTGGTTCAAGTGCTGTATCTGTGCGTGACGGACCATTTGTAGGTAATATGCTAATACACATGGGTGAATTTACATGCTCACCATCAAAAAAAATTGAGTAAGCACTTTTATGGTCCTTTTTACAGACCGGAATGGTACATACAATAATAAGAGGCTTCTGTACTTTTTGGGGATGTGGAAGAGCTGTCAACAGCGCAGGAGGTCTCATACCAGCCCCTACAAGAAAGCAATAATAGCAGTATGTGAGATTTAAAACTTAGCTTTAATATTTACTATAATACAAGTCCCAATTTTTGCTCGCGAAAGAAAACAAATATGTAACAATGCACATACAAATATATATAAACCTCTTTGGATTGTCAGGGGATATAGAAATGGATGAGATATAATTACAAAAAGGTAGAACGTGAACTCACCATTGAAATGTGAAGTCCAGCACGCACAGAACTGTAGTGAGACCAAAACTTGCAGTGTAAAATAAAGGACATAGGTTCCAGTGTAGCATTGTGTCCCTGCACCCCTTGCTCTCCCCGCACTGTCACTCACCACCATGGTTGACTTCCTCTACGCGGCATGGCGTCCCTGAGCTCCTCCACATAGGTTCCTCCACCTTCCCCCTCCCAGAGTCTGCATGCACGTTACAGGGGAGCGCTCCTAGGGAGTGTGCGGGCACCAATGCCCCTCTGTTAAGGAACCAGCATGCCATTCCTAGGAAGTGCCTCTCAGCCTATTGCTGAGAGGCACTGGGTACGTAATGCATGCACCCACTAGGGGAGGTGCCTACTCAACACCCTAGGTTTAGTCAGATGAGTTCTGTCCGTCCCGTCTGGTCCTATCCCATCCTGCACTTGTCCTGCCCTGTACCTGTTCCCAGCCCCTCTTGCCTAGTGACACCTGGTTATGTTCCTGTCCTGCCCTGTACCAGGTCCCCCAGCCCATCCTGTCTCTAGTTCCAGTCCTATTACTGCTTGTACCTGGTCCCAGCCTGTGCTGCCCTATTGACCCCTGGTTCCAGTCCTGTTCCTGCCTGTACCTGCTACCAGTCCATCCTGCCTTGCTGGTGCTAGAGACTCTGCCTGTCCATCCTGCCTGTGCTGTCTGCCTTAAGCCACCCTTGTGGTCCCTGTCTGCATCCTATGTAAGGGTAGGCCCAGGGGTCTCCCTGTGGTTCAGTGAGTCCACTCTTGCTCATCCCTGGTGGTGAGTGTTACAGTTTGAACAGCCCACGGAGTCCGCTGACTGTTTTTTTTCCTTCAGCCTTAAATTTGCTCTGTGATGGAAGTTCCCCAAGTGAAAAAACTTGTCGGTCTAGCGCCATCTTTACTCTTTACAGAGGCCTTTTGTTTTTCTGAATCCTGTTTCTGCTCCTGTTCCTAAACTTATAGAAGTGACTAGCATCCATATGGCTGAAAAACTATGTGAGAATCTTCAAGCCAAGGTTCAATGTGAAGCTGCTGTGGTGCATCTCCAAACTCCCATCCGATGCATTCTGCAGCCTTTGTCAGTTGACTGCGTGGAAACCTCCATCTGATGCCTTCTGAAGCCTTTTTCCTTGTCGCACGTGGATGTAATGCTCCAATCTGAAATAGGATGACTCATTCCTGAACCTATGGCCAGTCTCGTTCAACAAGCTGTGGTGGTGCATCTGTAAACTCGAATCCAATGCCCTCTGAAGCCTTTTTTAGTGTCTTGTATGGAAACACCCATCTAATGCCTTCTGAAGCCTTTGTCGGTGTCATGCATGGATGAAATGCTCCAATTCTTACCTGGACTCTTCGTTTCTGAACCTGTGGTGCATCTCCAAACTCTCACCTGGTGCCTTTCTGAAGACTTTGTTGGTGTCATGCATGGAAACTCCCATCTGATATCTTCTGAAGCCATTGTCGGTGTCGTGTATAGATGGAATATTCCAATCGGAATCCGGTCACTTCATTCCTGAACCTATAGTGCATCTCCAAGCTCCCATCCGATGCTTCCTGGAGCTCCTGTTGATGATGTTGTGTGTGGATGGAATGCCCCAGTGTGAACCCAGATGCCTCATTCCTGAATCTGTGGGAGATACCCATTCAGAAAAGATCTCCCTTTTTGTTTTGTCCTGTCTGTCTTGTCTGTTTTTTCTAGGTTTGCTGTTATGGTCAGGAGACCGCTGACATTCCCGTAGATATCCCATTCAAGGGAAAACACCATCTCTTATCCAGAGAAAGTGGCAACCCAAAAACTAAGATCCATTACCCCAAAAAGTCCAGGAGGAAAAACCTGGAAAACCCAGAAAAAAAAGAGCACAAGAGTAGTTGGTAACTAACAGGCGGCAACCTTCTGACTATTTAAACACAACTACAAATAGCAGTGAGACTTGAAAGATGTGGGCTGAACCCAATCATGGATAGCCTGAACATTAACCGGATCCATCCCATTTGAAGACGGGGACAAAATATATCCAAAAATGAAATGTTTTGTACAACAATGACATTTAGATACAACGCATTTTCCCTGAGTACCTGAAAGACAGTACGAACCTGTCTGACATGAGACACCCAATCATCAGAGAAGATCAAAATATCATCCAAATATACCAATAGAAATTTACCAATAAACTCTTGCAAGATATCATTCATAAATGACTGGAAGACAGAGGAGGCATTAGTGAGCCCAAAAGGCATCACTAGGTACTCAAAATGCCCCTCTAGGGTGTTAAAAGCTGTCTTCCATTCATCACCTTCCTTAATTCAGATAAGAGTATATGGCCCCTTAAGGTCAAGTTTGGTAAACCATTTGGCACCCTTTACTCTGGAGAACAAGTCTGACATCAGAGGCAATGGATACTGATATTTAACAGTAATTGTATTAAGTAAACGATAGTCAATGCAAGGTCTTAAAGATCCATCATTTTGGCAACAAAGAAAAAGCCCACACCCAGGGGAGAAGACGGTCTAATATGACCTTTTTCCAGCGACTCTCTAATATAATTCCGCATTGCCTCAGTGCCTGTTTAGGTACCAACAAATTGAAAATCCTTCCTTTAGGAGATTTGGAGCCAGGCAATAATTCAATCACACAATTATAATCCCTATGGGGAGGTGAAGAATCAGATTTATTCTCGTTAAACACATCAAGGAAATCAGACAGAAATTAAGGTACTTCATCCACTTTAGAAAGAACAGACAAAGAGTGGTCATTATGCACACACTGACAACCCCAGTAAATGGTGGACAAAGATTTCCAATCTAATACAGGATTATGTGCCTGCAACCATGGAAATCCTAAAACCAAATTATCATGTGAGTTCTCTAATACCAAAAATTCACATTCCTTCTGATGACAGGGTTCAACCCTTATAATTATCTGAACCCTGAACTGGGGCTTATTTTTGGCAAGAGGAGTAGCATCAATTCCCCTTAAAGAAATGCGTTTTTCGAGAGGCACCAAAGGAATACCACATCTTCTCACGAATCCCAAAGCCATCAAATTCAAGGCGGCCCCTGAGTCAAGAAAAGCTGTAGTGGTAAAAATGATAAGGAACACAACAAAGAAACTGACAATAGAAACTTAGTTTGCAAAGCACCCACCTTTAGTGACCTAGCAGACCTCCTCTCTCGCTTAGGACAAACATCAATAATATGAGAAGCATCCCCACAGTAAAAGCATAGCTTATTCCTTCTCCTAATTGCCTGTCACTCTACACTGGATTGAACTTTATCACACTGCATAGGTTCACAGCATTTCCCTTTAAACAACACATCAGCTCCCAGATCTTTACGCTCGCGAAGACGTCTATCAACCTGGATAGCCAAGCCAAGGTCATTGACTATTCAAACAAGAAGAGAATAGGAAATCCCACCATCACATCCTTCACTGTCTCCACCAAACCTTGCAAAAAGCGCAACAATAGCTTCGTCATTCCACTTAGTGAGGATCGCCCATTTTCGGAACTTCTGACAAAAATGTTCAGCTGAATTATGACTCTGGGACAAAGCCAACAGAGCCCTCTCAGCTTGATTAAATGACATTGGGTTCATCATACAACAACCCCAAGGCCTGAAAAAAAGAATCCACATTAGCAAGAGCAGGACCTCAGGATCTCATAAGATCAAGGAAAAAGCCCAGTCCTGAGGATCACCGCGCAGCAAGGAAATAATTTTTACCTGCTCCACGGGATTCCCTGAAGACTTAGGTTTTAACCCAAAAAATAATTAACAATTATTCTTAAAATTCAAAAATTTAGCTCTATCCCCAAAGAATAGTTCAAAAATCAGGATTCTAGGCTCCAGTACAGGATTCTGAACAAGATAGTCGGAGATTCCCTGGACCTCAGCAGCAAGGCGACCAACTTGACCTGATAACTGATACATTTCCATAATGTCAAAAGGTCTACTTGACCCAGAGGAAAAGAGGAAAAATAAACAGAATAATAATAAAAAAAAAATAAACTTCCCTTCTTTTGAGTACCTTCTTTTTGTGTGGCCAGTGATACTGTAATGGTCAGGAAACCGCTGACATTACCGTAGATATCTCATTCAAGGGAAAACACCATCCCTTATCCAGAGAAAGTGGCAACCCAAGAACTAAGATCCACTACCCCAAAAAGTCCAGGAAGAAAAACCTGGAAAACTCAGAAAAAAAGAGCACAAGAGTGTTTGGTAACTAACAGGTGGCAACCCCCTGACTATATATACACAACTAGAAAAAGCGGTGGAGCGAGCGTGCCTACTGTATCTTAATGCCTCATCATCACCTAAAAAACTAGCTACCCTCAAAGATGAAGGAAGGAATCCTCACTTGCCTAAGAGCAGCCTCAAAGGGATAGTTAAAGCCCAAAACATATATTGACGATGATATAAGAAATAAACAATACACAGTTGGTTAGGGATAGACTTGAGCAAAGAGGGGCCCTGCTAACTAAGACACCAAAGAATAGCATAAATCACTGGGTGCAGAATGCAAAAACCTTAATATATGCCAACTCCTACACCAGACAGGATTAGCATCCAATAGAGGTTATCTCAAAAACGGCTAAGTAGCCACTACCATAGGTAGAAAAATATTCAATGTCCACCAGGACTAATAGTGACCAGTCCATTGATGTGCTCTAATAAACTGTATACTAAGTACAATAAAAGTAAGTATGCAAAAATGATGGAGGAAGGTCTTCACTGGATTCTTATCAATGTCCCTTTGTTAAAGTTCATCAGTGGGAACACAATGGAGCACAAAATGCATATATGACCAAAATAAATGCAGGACCATGTTCAGACAGAGAGAAAAAAACTCCACTTTGCGTTTTTCACTGAGAATGAACAGTCTCCATAGCACTTCAAAACAAATTGAAACAGAATCAAAATAAACATTGCACATATGAGAAAAATGCACGAAAACTGTTCAGCCACAGGAAAGAAGACAAAGTACTTATCCCAGGCTCCAAAGGCGAGATCAGGATGACTAGGGAAAAAAGGCAAAAATTGCATCCACAGAAGCAGACAAACTGTAGCAGACACACTGGAGATCTCCAAGTCTCCAAGAGAAAAAGACAAGCTGGAGCACACTGGAGAAGTATCTGGTGGGTCACAGGCACACAGCCCACTGGAGGACCAGTGATGTAACTAGAGTCTGATGGGCCCCGGTGCAAAGTTTGAG
This sequence comes from Anomaloglossus baeobatrachus, assembly GCF_048569485.1. Classification (NCBI taxonomy): domain Eukaryota; kingdom Metazoa; phylum Chordata; class Amphibia; order Anura; family Aromobatidae; genus Anomaloglossus; species Anomaloglossus baeobatrachus. Next base: position 433,620,185 of record NC_134353.1, read on the forward strand.
CCTGGGCCCACCCCCTTCCCCACATGTTGGTCAGGTACATGGGCTATTGTAGCATTCTAAATCCTATAAAGACATATGAGTTGCCACCCCTTTATTGTGTAGTAATGACCCCCATTCTGTGCTAATGTTACCTATCCTGGGCCACGTCCTGTTGAATCCCCATCCTGGTAAATATGTCTCTTATCCTGCTATATGACTCCATCATGTCCCCATCAGGGACCCATCCTGGCAAATGACCCCAACATAGCAATTTCCTGGTATATTTGACACCATCCTGGTATATATGTCCCCATCATGGCACCATCCTGGTATATATGTCCCCATCATGTCCCCATCCTGGAATATATATCCACATCCTGGCCCCATCCTAGTATATGTCCCCATTAAAGCCGCATCCTGGTATATATGTCCCCATCATGGCCCAATCCTGCTATATTTGTCCCCATCGTAGCCCCATCCTGGTATTTATGTCCTCATCACAGTCCCATCCTGGTATATGTCTCAATTCTGGTATATGTTGCCATCATGGCTCAATCCTGGCATATGTCCCCATCTGACCGCTTCCTGGTAAATATGTTCCTCCATCATACTGCAAACAATAAACAAAATAAACAATTATACTTACTTTCCCTCAGCTTCCCCGGGTGTCCTCCTCTGATGCTGTGTTGCCAGCACCTAACCTTAGAGTGTAAGCAGTGTAGTGCATGACTTCATTGTCATATGCGCCTATTTACACTGCCATCAGCTGCCACCATATTCGCTGCTTCACATGCCCGGGATTAGGTGCCTGGGGAGCAATGAATATCCATAGTGTTTAATAGTGGCTCATGTGACAGCCTAGCCACTGCAGGAAGCCGACTATTGGGTGGTCATGCGTGCTGCTCCTAAAACACATGAATATTCCCTGCTCCCCATGCCCATAATCCCAGCCACCTCTAAGCACCGGCTGCAATGCAAAGAGGTGAGCAGGATTATGGGCATGGGGAGCAGTGAATATTCATATTCTTAATCAGCGGCCAGCACATTGCAGTGCAGCGTCTCAATGGGTTTCTGTGTGGATGTGCACCCTCGGATGCACATCCAGCTGAACCAGATGCTGGGATCGGTGGACCCCCTTGTACCCCCGGGCCTGGTCATAATTTTTGCAACTGTGATTGTTACGCCCCTGCCAGCACCTCTACTTTATTGTCATTAAACCATTTCTTCTCCAATCTCGATGTGTGCTTTGGGTCATTGTCCTGCATGAAAACTATGTCTTAGTTGTCATACCCATAGTCAGGGCCGCCACTAGGAATTTCAGGGCCCCATACTGGCAAAATACGGTCTCAGGCCTCAAACACACATCCGTGAAAAACACGCACGTGCGTTACATTCCGTTTTTCTGGTCAGTTTTCCGTTTTTAAGTCCGTTTTGATGGTATGTGTGGCATCCGTGTGTATTGCGTATGCTAGCCGTGTGTGCGTGTTGAATGTCCGTGTGTGCCCGTGTGAAATGTTCCGTGTGTGATGCACAATGACGTTGATACATGTCGGCTGACAGCAGACAGTGACGCGCGATGAGAATGAACTCGGGTGAACTTCACCCGACTTCATTGTCATACCGTGGCTCTGTCTGTGTCGCGTACTGATTAGCGGTCACCCGTGAAGGACTCACCGGTGACCGCTAATCCCTTGAGTGACTGAAGTGAGCAGCGCGATTAGCGCTGCCATCACTCACGCTACCCGCGGCTAGCTGGATTCTCCACCCGAGACCGCAACTCGCCTGTGACTTCATCGCTGTCACTCGGGTGACTTGCAGTCACAGTTGGAGGATCCAGCAGTGGCCACGAGTGACCTAAGTGACATCTTCGATGATCGCGCTTCTCACCTCAGTTGCTGTGTGGAGCTGACAGGAGTGGCGGTGTTCTTCTGCAGCTCTTGTCACCTTCATGTTGCAGAGCTGGAAGCGATGCGGGACCTCCGTGGATTACGCCGGAAATGGATGGCTTTTTCGGGCTTAAAAAAGTGGTGAATGAGGGTATTTGTTAGTGTTTATTATTCCAAATAAAGGATTTCTTCGGGTGTATCGAAAGTATCTCGGGGAGACGCCTGACATGATTAATCTTGGACTTAGTGGCAGCTAGGGGCTGCTGCCATTAACTCCTTATTACCCTGATTGTCAACGCACTAGGACAAATCGGGAAGAGTTGGGTAGAGTCCCAGAACTGTCTCATCTAATGGATGCGGCTATTCTGGGCAGCTGCTGGCTGATATTGTTAGGTTGGGGGGCTCCCTATAATGTGGGGCTCCCCATCCTGAGAATACCAGCCTTCAGCCATTTGACTTTACCCTGGCTGGTATCAAAATGTGGGGAACCACACGTTTTTTTTAAATTAATTATTTATTTATTTTACTGCTCGATATTGACACGCCCAATGGCGGCTGTGGTTGGTTGCAGTGAGACAGCTGTCACTCAGCGTGGGGGCGTGTCTCACTGCAACCAATCATAGGCGCCGGTGGGCGGGGAAAGCAGGGAATACGAGATTGATTAATGAGCGGCCGGCTTTTTCAAAATAGTAAAAGCCGCCAGAGTTTTTTTAACAGCTGTGCAGCACCGCACCGGTGATTGGGGAACGGTGAGTATGAGAGAGGTTGGAGACTGACCGACAGACTTGAGAGAGGGACAGACAAGACAGACAGACCGACCGACGGACTGAGGGAGATTGACCGATATACACAGAAAAAGAAAGAATGACCGACATCGCTAGAAAAAAAGCACAAAACGAATATGGAGCATACGGAGATGCATCCGTGTCAAGTACGTGTGCTCACGGACCCATAGACCTCCATTGGGTCCGTGTGTGCGTGTTTAACCGCATTGGAAAACTCTAGTGTGTATAGGGAGCTAAATGAAAATCCCACTCTCCCTTTTAATGAGGAAATGAAGAAATTATTGCAGGAAGGGGTATTTACTGGAGCCATTTCAAAGAAATTGCGTGAAGCTTTGTATTGTGACCATCCTATTACACCTATTTACCACTCACTCCCCAAGGTGCATAAAGAGGTTTTTCCTCCCCCACTGAGACCTATCAATTCTGGGATAGGATCTTTCAGCGAACGCCTTGAGGAGTGGGTGGATCACTATTTACAACCGCTTGTGGCTTTACCTCCTAGCCACCTAAGAGATAGCAAAGCAGCTATTAATATGGTAGAAAAAATTGAATGGGGGAATGATTATCTGTGGCTCTCATGTGATGTTATTGTATTATATTTGTCAATTACACATTCTGTTGCACTGGAAAGCCTGATATATTATTTGTCTAATTACAGTGAGTATACATTTGAAATCCAACATTTTTTTGTTACTTGCAACTAATTTTTAGCTCACCCACAATTATTTTGTTTTTGATGAGAGGTATTATTTGCAGATGCAGGGTGTGAGTATGGAGCCAAATTTTCACCATTTTTAGCAAATTTAACTATGTCAGTGTGGGAGGAGAGATATATTTTTCATTCCAACAATCCATTTAGACACAATATTTTTTGGCTGGGAGGTTTTATTGATGATTTGGTCTTTGTTTGGAGGGGATAGAAGGATTCTGTGTCCTCCTTTTTTCATATCTTAACAACAATAGTTTCAATCGTAAATTCACATGTCATATGAAAGAGTCATCGATTAATTTTTTAGATTTGACTTTCAATATAGATCCAGTTCGGAAAAAAGTGTTGGTAGAACCCTACCGTAAACCTACTGCTGTGAATAGTATACTGATGGCAAATTCATGTCACGCCAGTCATGTTATCAGGAACATACCTACTGGTGAATTGATTTGAACTAAAAGAAATAGTACTGAAGAAAATACTTATTTGAAAGCTGGTAAAAAGATTAAAATTTAGGGGTTACCCAAACTGGTCCCTACAAAGAGCAAGAGGCATAGTGGATAATTTAAATAGACAGGATTTGTTGGAATACAAAAATATCAAAGAAAAAAATAATGATTTAAGTATAGTCTTCAGTACTAAATTTAGTCCACAGTATCAACAAATAGTCTCCATTATTAAAAAACATTTACCCATTTTGGAGCAAAGTGGTGAATTGAAAGAGATACTTAAAAACTATTCAATTAGATTTGTTGCTAGGAGGGCTCCTGCTATAGGATCCATGTTGAGTGCAAAATTATTCACTGATCCAGACAAAAAACTGAAACAAAATTGGATGAAAACTGTAGGCTGTTATGGTTGTGGTGCAAATACATTATTAAAACTAAAACATTTTTTTTCTATGAAAAATGAAGAAAAAAAAACCGTTGAGATTCATTCCTTTATTCATTGCAACACAGAAAATGTAATGTATCTTATTGATTGCAGTATCTGCAGACTTCAATATGTTGGTTGCACCACTAACTCATTGAAACAGCGTATTAGAAAACATTTGTCTGATTCAATGAATTTGCCCATTGCAGGAGCCTCTGCGGTCTCTAAATATTTTGCAATTGTGCATAAGGGAAATTTAAAAAGTTTTTCCTTCAGGGGAATAGAGGTGATTCCAAACCACACAGGGCTGGCGATTATAGAAGTAAAATCCTATCTAGAGAAAGTAGGTGGATTTTTTTACTGGAGACTAGAGTTCCTGCCGAATTGAACAGCAGAATGCATCTAATCACACAATATTAATAAAAGAAGGAAAGGTGGGGAGAGGATAAGAGAGGGGATAGAGGGGGTTGAGGGATGAAGGGAAATGGAAAAGGGGAAGGGGAAAAAAAATGTATTTTTTTTTGTTTTGTTTTCCTCTCCCAAAGGTTTGGGTTTTTTTTTTCTTTCTCTCCTCTCTCTCGATTCAATAAAAAGTTATATATTCATCTTCAACCTACTTCATGATGCTGTATTGTCTGTGAACCTAATTGGTGATCGTTTATGATATACAGATCCTGCTTGTTTTGTAGGTTGTATTTTTCATATATATACTGTATATCTACAACTATTTTGTTGCAGTTTTCTTATATTACTGTTTATTAATTGTTAAACGTATGCATTATTTGTCTATATATAAAACATGTTCAATTTATGTATTTTTCTAGCAATATTCTTGAACTGAGTTTCAACCATCTACTCAGATGTTTTTAATTGGTTTGTTTCACTCCTTCTAATTGTGTCATAATATATTCCACATTAGAGGATATATTGTCAGTGTTAGAACTCAGTTTAAGTGGGACCGTGAAGAAGGCGCATAGCGCTGAAACATGTAATCCCTTGCTGGATTGCTATTGTTTGGATGGAGGTCCTTCTATTTTTTTTGTATGACATAATGGATTAATAAAGAAGAAGATTTTTATAACTTTGGTGAAATTTCATCTTTTTGCTGGATCCCAATTCTTCTAAATTTTATATATATATATATATATATATATATATACATATATAAAAATATATAAAATCTAATATATAAAGCTATGTATGTATGTATGTATGTATGTATGTATGTACATATGTGTGTGTATGTATGTGTATGTCCGCTAAAGGAATACGCAGCATCACACTTACAATCACGAAATTTTGCACAGACGGTTCATGTGAGTCAGGGAACATCATAGACTATGTTTTGAGGAGAAAATTTAACTGAGTGCTTGACAGTTATTCACCAAGTCAGTGGAGCTGGGAGCTTTAGGTCATTAATAGGAGCTGTGATTGGTTGTTATAAGAACAAAGGACATTCTTAGTATAAGAAGCTTCTGTGTGAGATAATATAACTATGGAGAGACGATAAAGACAGACAGACAGAGAGAGATAGACACAGAGGGAGACAGAGAGTGACAGATAGTGAAAGAGACAAACAGAGAGAGGCTGACAGGGAAAGATACAAACAGACAGGGAGAGAGACAGAAAGACAAAGACAGACAGGGAAAGAGGCAGACAGGGAAAGTGACAAAGACAGACAGGGAGAGAGACAGACAAAGAAACAGACAGGGAAAGAGACAGATGGACAGGGAAAGAGGCAGAGAGGGAAAGAGGCAGACAAAGAGAGAGACAGACAGAGGGAGAGAAAGAGATAAAGACAGAGAGTGATAGACAGTGAAAGAAACAGACAGAGAGAGGCAGGCAGGAAAAAAGACAAACAGGCAGGGAGAGAAACAGACAAAGACAGACCGGGAAAGAGACACAGACAAACAGAGATAGAAAGGGAAAGAGACAGACAGGGAATGAGACAGACATACACACAGACAGGAAAAGAGGCAGACAGGGAAACAAAGGGAAAGAGGCAGACAAAGAGATAGAGAGGCAGACAGATAGAGACAAGGAAAGAGGCAGACAGGGAAAGAGACAGAAACAGACAGCCAGACAGACAGGAAAAGAGACAGACAGAAAGAGACAGACAGGTAGGGAAAGAGACAGACAGGGAAAGAGGAAGACAGGGAAAGAGGCAGACACAGATACAGACACACAGGTGTTGTGATCCAGGGACCGAGGAGGATCAGAAAAAGAGCAATAACTTAGAAACCCAGAAAATAACCAGAGTGCCTGGAACCTTAACGGACTGCAGACCTAATACTGACACACAACTAGAAGTAGCAGTGGGACGAGCCTACGATGACCTAGTCATCTCGACACAGCCGGAGAACTAAATACTCTAACAGAGAGAAATGTAGAAAAGTTAATCTGCATCGGAGTGGTCCCCAAAGATATAGATAGCCCCCCACATATAAAGATTATGGTGATATAGGAAAACATAATACGTAGCTAGAGAACAGTTTCAGCAAAGATGAGGCCCAAAACAATCTGCATAGAAAAGAATAGGAAAGAGCACTGACTGCAGCCATAAAAACTCTAATAAATACCAGCACGCCTGACATGGTAAAATACTGAGCGTGAATAGGCTCTCCCCTGCTATATCAGTACTCTGGTGTTACTGGGATTCAAGAAAAACATTGATATAGAGAGGGGACTGAATATTGTACCAAGCATGACAAAACACAATACATAACAGAACATGGAGCAAGGTACACAGATACTCCCAGCAGGGAATAATCCAATTCCACCAGGAACTACACACAGGCAAAATCACAAGAAAGTGAAAAACCATAAGCAAAGGTACAAGACCAATTTATCTGAGAGGACTGGTTTCAGGAAGTCCTTAGAACACAGGAAATACAATTGAGCACTGGTAAGGAACAAAAGGAAGCTACATAGTTATATAGGCCCAAACCAAATGGCCTGATTGTAAATCCTACTCAGCTGTCTAGTTCCCACTCAGCAAGTCAATTGCATTACAAGCACTGACCACAAGAGGGACCCCAAATTGGAATCTAATTCAAATGTATTCACAACAGTACCCCCCCTTGAGAAGGGGTCACCGAACCCTCACCAGAACCCCCGGGTTTGTCAGGATAGGCTAGATGAAAAGCACGGATCAAGCGATCAGCATGTATGTCAGAAGCAACCACCCAAGAATTATCCTCCTGACCATAACCTTTCCACTTGACCAGGTACTGGAGCTTTGGTCTGGAAATATGGGAATCCAAAATCTTCTCCACTACATATTCCAGATCCCACTCGACCAACACAGGATCAGGAGACACAGCCATGGGCACTACCAGTTCAACATACTTTTTCAACAAAGACAACAAAGACTTATGAAAGACATTGTGAATCTTGAAAGTCACTGGGAGAGCCAAACGGAAAGAAACAGGATTAATAATGTCCAAAATCTTATAAGCTCCAATAAACCTTGGTTTAAATTTCGGAGAAGAAACTTTCATAGGAACATGTCTTGAAGACAACCAGACCAAGTCCCCTATCTTAAACCGGGGGCCTACAGTCCTACGCTGGTTGGCAAACCGTTGGGCATTTTCCTGGGAGTAGGACAATTTATCCACCACCTGATCCCCAATTTGCTGCATTTTCTCTACTGCAGAATGAACACCCGGGCAGGCTAAAGCGTCCATCTGCCCTAAAGAAAACCGAGGATGAAACCCAAAATTGCAAAATAAAGGAGACATCAAAGTGGCCGAACTAGCTCTATTATTAAGAATTTTTTTTATAGAAAATATTCCTATATAAAGTCAGCGCTGAATTAAGGGTTGATTTTTAATAATTATTTATTTCTATCCTTATTCCAGTAATGGAAACTTGCAATAAATTTCACAAAAAAACACACAAATACACATATGCAACAGTATATACTCTAGAAACGTTATTCCTCTAAAAGATGTGTGGAGCCCCGGCCGGCGGCTACTACCTTCAAATAATTTTCAATAATAATTTTTTGCAATTTAAAAACAGTTTATAATGAAGAAGGGTTGTATGTCTTTTTCCCAGGGAGAAGAATAAAAACATCAAAAAATATCCAAATTATTTTTCCAAAAGGTCAGTTTAAGGTCAAAACAATATTTTCAGAGTTTTAATAACTTCACAAAGAAGGTTATAGTTCCTCCAAGTTTTGCAAATAGTACTACAGAACACGTGCTCCACATAAAAGCAAGCTGCCCTTGGTATGTTTAAGCGCAGACACAGGAGTAATGCAGGAATGCAACAATACATCGGGACACCCGTGACGGGTACCCAGTGCAGGTTACCTGATAAACGATTCCAGTCTGGGGATTCCTAGGCAATGCAATCTCTGCGCGATGTAGGTTTTCTCGTACCTGCAGAGAGTAGTAGTTTCCAGGGATGTTAAACCAGACCATAGGAAAGCTCTTTCCTGGACTGTTTGGACCGATGTATTGTTGCATTCCTGCATTACTCCTGTGTCTGCACTAGGAGTGCGGGAAGTTTAAACATACCAAGGGGAGCCTGGTTTTATGTGGAGCGTGTGTTCTGTAGTACTATTTGCAAAACTTGGAGGAACTGTAACCATACCTCCCAACCGTCCCAGATACAGCGGGACTATCACGATTTGCAGAGTTTGTCCCGTTGCCCCAGGCGGGAGGTCTGTATCCCGTGGCTCCGCCCACCCACTCTCTCCCCGCCTCGCTGCTTTTCCCTCCTACCATCCTAACATGTGTCGTGAGCATTACAGAGCAGAGCACGCTAGTCTCTTTGCTGCTGCTGCTAAGGTAATAAATCTCCCCAGCAGGCACTACCTCACACGCATCATCACCGCACACGCCGGCACTACCCAGCACGCATCATCACTGAACACGCAGGCACTACCTCGCACGCATTATCACCGCACACCCCTGCACTACCGCACGCATTCTCACAGCACACGCCGGCACTACCCAGCACGTATCATCACCGCACACCACTGCACTACCGCACGCATCATCACCGCACACGCCGGCACTACCCCACACGCATCGTTACCGCACACTCTTGCACTACCGCACGCATTATCACAGCACACGCCGGCACTACCCCGCACGCATCATCACCGCACACCCCTGCACTACCGCACGCATCATCACCGCACATGCTGGCACTACCTCGCACGCATAATCACCGCACACCCCTGCACTATTGCTTGCATTATCACCGCACACGCCGGCACTACCCAGCAAGTATCATCACCGCACACCCCTGCACTACCGCACGCATCATCACCGCACACGCCGGCACTACCGCACGCATTGTCACACAACACACTGGCACTACCCCGCACGCAGCATCACCGCACACCCCTGCACTACCGCACGCATTATCACTGCACATGCAGGCACTACTCCGCACGCATCATCACCGCACACACCTGCACTACCGCATGCATCATCACCGCACACGCCGGCACTACCCCGCACGCATCATCACCGCACACCCTTGCACTACCGCACGCATTGTTACACAATACGCTGACACTACCCCGCACGCAGCATCACCACACACCCCTGCACTACCGCACGCATTATCACCGAACATGCAGGCACTACTCCGCACGCATCATCACCGCACACCCCTGCACTACCGCACGCATCATCACCGCACACGCCGGCACTACCCCGCACGCATTATCACTGCACACGTCGGCACTACCCTGCATGCATCATCACCGCACACAACCCGGCATTACTTCAGTGACGTCACCGCTGACAGCGCGACTCCCTTCAGTTGCTGCGTGGAGCTGATAGAGAAAGGTGGTGTACTACTGCCGTTCCTGTCAGCTTCATTAAGCAGAGCTGAGAGCGTCACGGGACCTCTGTGGATTACGTCGGACCTGGAGGGGTATTTGGGGATTTTAATAAAATGGTGAAAGAGGGTGTTTTTTTGTCTTTTATTCCAAATAAAGGATTTTTTGGGTGTATGTGTTTATTTACTTTTACTTACAGGTTAATCATTGGGGGTGTCTCATAGACACCTGCCATGATTAACCCCTTATTACCCCCATTGCCACCGCACCAGGGCAATTCGGGATGAGCCGGGTAGAGTCCCAGGACTGTCGCATCTAATATATGCGTCAATTCCGGGCGGCTGCTGGCTGATATTTTTAGGCTGGGGGGCTCCCCATAACGTGGAGCTCCCCATCCTGAGAATACCAGCCTTCAGCCGTGTGGCTTTATCTTGGCTGGTATCAAAATTGGGGGGGAACTGCACGCCGTTTTTTTAAAATTATTTATTTATTTATTTTACTGCACAATATAGACCCGCCCACTGGCGGCTGTGATTGGTTGCAGTGAGACAGCTGTCACTCAGCATGGAGGCGTGTCTGACTGCAACCAATCATGGGCGCCAGTGGGCGGGGAAAGCAGTGAATACGAGATTGAATAATGGGCGGCCGGCATTTTCAAATCAGGAGAATCCACCGGAGCAGTGTGACAGCCGTGCAGCACCGCGCTGGTGATCGGTGAGTGGGTGAGAGTGAGTGAATAAGTCAGTGAGAGAGTGAGTCAGTGAGTGAGTGAGTTTGAAAGAGAGTGAGTGATTGATTGATTGATTTTCTGACAAGCAATGAATTTATATCACTTCTGGCCATGCTCAGAAGTAAAAACCGGATACGGTACATGCAATTCATTTTCTAGCAAAAAACCTTCCTCTGCGTCCTGTGCGGCCGCCGGAGTGACGATTTTTGCCGCATCCAGCAAAAACCGGATCAAACACAAGTACATGCGGCACAATCCGGCGCTAATAAAAGTCTATGAAAAAAAAACGCACCCGTCAGCAAAAAAAACCCAATGCGTTTTTCCTGCAAAGCGCCGGATTGTGCCGCACAGCAAAAACCTGATGTGTGAACATACCCTTAGCTGCACACCATGTTCAGCTCTCCTCCTGGGTCCTAGCTGCCTGCACACCCTGTTCAGCCCTCCTTCTGGTTCCTAGCTGCCTGCACACCCTGTTCAGCTCTCCTCCTGGGTCCTAGCTGCCTGCACACCATGTTCAGCTCTCCTACTGGGTCCTGGCTGCCTGCACACCCTGTTCAGCTCTCCTACTGGGTCCTAGCTGCCTGCACACCCTGTTCAGCTCTCCTCCTGGGTCCTAGCTGCCTGCACACCCTGTTCAGCTCTCCTCCTGGGTCCTAGCTGCCTGCACATCCTGTTCAGCTCCCCTCCTGGGTCCTAGCTGCCTGCACACCCTTTTCAGCTCTCCTCCTGGGTCCTAGCTGCCTGCACACCCTGTTCAGCTCTCCTCCTGGGTCCTAGCTGCCTGCACACCCTGTTCAGCTCTCCTCCTGGGTCTTAGCTGCCTGTACACCCTGTTCAGCTCTCCTCCTGGGTCCTAGCTGCCTGCACACCCTGTTCAGCTCTCCTCCTGGGTTCTACCTGCCTGCACACCCTGTTAGCTGCCTGCACACCCTGTTCAGCTCTCCTCCTGGGACCTAGCTGCCTGCACACCCTGTTCAGCTCTCCTCCTGGGTCCTAGCTACCTGCACACCCTGTTCAGCTCTCCTCCTGGGTCCTAGCTGCCTGCACACCCTGTTCAGCTCTCCTCCTGGGTCCTAGCTGCCTGCACACCCTGTTCAGCTCTCCTCCTGGGTCCTAGCTGCCTGCACACCCTGTTCAGCTCTCCTCCTGGGTCTTAGCTGCCTGCACACCCTGTTCAGCTCTCCTCCTGGGTCCTAGCTGCCTGCACACCCTGTTCAGCTCTCCTCCTGGGTCCTACCTGCCTGCACACCCTGTTAGCTGCCTGCACACCCTGTTCAGCTCTCCTCCTGGGTCCTAGCTGCCTGCACACCCTGTTCAGCTCTCCTCCTGGGTCCTAGTTGCCTGCACACCCTGTTCAGCTCTCCTCCTGGGCCCTAGCTGCCTGCACACCCTGTTCAGCTCTCCTCCTGGGTCCTAGCTGCCTGCACACCCTGTTCAGCTCTCCTCCTGGGTCCTAGCTGCCTGCACACCCTGTTCAGCTCTCCTCCTGGGTCCTAGCTGCCTGCACACCCTGTTCAGCTCTCCTCCTGGGTCCTAGCTGCCTGCACACCCTGTTCAGCTCTCCTCCTGGGTCCTAGCTGCCTGCACACCCTGTTCAGCTCTCCTCCTGGGTCCTAGCTGCCTGCACACCCTGTTCAGCTCTCCTCCTGGGTCCTAGCTGCCTTCACACCCTGTTCAGCTCTCCTCCTGGGTCCTAGCTGCCTGCACACCCTGTTCAGCTCTCCTCCTGGGACCTAGCTGTCTGCACACCCTATTCAGCTCTCTTTCTGGGTCCTAGCTGCCTGCACACCCTGTTCAGCTCTCCTACTGGGTCCTAGCTGCCTGTACACCCTGTTCAGCTCTCCTCTTGGGTCCTAGCTGCCTGCACACCCTGTTCAGCTCTCCTCCTGGGTCCTAGCTGCCTGCACACCCTGTTCAGCTCTTCTCCTGGGTCCTAGCTGCCTGCACACCCTGTTCAGCTCTCCTCCTGGGTCCTAGCTGCCTGCACACCCTGTTCAGCTCTCCTCCTGGGTCCTAGCTGCCTGCACACCCTGTTCAGCTCTCCTCCTGGGTCCTAGCTGCCTGCACACCCTGTTCAGCTCTTCTCCTGGGTCCTAGCTGCCTGCACACCCTGTTAGCTGCCTGCACACCCTGTTCAGCTCTCCTCCTGGGTCCTACCTGCCTGCACACCCTGTTAGCTGCCTGCACACCCTGATCAGCTCTTCTCCTGGGTCCTAGCTGCCTGCACACCCTGTTCAGCTTTCCTCCTGGGTCCTACCTGCCTGCGCACTCTGTTCAGCTCTCCTCCTGGGTCCTAGCTGCCTGCACACCCTTTTCAGCTCTCCTCCTGGGTCTTAGCTGCCTGCACACCCTGTTCAGCTCTCCTGGGTCCTAGCTGCCTGCACACCCTGTTCAGCTCTCCTCCTGGGTCCTACCTGCCTGCACACCCTGTTAGCTGCCTGCACACCCTGTTCAGCTCTCCTCCTGGGTCCTAGCTGCCTGCACACCCTGTTCAGCTCTCCTCCTGGGTCCTACCTGCCTGCACACCCTGTTAGCTGCCTGCACACCCTGTTCAGCTCTCCTCCTGGGTCCTAGCTGCCTGCACACCCTGTTCAGCTCTTCTCCTGGGTCCTAGCTGCCTGCACACCCTGTTCAGCTCTCCTCCTGGGTCCTAGCTGCCTGCACACCCTGTTCAGCTCTCCTCCTGGGACCTAGCTGTCTGCACACCCTATTCAGCTCTCTTTCTGGGTCCTAGCTGCCTGCACACCCTGTTCAGCTCTCCTACTGGGTCCTAGCTGCCTGTACACCCTGTTCAGCTCTCCTCTTGGGTCCTAGCTGCCTGCACACCCTGTTCAGCTCTCCTCCTGGGTCCTAGCTGCCTGCACACCCTGTTCAGCTCTTCTCCTGGGTCCTAGCTGCCTGCACACCCTGTTCAGCTCTCCTCCTGGGTCCTAGCTGCCTGCACACCCTGTTCAGCTCTCCTCCTGGGTCCTAGCTGCCTGCACACCCTGTTCAGCTCTCCTCCTGGGTCCTAGCTGCCTGCACACCCTGTTCAGCTCTTCTCCTGGGTCCTAGCTGCCTGCACACCCTGTTAGCTGCCTGCACACCCTGTTCAGCTCTCCTCCTGGGTCCTACCTGCCTGCACACCCTGTTAGCTGCCTGCACACCCTGATCAGCTCTTCTCCTGGGTCCTAGCTGCCTGCACACCCTGTTCAGCTTTCCTCCTGGGTCCTACCTGCCTGCGCACTCTGTTCAGCTCTCCTCCTGGGTCCTAGCTGCCTGCACACCCTTTTCAGCTCTCCTCCTGGGTCTTAGCTGCCTGCACACCCTGTTCAGCTCTCCTCCTGGGTCCTAGCTGCCTGCACACCCTGTTCAGCTCTCCTCCTGGGTCCTACCTGCCTGCACACCCTGTTAGCTGCCTGCACACCCTGTTCAGCTCTCCTCCTGGGTCCTAGCTGCCTGCACACCCTGTTCAGCTCTTCTCCTGGGTCCTAGCTGCCTGCACACCCTGTTCAGCTCTCCTTCTGGGTCCTAGCTGCCTGCACACCCTGTTCAGCTCTCCTCCTGGGTCCTAGCTGCCTGCACACCCTGTTCAGCTCTCCTCCTGGGTCCTAGCTGCCTGCACACCCTGTTCAGCTCTCCTCCTGGGTCCTAGCTGCCTGCACACCCTGTTCAGCTCTCCTCCTGGGTCCTAGCTGCCTTCACACCCTGTTCAGCTCCCCTCCTGGGTCCTAGCTGCCTGCACACCCTGTTCAGCTCTCCTCCTGGGACCTAGCTGTCTGCACACCCTGTTCAGCTCTCCTCCTGGGTCCTAGCTGCCTGCACACCCTGTTCAGCTCTCCTACTGGGTCCTAGCTGCCTGCACACCCTGTTAGCTGCCTGCACACCCTGTTCAGCTCTCCTCCTGGGTCCTACCTGCCTGCACACCCTGTTAGCTGCCTGCACACCCTGATCAGCTCTTCTCCTGGGTCCTAGCTGCTTGCACACCCTGTTCAGCTTTCCTCCTGGGTCCTAGCTGCCTGCGCACTCTGTTCAGCTCTCCTCCTGGGTCCTAGCTGCCTGCGCACCCTGTTCAGCTCTCCTCCTGGGTCCTAGCTGCCTGCGCACCCTGTTCAGCTCTCCTCCTGGGTCCTAGCTGCCTGCGCACCCTGTTCAGCTCTCCTCCTGGGTCCTAGCTGCCTGCGCACCCTGTTCAGCTCTCCTCCTGGGTCCTAGCTGCCTGCGCACCCTGTTCAGCTCTCCTCCTGGGTCCTAGCTGCCTGCGCACCTTGTTTAGCTCTCCTCCTGGGTCCTAGCTGCCTGCGCACCCTGTTCAGCTCTCCTCCTGGGTCCTAGCTGCCTGTACACCCTGTTCAGCTCTCCTCCTGGGTCCTAGCTGCCTGCGCACCCTGTTCAGCTCTCCTCCTGGGTCCTAGCTGCCTGCGCACCCTGTTCAGCTCTCCTCCTGGCTCCTAGCTGCCTGCACACAATGCTCAGCTCTCCTCCTGGGTCTTAGCTGCCTGCAAACCCTGTTCAGCTCTCCTCCTGGGTCCTAGCTGCCTGCACACCCTGTTCAGCTCTCCTCCTGGGTCCTAGCTGCCTGCACACCCTGTTCAGCTCTCCTCCTGGGTTTTAGCTGCCTGCACACCCTGTTCAGCTCTCCTCCTGGGTCCTAGCTGCCTGCACACCCTGTTAGCTGCCTGCACACCCTGTTCAGCTCTCCTCCTGGGTCCTACCTGCCTGCACACCCTGTTAGCTGCCTGCACACCCTGATCAGCTCTTCTCCTGGGTCCTAGCTGCCTGCACACCCTGTTCAGCTTTCCTCCTGGGTCCTACCTGCCTGCGCACTCTGTTCAGCTCTCCTCCTGGGTCCTAGCTGCCTGCACACCCTTTTCAGCTCTCCTCCTGGGTCTTAGCTGCCTGCACACCCTGTTCAGCTCTCCTCCTGGGTCCTAGCTGCCTGCACACCCTGTTCAGCTCTCCTCCTGGGTCCTACCTGCCTGCACACCCTGTTAGCTGCCTGCACACCCTGTTCAGCTCTCCTCCTGGGTCCTAGCTGCCTGCACACCCTGTTCAGCTCTTCTCCTGGGTCCTAGCTGCCTGCACACCCTGTTCAGCTCTCCTCCTGGGTCCTAGCTGCCTGCACACCCTGTTCAGCTCTCCTCCTGGGTCCTAGCTGCCTGCACACCCTGTTCAGCTCTCCTCCTGGGTCCTAGCTGCCTGCACACCCTGTTCAGCTCTCCTCCTGGGTCCTAGCTGCCTGCACACCCTGTTCAGCACTCCTCCTGGGTCCTAGCTGCCTTCACACCCTGTTCAGCTCCCCTCCTGGGTCCTAGCTGCCTGCACACCCTGTTCAGCTCTCCTCCTGGGACCTAGCTGTCTGCACACCCTGTTCAGCTCTCCTCCTGGGTCCTAGCTGCCTGCACACCCTGTTCAGCTCTCCTACTGGGTCCTAGCTGCCTGCACACCCTGTTCAGCTCTCCTCCTGGGTCCTAGCTGCCTGCACACCCTGTTCAGCTCTCCTTCTGGGTCCTAGCTGCCTGCACACCCTGTTCAGCTCTCCTCCTGGGTCCTAGCTGCTTGCACACCCTGTTCAGCTCTCCTCCTGGGTCTTAGCTGCCTGCACACCCTGTTCAGCTCTTCTCCTGGGTCCTAGCTGCCTGCACACCCTGTTAGCTGCCTGCACACCCTGTTCAGATCTCCTCCTGGGTCCTACCTGCCTGCACACCCTGTTAGCTGCCTGCACACCCTGATCAGCTCTTCTCCTGGGTCCTAGCTGCCTGCACACCCTGTTCAGCTTTCCTCCTGGGTCCTAGCTGCCTGCGCACTCTGTTCAGCTCTCCTCCTGGGTCCTAGCTGCCTGCGCACCCTGCTCAGCTCTCCTCCTGGGTCCTAGCTGCCTGCGCACCCTGTTCAGCTCTCCTCCTGGGTCCTAGCTGCCTGCGCACCATGTTCAGCTCTCCTCCTGGGTCCTAGCTGCCTGCGCACCCTGTTCAGCTCTCCCCCTTGGTCCTAGCTGCCTGCGCACCCTGTTCAGCTCTCCTCCTGGGTCCTAGCTGCCTGCACACCCTGTTCAGCTCTCCTACTGGGTCCTAGCTGCCTGCACACCCTGTTCAGCTCTCCTCCTGGGTCTTAGCTGCCTGCACACCCTGTTCAGCTCTCCTCCTGGGTCCTAGCTGCCTGCACACCCTGTTCAGCTCTCCTCCTGGGTCCTACCTGCCTGCACACCCTGTTAGCTGCCTGCACACCCTGTTCAGCTCTCCTCCTGGGTCCTAGCTGCCTGCACACCCTGTTCAGCTCTCCTTTTGGGTCCTAGCTGCCTGCACACCCTGTTCAGCTCTCCTCCTGGGACCTAGCTGCCTGCACACCCTGTTCAGCTCTCCTCCTGGGTCCTAGCTGCCTGCACACCCTGTTCAGCTCTCCTCCTGGATCCTAGCTGCCTGCACACCCTGTTCAGCTCTCCTCCTGGGTCCTAGCTGCCTGCACAACCTGTTCAGCTCTCCTCCTGGGTCCTAGCTACCTGCACACCCTGTTCAGCTCTCCTCCTGGGTCCTAGCTGCCTTAACACCCTGTTCAGCTCTCCTCCTGGGTCCTAGCTGCCTGCACACCCTGTTCAGCTCTCCTCCTGGGACCTAGCTGTCTGCACACCCTGTTCAGCTCTTCTTCTGGGTCCTAGCTGCCTGCACACCCTGTTCAGCTCTCCTACTGGGTCCTAGCTGCCTGTACACCCTGTTCAGCTCTCCTCTTGGGTCCTAGCTGCCTGCACACCCTGTTCAGCTCTCCTCCTGGGTCCTAGCTGCCTGCACACCCTGTTCAGCTCTCCTCCTGGGTCCTAGCTGCCTGCACACCCTGTTCAGCTCTCCTCCTGGGTCTTAGCTGCCTGCACACCCTGTTCAGCTCTTCTCCTGGGTCCTAGCTGCCTGCACACCCTGTTAGCTGCCTGCACACCCTGTTCAGCTCTCCTCCTGGGTCCTACCTGCCTGCACACCCTGTTAGCTGCCTGCACACCCTGATCAGCTCTTCTCCTGGGTCCTAGCTGCCTGCATACCCTGTTCAGCTTTCCTCCTGGGTCCTAGCTGCCTGCACACTCTGTTCAGCTCTCCTCCTGGGACCTAGCTGTCTGCACACCCTGTTCAGCTCTCCTCCTGGGTCCTAGCTGCCTGCACACCCTTTTCAGCTCTTCTCCTGGGTCTTAGCTGCCTGCACACCCTGTTAGCTGCCTGCACACCCTGTTCAGCTCTCCTCCTGGGTCCTAGCTGCCTGCACACCCTGTTCAGCTCTTCTCCTGGGTCCTAGCTACCTGCACACCCTGTTCAGCTCTCCTCCTGGGTCCTAGCTGCCTGCACACCCTGTTCAGCTCTCCTCCTGGGTCCTAGCTGCCTGCACACCCTGTTCAGCTCTCCTCCTGGGTCCTAGCTGCCTGCACACCCTGTTCAGCTCTCCTCCTGGGTCCTAGCTGCCTGCACACCCTGTTCAGCTCTCCTCCTGGGTCCTAGCTGCCTGCACACCCTGTTCAGCTCTCCTCCTGGGTCCTAGCTGCCTTCACACCCTGTTCAGCTCTCCTCTTGGGTCCTAGCTGCCTGCACACCCTGTTCAGCTCTCCTCCTGGGACGTAGCTGTCTGCACACCCTGTTCAGCTCTCCTCCTGGGTCCTAGCTGCCTGCACACCCTGTTCAGCTCTCCTCCTGGGTCTTAGCTGCCTGCACACCCTGTTCAGCTCTCCTCCTGGGTCCTAGCTGCTTGCACACCCTGTTCAGCTCTCCTCCTGGGTCCTAGCTGCCTTCACACCCTGTTCAGCTCTCCTCTTGGGTCCTAGCTGCCTGCACACCCTGTTCAGCTCTCCTCCTGGGACCTAGCTGTCTGCACACCCTGTTCAGCTCTCGTCCTGGGTCCTAGCTGCCTGCACACCCTGTTCAGCTCTCCTCCTGGGTCTTAGCTGCCTGCACACCCTGTTCAGCTCTTCTCCTGGGTCCTAGCTGCCTGCACACCCTGTTAGCTGCCTGCACACCCTGTTCAGCTCTCCTCCTGGGTCCTACCTGCCTGCACACCCTGTTAGCTGCCTGCACACCCTGATCAGCTCTTCTCCTGGGTCCTAGCTGCTTGCACACCCTGTTCAGCTTTCCTCCTGGGTCCTAGCTGCCTGCGCACTCTGTTCAGCTCTCCTCCTGGGTCCTAGCTGCCTGCGCACCCTGTTCAGCTCTCCTCCTGGGTCCTAGCTGCCTGCGCACCCTGTTCAGCTCTCCTCCTGGGTCCTAGCTGCCTGCGCACCCTGTTCAGCTCTCCTCCTGGGTCCTAGCTGCCTGCGCACCCTGTTCAGCTCTCCTCCTGGGTCCTAGCTGCCTGCGCACCCTGTTCAGCTCTCCTCCTGGGTCCTAGCTGCCTGCGCACCCTGTTTAGCTCTCCTCCTGGGTCCTAGCTGCCTGCGCACCCTGTTCAGCTCTCCTCCTGGGTCCTAGCTGCCTGTACACCCTGTTCAGCTCTCCTCCTGGGTCCTAGCTGCCTGCGCACCCTTTTCAGCTCTCCTCCTGGGTCCTAGCTGCCTGCGCACCCTGTTCAGCTCTCCTCCTGGGTCCTAGCTGCCTGCACACAATGCTCAGCTCTCCTCCTGGGTCTTAGCTGCCTGCAAACCCTGTTCAGCTCTCCTCCTGGGTCCTAGCTGCCTGCACACCCTGTTCAGCTCTCCTCCTGGGTCCTAGCTGCCTGCACACCCTGTTCAGCTCTCCTCCTGGGTTTTAGCTGCCTGCACACCCTGTTCAGCTCTCCTCCTGGGTCCTAGCTGCCTGCACACCCTGTAGTTAACTCCCTGCCTGTTCTGCACATTGCTGATCTGTGGCGGCTCAGAGCGATCACGGACAGCTTCTGCAGTTTCAATTTGCTGGATGGGTGTGGATGGGGAGTGGATATGGGTGTGGCTGTTTGTAAAATGGGTGTGGTTAGGGGAGTTGCCTAAAAATTGCCGAACTTTGTCCCTCTTTCCTTTCTTTAAAAGTTGGGAGGTATGCTGTAAACTTCCTTGTGAAGTTATTAAAACTCTGAAAATAATGTTTTGACCTTAAACAGACCTGTTGGAAAAATAATTTGGATATATTTGGATGTTTTTATTCCTCTCTCTAGGAAAAAAACATACAACCCTTCTTCATTATAAACTGTTTTTTAATCGCAAAAAAATTTTATTTGAAGGTGGTAGCCGCCGACCGGGGCTCCACACATCTTTTAGAGGAAAAACTTTTCTAGAGTATATTCTGTTGCATATGTGTATTTGTGTGTTTTTTTTTTAAATTATCGCAAGTTTTCCATTACTGGACTAAGGATAGAAATAAATAATTATAATTAAAAATCAACCCTTAATTCAGCACTGATTTTATATAGGAATATTTTCTATAAAAATAATTTTTTATTTGACCCTAGGCAAAATTTAGCAGTTATGCCTAAAAATCGAGCTGCAGAATTATAGGAACAGTGGGTTTGAGCGCTAATCATTATCCCCTGGATATATATAAAATTTAATAACTGTATTATTAAGAGCAAACTCAGACGAAGACAAAAAAGAAACCCAGTCATCTTGATCAGTCGACACAAAAAATCTCAAATAGGTTTCCAAAGTCTGATTTGTCCTCTCAGTTTGTCCATTGGTCTGAGGATGAAACGCAGAAGAGAAGGACAACTCAATTCCCAGCCTAGAACAAAAAGCTCTCCAAAATCTAGACACAAACTGGACTCCCCTGTCGGACACAATGTTTTCAGGAATACCATGCAAACGAACCACCTGACGAAGAAACAAAGGCATTAACTCCGAAACTGATGGCAACTTAGGCTGCGGCACCAAATGAATAATTTTGAAAAATCTATCACAGATTACCCAAACAACTGACATCCCCAGAGAAACAGGGAGATCAGAAATAAAATCCATTGAGATGTGAGCCCATGGTCTCTTGGGCACTGGCAATGACAATAACAGTCCACTAGAACGAGAACAACAAGGCTTGGATCTCGAACAGATCCCACAGGATTGCACAAAACTCCTCACATCACGAGATAGAGAAGGCCACCAGAAGGATGTACTCACCAAATTCCTGATGCCAAAAATCCCAGGATGACCAGCCAACACAGAACAATGAATTTCAGACATCACTTTACTCCTCCATTGGTCAGGAACATACAATTTCCCCACAGGACATCTTTCAGGTTTGTTCTCCTGAAATTCCTCAAGAGCAAGTCTAAAATCAGGTGAAATCGATGAGAGAATCACTCCCTCATGCAGGATGGTAGCAGGCTCCATCACAACAAGAGAATCAGCAAAGAAACTCATAGAAAGGGCATCCGCCTTAATATTCTTAGTGCCCAGAATATAAGAAACCACAAAATTAAAGCGCGTAAAAAACAAGGCCCATATAGCCTGCCTGGGATTCAACCTCCTGGCAGATTCAAGATTGATCAAATTCTTATGATCAGTGAGTACAACAATCTGATGTCTTGCCCCAACCAGCCAATATTGCCATTCCTCAAAGGCCCACTTCATAGCAAATAATTCCCTATTCCTCACATTATAATTTTGTTCTGGTGGAGAAAATTTCTGGGAAAAGAAAGCACAGGGTCTACGTTTAGAAGTCACAGGGTCTCTTTGAGACAAGACAGCCCTTGCTCCGATCTCTGACACATTGATCTCCACCTGGAATAGAAGAGACACATCAGGTTGCCGCAAGACTCAAGCAGAAGTAAACCTCCTTTTCAGCTCCTGAAAGGCCAAGTCTGCCTCTGGAGACCAATTGACAACATCAGCTCCCTTTTTGGTCAAATCAGCCAACGACTTGACAATACTGGAAAAATTGCCAATAAATTTACTATAAAAATTAGCAAAACCCCAAAACTTCTGAACGGCTTTCAAAAAAGTAGGCTGAACCCAATCATGAATGGCCTGGACCTTGATCGGTTCCATTTCAATAGAACATGGGGACAAAATAAACCCCAAAATATAGATCTTTTGTATGCCAAAAAGACATTTCGATCCCTTGACATATAACGCATTGTTATTACTATTACTTACTAACTTGAGCCCTGCTCATTTTAGGCTTCAAATCTGGATAAATTGCCTGAGCTCACCACGTACTCCTTGGGGATCTTGCCGTGTCCTGCAGCCAGCGTTCTCTCTGAACGTGTCCTCAGTGCTGCTAGGGGTGTGCTGACAGATAAGCACACGCGTCTGTCCACTGACAATGTGGACATACTAACGTTCACCAAGATAAGGAAGCCATGGCTCTCAGAGTACTTTTCTTCCCCTGGCTCAGCCAGAGGAGGCGAAAGGCACGTGTATTTTTGAGAGTGCTTCATGCAAAGTATCTTTTTCATCTTGAAAATGGGGGTCAACTGATGCCAGTCAAGTGGGGTGTGTGTGGCCCAATTAGTGGAAACGAGGGAGACTGTGGCTGAAGTCCCCTCGCTTTTGAAAAAAGAACCAAGATGAACAAGTCATGGCTCTCAGAGGACTTTTCTTCCCCTGGGTCAGCCAGGGGAGGCGAAAGGCACGCGTATTTTTGAGAGTGCTTCATGCAAAGCTTCTTTTTCATTTTGAAAAGAGGGGTCAACTGATGCCAGTCAAGTGGGGTGTGTGTGGCCCAATTAGGGGAAACGAGAAAGACTGTGGTTGGAGTCCCCTCGCTGTTTTTTACATGATTTTCGAAGTGCATGACATGCCTAAGAGGTTTAGTTTCAGCATCTCAAACTTGTTGGCTACAGAAAGGCTGCCTTTACACCCTTTTGTCACCGAGGACTTTCGAGACCTTATGCCCATTGCAGTGCCCCAAGAGCCGATGGCCATTCACCACTCCTTCTCCAAGAAAGGGGTGCCTGTGCTAACACAGCAGGTCGCACACAACATCACCAATTCCTTGAGAAACTGTGTGTGACAGGGTGCATTTCACCACAGATACTTGGACCAGTAAGCATGGACAGGGGAGTTACATGTTGCTAATTGGGCACTGGGTAACTACGGTGAGAGATGGAGAAGGGTCTGCTGTACAAGTCTTTCCGTCCCCACGAGTTATGTGTCAATCCTTCTTTTGTATGTACAAGTTACTCCACTGATTCTGCCTCATCAACCTCGTGTTGTTCCTGCACCTCAGCCCAAACCCTGTGTGGTCAGGCCACCCTTCCTTGTAACTGCGCCCAAGGAATCCCACACACCTCCTTACTATGCTGGCAGCATAGCTCAAGGTCATCAGGCGGTCAAATGTTTACTTTGAAATGTAGGGGAAATGTGAGACACCGCTGAGGAGTTGTGGACAGTTATCTCTGTAGAGTGAGACCGAGTTTCATCAATGGTTGTCTCCACTCAACCAGCAGCCAGGGAATGCCGGGTGCGACAATGATGCAAAACAGTCTGCGGCCCTTCTTCAGGGCAATGTGACACACGTGTCTTGTATGGCTCACGTGTTGAACCTGGTTGTCCAGCAATTTTTAAACCACTATCCCGGCCTACATGGCCTTCTGCAGAGGGCACGGTGTAACGCCTGCCTGGGTCGACACATTCAGACGGGCTGCAAAGGATAGGCTAGAGGGAAGCCACTCAACAAGCTGGACCCCCAGAACCCTGAAACCCTTTAACCCCTATACAGTGATTTTGAATGACACAGGGCCCAAGTTGATCAATACCTGTGGAAGGCTGCAGTTCCAGAGAATAGTAGGCATGCAGGGTCAAAACATTAATTGAGGAAGAGGAACAGAATGGGAGGGACAGAACTTAATCAGAAAACAAGCAGAGGTGAAATGCGAATCGGCCAACGAAGTACATAAACAGCAAGCAGGAAAAGTAGTCACGTAAAAGCACACAAAATCATAAAACTGAACTGGGGGTAACAGTAAACAGAGGTTCATAGCTATGTCTGGCAGTGGTCTAGAGACAGGAGGGGCCTAAAAAAGGATGTTGTGTCTTCCCATTGGTTGTAGCTGAATGATGGTACTTCATCTGTGAGATACCCATCACCTGCATTCAGCCATTGGTTCTGCATCTGTGAAGGTAACGCAGCCCAGTGGCTGACCATAACCTGCGTCCACCAACGCCGCTGGCATCGACTCCTCTCCCATCATCAGCACTATGCACAAAAGGAACATGTTGTCACCTTGCGACAGGAGTAAAAATTGACGTAGCGGACTACGGTGGTGACTTAACAGCCGTGTGCGGCAATGATGCAAACATGGCTGCTGGCCTTCGTCAGGGTAATGTGACACACATGACTTGTATGGCTCACGTGTTTAATCTGATTCTCTAGCAATTTTTAAAACAACATCCTGGCCTACATGGCCTTGTACAGCGGGCACGCTCGCTATGTGCTCACTTCCATCGTTCGCACCCAGCAGCTCAACAACTTTCATCGCTCCTGAAGTCTTAAGGTCTGATGGTTAAATGCCCGAAATGTGATGTTCCGACACACAGGAATTGGAATCTGCACATGTTGCAGCATCTGTGGCAGCACCGCAGAGCCCTGCTGAAATACCTTATGATGTATACCCTGGGATAACTTGATTCAGAGGTGGTGCAGATCACGCTGCTGGAGTGGTGTCAGACCAAAGACCTATGCACCGTTCTACACAGTTTACAAATGTCGACGAAGATGTTTCACACTGGCGATGCCATTCTCAGCATGACAATTTTGGTCATCTACATGATGGAGCACACTGTAAGTATTAATCGGAGTCAGGTGTTGGTACAAGAGGAAGGGTAGCAAGTACTGGAGGAGTCATATGTGGAAGGGATAACAAGATCTACATAGTCCAGACGGTCAGCGGCACCTTGGTGGCAGTCATGGTACGGTGGGGGAAAGGGATTATCAAAGGCGCATAGTATCAGCAAAACTGTTGAGGAAGGTGCTGGAGCCCAGGAAGAAATGGAGGACGAACTGGCGATGGGCATGGAATACTCATCAGATGAGTGAGAGCTTGGTCACATTTCGGTTGTGCGAGGTTGGGGGGAGAGGGCAGAGGAAGGAGGCATGATTCTCACCTCTCCGCCACCAACACACCAAGGACTTGGTCCTCCTGGATGCACAAGACACATGAGCGCCTTCTTGTTGCACTACCTACAACATGACCCTCGGATTGTACGAATTCCAAGTCATGCTGACTACTGGGTTGCCACACTGTTAGATCCCCGATAGAACACAACATTTTGCGAAATAACTCGTGCCATAGAAAGGGACGCACGTATGCAGGACTATCAACAGTGTTACGCAATCTTAGATCTGCTTTTCCACTAAACACCAGTGGTGCACAGAGTGAATCTCAACACTTTGTCATGGATAGGAGGATATGGTCTTACTTGTCCACATCTGATGGACCGAGGGCTGGCTGCTGTGCTGAGACGGCATTGAGTACGGTGTCCCTGCAGAGTTGCACTTTTGGTCATATACAAACTGAGTTGAAAAAGGAGAGATGCTGGTGGAAAGGGGAACAGGTGTGTTGAAAGGGTAAAAACGTTTTTGTCCGTGGGTTTGGTGGTTAAGCAACATTAACATTTGCTGAAGAAACAACATCTGTTATGGTGGGACTGGCAGATTTGGATAAGGTGGTATATACTATGTTACCGCTATATAAAAAAATTAAGAAGAAAAGAAAGAGAAAGCTAGATATCCCAATCGCCATTTGGTGTCCACCGCGCTCACAGATGGAAAAGGAGAGGTTGGCAACTGGAAGGTTAGGTGGAGGATACAGAGCAGGTTGACTCTGAAACAAATAGTAGCCTGAACTGAGTTAGACGTCACTCGGATCTGGAGACTGGGAGCCCTGTTAGCGTCACAGGGTCCACACGACCACCTAGCCCCGGAACTCCCTGTTAACAAAACAGGGGCCATTGGGCACGCTGTCCGTGTGCGTAGGGGACACACCTGTGGACAGCAGGCGCATCAGCAGCAGCAGGCCTGTTTATGCCACTGGGCTGCACTAGCAGGACTGGTAGGACAGGAGCTGTTCTTAAACGTTCTGCGTTACCAACTGTGGTTGCGGCCTGCATCGATGAACTATCCCTGCCTACCTCTGGGCTAAAGCCGCAATGTGTTCAACACATGGAGGTGTGCTCTTTCGTAGCATAATAGAAGACTGCGCACCTCCTTGTTGGCTCCAGCATGTTTTATAACCTGGGTCCGCCCCAAACCAGGGTGGACCACAATGCCCCTCCTGGAGACAAAAGCAGAGTGACACGTCATGAATGGCATAACTAGCGTCCTATTTGGAACCGCCACTTGAATGATGACCTCATGGCTGCCACGACCACAACACCTCAACAGTAGAGATGAGCGAACCGGTCCCGGTTCGGCTCGAGTTCGGTTCGCCGAACAGAGGTCTCGTTCGAGTTCGGTTCGTCGAACGATCGACGAACCGAACTCGAACCACATAGGAAACAATGGCAGGCAATCACAAACACATAAAAACACCTAGAAAACACCCTCAAAGGTGTCCAAAAGGTGACAAACAACTCACAACACAACACAAACACATGGGAAAGGGACAAGGACATATACTCATGCGAAAACAAAAGAGCTGGACAAGGAAAAAGAGGAGGACACACAGATATATGATTATATGCAAGGAAACGTCGATGCCATTACTGTGCAACTTGAGCCCTGCTCATTTTAGGCTTCCAATCTGGATAAATTGCCTGAGCTTGCCACGTACGCCTTGGGGATCTTGTCGTGTCCTGCAGCCAGCGTTCTCTCGGAACCTGTCTTCATTGCTGCTGGGGGTCTGCTGGCAGATAAGCACACGTGTCTGTCCACTGAAAATGTGGACATGGCTCTCAGAGGACTTTTCTTCCCCTGGGTCAGCCAGGGGAGGCGAAAGGCACGCGTATTTTTGATTGCTTCATGCAAAGCATCTTTTTCATTTTGAAAAGGGGGGTCAACTGATGCCAGTCAAGTGGGGTGTGTGTGGCCCAATTAGTGGAAATGAGGGAGACTGTGGTTGGAATCCCCTCGCTGTGTTTTACATGATTTTCGAAGGGCATGGCATGCCTAAGAGGTTGAGTTTCATCATCTGCAACTTGTTGGCTACAGAAAGGCTGCCTTTACACCCTTTTGAGACCGAGGATTTTCGAGACCTTATCCCCATTGCAGTGCCCCAAGAGTCGATGGTCAGTCGTCACTCCTTCTCCAAGAAAGGCGTGCCCGCGCTACCACAGCAGGTCGCACATAAAATCAACCATTCCTTGAGAAACTCTGTGAGTGACAGGGTGCATTTCACCACAGATACTTGGACCAGTAAGCATGGACAGGGGAGTTACATGTTGCTGACTGGGCACTGGGTAACTATGGTGAGAGATGGAGAACGGTTTGCTGTACAAGTCTTGCCGTCCCCACGAGTTGTGTGTCAATCCTTCCTCTGTATGTACAAGTTCCTCCACTGCTTCTGTCTCCTCAACCTCGTGTGGGTCCTCCACCTCGGCCCAAACCCTGTGTGGTCAGGCCACCCTTCCTTGTAACTGCGCCCAAGGAATCCCACACACCTCCTTACTATGCTGGCAGCACAGCTCAACAGCATGATGCGGTCGACTCTTTACTAAGAAATGTCTGGGAAATATGAGTCACACCGCTGAGGAGTTGTGGACGGTAAGCTCTGGAGAGTGAGACCGAGTTTCATCAATGGTTGTCTCCACTCAACCAGCAGCCAGGGAAGGTCGGGTGCGACAATGATGCAAACCAGTCTGCAACCCTTCTTCAGGGCAATGTGGCACACGTGCCTTGTATGGCTCACGTGTTGATCCTGGTTGTCCAGCAATTTTTAAAACACTATCCCGGCCCTACATGGCCTTCTGCAGAGGGCACGGTGTAACGCCTGCCTGGATCGACACACTCAGATGGGCTGTAAAGGATAAGCTAGAGGCAAGCCACTCACCAAGCTGGACACCCAGAACCCTGAAACCCTTTAACCCCTATACAGTGATTTGGAATTACACAGGGCCCAAGTTGATCAATACCTGTGGAAGGCTGCAGTTCCAGAGAATAGTAGGCATGCAGGGTCAAAAACATTAATTGAGGAAGAGGAACAGAATGGGATGGCCAGGGCTTAATCAGAAAACAAGCAGAGGTGAAATGCGGATCGGCCAACGAGGTACATAAACAGCAAGCAGGAAAAGTAGTCAGGTAACAAGCACACAAAATCATAAAACTGAACTGGGGGTAACAGTAACAAGAGGTTCATAGCTTTGTCTGGCAGTGGTCTGCAGACAGGAGGGGCCTAAAAAAGGGTGTGGTGTCTTCCCATTGGTTGTAGCTGAATGATGGTACTTCATCTGTGAGATACCCACCACCTACATTCAGCCTGTGGTTCTACATCTGTCAAGGTAACGCAGCCCAGTGGGTGAGCATAACCTGCGTCCACCTGCGCCGCTGTCATCGACTCCTTTCCCATCATCCGCACTATGCACCAAAGGAACACGTTGTCACCTGGCGACCGGAGTACAAATGGATTGAGTGGACTACGTTGGTGACTTAACAGCCGTGTGCGGCAATGATGTAAACTTGTCTGCGCCCTTCGTCAGGGCAATGTGACACACGTGCCTTGTATGGCTCACGTGTTGAATCTGATTCTCCAGCAATTTTTAAAATACCATCCCGGCCTACATGGCTTTGTGCAGCGGGCACGCTGCTATGTGCTCACTTTCATCCTTCGCACCCAGCAGCTCAACAACTTTCATCGCTCCTGAAGTCTTAGGGGCTGGCGGTTAAACGCCGGAAATGCGATGTTCCGACACACAGGAATTGGAATCTGCACATATTGCAGCGTCTGTGGCAGCACCGCAGAGCCCTGCTGAAATACGGTATGACGTATACCCTGGGCTAACTTGATCCAGAGGTGGTGCAGATCACGCTGCTGGAGTGGTGTCAGATCAAGGACTTATGCACCCTTCTACACAGTTTACAAATGCCGACGAAGATGTTTAGCACTGGCGATGCCATTCTCAGCGTGACAATTCTGGTCATCTACAAGATGGAGCACACTGTAAGCATTATTCGGAGTCAGGTGTTGGTCCAAGAGGAAGAGGAGGAAATACAGGAGGAGTCATATGCAGAAGGGATAATAAGATCTACAAGGTGCAGACGGTGAGCGGCACCTAGGCGGCAGTCATGGTGGGGGAGAGGGATTAACAAGGGCGCACAGTATAAGCAAAAATTGTTGAGGAAGGGGCAGGAGCCCATGAAGAAATGGAGGACGAACTGGCGATGGGCATGGAAGACTCAGCAGATGAGTGAGAGCTTGCTCACATTTCGGTTGTGCGAGGTTGGGGGGAGAGGGCAGAGGAATGAGGCACGATTCTCACCTCTCTGCCACCAACACACCAAGGACTTGGTCCTCCTGGATGCACAAGACACATGAGCGCCTTCTTGCTGCACTACCTACAACATGACCCTCGGATTGTACGAATTCGAAGTAATGCAAACTACTGGGTTGCCACACTGTTAGATCCCCGGTACAAGACAAAATTTGGCGAAATAATTCCTGCCATAGAAAGGGACGCACGTATATAGGAGTATCTGCAGAAGGTGGTACGGATTCTTAGATCTGCTTTTCCAGTAAACACCAGTGCTGCACAGAGTGAATCTCAACGCTTTGTCATGGATAGGAGGAAATGGTCTTTTACTTGTCCACATCTGAGGGACCGAAGGCTGGCTGCTGTGCTGAGATGGCATTGAGTACGGTGTCCCTGCAGAGTTGCACTTTTGGTCATATACCAAATGAGTTGAAAAAGGACAGATACTGGTGGAAAGGGGAACAGGTGTGTTGGAAAGGGTAAAAAAGTTTTTGTCCGTGGGTTTGGTGGTTAAGCAAAAGTAAAATTTGATGAAGAAACAGCATCTGTTACGGTGGGACTGGCAGATTTGGATAAGGTGGTATATACTATGTTACCGCTATATAACGAAAATTAATAAGAAAAGAAAGAGAAAGGTATATATCCTCATCAGCAGTCAATGTCCACCGTGCTCCCAGATGAAAAAGGAGAGGTTGGCAACTGGAAGGTTAGGTGGAGGATACAGAGCTGTGTGGCTATGAAACTAATAGTTGCCTGAACCGAGTTAGATGCCACTCGGATCTGGAGACTGGCAGCCCTGTTAGCGTCACAGGGTCCACATGCTCACCCAGCCCAGGAACACCCTGTTAACATCACAGGGGCCAATGAGTACGCTGACCGTGTGCATTGGGCCACACCTGTGGACAGCAGGCGCATCAGCAGCAGCAGGCCTGTTAATGCCACTGGGCTGCACAAGCAGAACTTGTAGTACAGGAGCTGGTCTTAACCGTTCTGCGTTACCAACTGTGGTGGCGGCCTGCATCGACGCCCTATCCCTGCCTACCTCTGGCCTAAAGTCGCAATGGGTTCAACACATGGAGGTGTGCTCTTTCGGAGCATAATAGAAGACTGCGCACCTCCTTGTTGGCTCCAGCCCGTTTTATAACCTGGGTCCGCCCCAAACCAGGGTGGACTACAATGCACCTCCTGGAGACAAAAGCAGAGTGACACGTCATGAGTGGCATATCTAGCGTCCTATTTGGAACCGCAACTTCAATAATGACCTCATGGCTGCCACGACTCAAATACCTCACCAGTCATCGTCTGACCATCAATAATGAGGTGACAAGTCATAGGGGCGGGCCTCTGCAAGCCATTTGGGAGTGGCCTGGCCACATCGTCAGGACACCTGATGCCCTGTGCTCTATATGGGCCCCCCACATCAGGGGCAGGGCCAAAGCGTTCATTACCGGACCTAGTCTCTGATGCAGTAAGTACCTGAGCATGCCCAGTAGCATGAAATACAGTCTCTGAAAAAAGACTATCAGCTTTAGCATGGTGTCTAGGCACAAAACAGGACTTAGACCCGGCACGGAATGCAAGTACCTGTGCAAAGAGGCTTTTCAAACTAAGTATGGGAGCATGCGCTGTATCCCGAAATGAAGACTTAGCCTCAGGAATGGCACAGTCAGGCTGAGCATACTCACTAGGCGAAACACTGTAGTTAGGCTGCGGCTGGGGTAAATTGGCACACGCATGCGCACTAGCTGCCTCTCCACACTTAGACGTGGAGGAGAAATTGCTCTTCGGGTGTGGACTTGGAGATGCTGTCTATGAACAGAAGGAAAAGATAAAGGAAGCCTCACTTTCTATCCCTCCGAATAATCAAATGCAGCAAGGAATTCCCTGAGTTTGCTATAAAATTAGCGTAGCAAAATGTGCATGAGGGTGTCATGCAGAGGTGCTGCACATAGATTTGCACCAGTGGGACACTAATGGAAGTCCAACAGCCAGTTCTTGTATGCCACTAAATGGCTGCATTTTTTGCTATCATTATAGCTTATTAAAAACAGAGCAGGAGGATGTCCTGCACAGGTGCTAGAAATAGCTTGGCACCAGTGGGATAATAATGAAATACAACAGCCAGTTCTTGTATGCCACTAAATGGCAGCATTTTTTGCTATCATTATAGCTTATTAAAAACAGAGCAGGAGGGTGTCCTGCACAGGTGCTAGAAATAGCTTAGCACCAGTGGGACAATAATGAAATACAACAGCCAGTTCTTGTATGCCACTAAATGGCAGCATTTTTTGCTATCATTATAGCTTATTAAAAACAGAGCAGGAGGGTGTCCTGCACAGGTGCTAGAAATATCTTTGCACTAGTGGGACAATACAGAAGTCCAACAGCCACTTTTAGGATGCCACTAAGTTCACTCAGTGTTTGCTAGTATAATGGCTTAGTAACAATGAGTTTGAGTGTGCAATGCAGGCAGACGTGCTGCAAATATCAATTGCACTAGTGGGACAATACAGAAGTCCAACAGCCACGTTTAGGATGACACTAAGTTCACTCAGTGTTTGCTATTATAATGGCTTTGTAACAATGAGTTTGAGTGTGCAATGCAGGCAGACGTGCTGCAAATATCTTTGCACTAGTGGGACAATACAGAAGTCCAACAGCCACATTTAGGATGCCACTAAGTTCACTCAGTGTTTGCTAGTATAATGGCTTAGTAACAATGAGTTTGAGTGTGCAATGCAGGCAGACATGCTGCAAATATCTTTGCACTAGTGGGACAATACAGAAGTCCAACAGCCACTTTTAGGATGCCACTAAGTTCACTCAGTGTTTGCTAGTATAATGGCTTAGTAACAATGAGTTTGAGTGTGCAATGCAGAGGTGATGCACATAGATTTGCACCGGTGGGACACTAATGGAAGTCCAACAGCCACTTTTAGGATGCCACTAAGTTCACTCAGTGTTTGCTAATATAATGGCTTAGTAACAATGAGTTTGAGTGTGCAATGCAGAGCTGATGCACATAGATTTGCACAAGTGGGACACTAATGGAAGTCCAACAGCCACTTTTAGGATGCCACTAAATTCACTCAGTGTTTGCTAACATAATGGCTTAGTAACAATGAGTTTGAGTGTGCAATGCATTCAGACGTGCTGCAAATATCTTTGCACTAGTGGGACAATACAGAAGTCCAACAGCCACGTTTAGGATGCCACTAAGTTCACTCAGTGTTTGCTAGTATAATGGCTTTGTAACAATGAGTTTGAGTGTGCAATGCAGGCAGACGTGCTGCAAATATCTTTGCACTAGTGGGACAATACAGAAGTCCAACAGCCACGTTTAGGATGCCACTAAGTTCACTCAGTGTTTGCTAGTATAATGGCTTTGCAACAATGAGCTTGAGTGTGCAAAGGGCAGGAGGGTACAGTGGCAGGGTTGTGGGTCTCTGGGTAGAGGAAAGGAAGCCTGCCTTTCTATCCCACCTAATGGGGAAATGCAGCGAGGAAATCCCTGACCTTAGCTACACAGACGCTGTCATGTTGTGTAACTGTTAAACTCTGTTTTCACGGCCCTGACTGTCACCTATGGCTCTGACCCTGCCGGTATTAGCCCTTAAAAGGACTAATAGAAACTTCTATCCCTATTCTGTACAGCGCTGTGTATAGAGCGTACACAGCAGTATCGGAGATAGGAGCTGCGCCAGCGGTGACTGACACCAAGGACGCAGAAGGCAGATAATGGCACGTGCTGGAGGAAAATGTCCGTTTTTATAATGCAGGGACATGTGACATGGACATCCTATCACACATGCCGTTGCTTCTCTGGCTAAAAGTCCACTTAGCTGTGTGTGTCTCTGGGATTGTCTGACATGCTGGCCAGCCCCACTACACGTGCGCGCTTAGGGAAGGAAGACAAGGAAAAAAAAAAAAAAATGGCGATCGCCATTATCCATACAGCAGTGATCTGAATGTGCTGTTCCCGCACACTATATACTGAAATTTCATAATAGTGTGAGTCAGAGTGACTTACACTATTACAGCGGAAAGCCAGCTAGTAATTAGCTGGTCTTTTTGCTGCTAGAACCGTTCTCGAACGCATCTAGAACTATCGAGCTTTAGCAAAAAGCTCGAGTTCTAGTTCGATCTGGAACAGCCCCCAAAATCACTCGAGCCGCGAACTGGAGAACCTCGAACCACGAACCACGCTCAACTCTACTCAACAGTCATAGTCTGACCAACAACAATGAGGTGACAAGTCATAGGGGCGGGCCTCTGCAAGCAATTTGGGAGTGGCCTGGCCACATCGTCAGGACTCCTGATGCTCTGTGGTCTGGCCCCCCACATCAGGGGCAGGGCCAAAGAGTTCATTACCGGACATAGTCTCTGATGCAGTAAGTGCCTGAGCATGCCCAGTAGCATGAAATACAGTCTCTGAAAAAAGGCTATCAGCTTTAGCATGGTGTCTAGGCACAAAACAGGTCTTAGACCCGGCACGGAATGCAAGTACCTGTGAAAAGAGGCTTTTCGCACTAAGTGTGGGAGCATGCACTGTATCCCGAAATGAAGACTTAGCCTCCGGAATGGCACAGTCAGGCTGAGCATACTCACTAGGCGAAACACTGTAGTTACACTGCGGCTGGGGTGAATCGGCACACGCATGCGCCCTAGCTGCCTCTCCACACTTAGACGTGGAGGAGAAATTGCTCTTCGGTTGTGGACTTGGAGATGCTGTCTATGAACAGAAGGAAAAGATAAAGGAAGCCTCACTTTCTATCCCTCCGAATGATCAAATGCAGCAAGGAATTCCCTGAGTTTGCTATAAAATTAGCGTAGCAAAATGTGCATGAGGGTCTCATGCAGAGGTGCTGCACATAGATTTGCACCAGTGGGACACTAATGGAAGTCCAACAGCCAGTTCTTGTATGCCACTAAATGGCAGCATTTTTTGCTATCATTATAGCTTATTAAAAACAGAGCAGGAGGATGTCCTGCACAGGTGCTAGAAATAGCTTGGCACCAGTGGGACAATAATGAAATACAACAGCCAGTTCTTGTATGCCTCTAAATGGCAGCATTTTTTGCTATAATTATAGCTTATTAAAAACAGAGCAGGAGGGTGTCTTGCACAGGTGCTAGAAAAAGCTTGGCACTAGTGGGACAACAATGAAATACAACAGCCAGTTCTTGTATGCCACTAAATGGCAGCATTTTTTGCTATCATTATAACTTATTAAAAACAGAGCAGGAGGGTGTCCTGCACAGGTGCTAGAAATATCTTTGCACTAGTGGGACAATACAGAAGTCCAACAGCCACTTTTAGGATGCCACTAAGTTCACTCAGTGTTTGCTAGTATAATGGCTTAGTAACAATGAGTTTAAGTGTGCAATGCAGGCAGACGTGCTGCAAATATCTTTGCACTAGTGGGACACTAATGGAAGTCCAACAGCCACTTTTAGGATGCCACTAAGTTCACTCAGTGTTTGCTAGTATAATGGCTTAGTAACAATAAGTTTGAGTGTGCAATGCAGGCAGACGTGCTGCAAATATCTTTGCACTAGTGGGACACTAATGGAAGTCCAACAGCCACTTTTAGGATGCCACTAAGTTCACTCAGTGTTTGCTAGTATAATGGCTTAGCAACAATGAGTTTGAGTGTGCAATGCAGAGGTGATGCACATAGATTTGCACCAGTGGGACACTAATGGAAGTCCGTCAGCCACTTTTAGGATGCCACTAAGTTCACTCAGTGTTTGCTAGTATAATGGCTTAGTAACAATGAGTTTGAGTGTGCAATGCAGAGGTGATGCACACAGATTTGCACCAGTGGGACACTAATGGAAGTCCAACAGACACTTTTAGGATGCCACTAAGTTCACTCAGTGTTTGCTAGTATAATGGCTTAGTAACAATGAGTTTGAGTGTGCAATGCAGAGGTGATGCACATAGATTTGCACCAGTGGGACACTAATGGAAGTCCAACAGCCACTTTTAAGATGCCACTAAGTTCACTCAGTGTTTGCTAGTATAATGGCTTAGTAACAATGAGTTTGAGTGTGCAATGCAGGCAGACATGCTGCAAATATCAAATTGCACTAGTGGGACAATACAGAAGTCCAACAGCCACGTTTAGGATGCCACTAAGTTCACTCAGTGTTTGCTAGTATAATGGCTTAGTAACAATGAGTTTGAGTGTGCAATGCAGGCAGACATGCTGCAAATATCAATTGCACTAGTGGGACAATACAGAAGTCCAACAGCCACGTTTAGGATGCCACTAAGTTGACTCAGTGTTTGCTAATATAATGGCTTTGTAACAATGAGTTTGAGTGTGCAATGCAGGCAGACGTGCTGCAAATATCTTTGCACTAGTGGGACAATACAGAAGTCCAACAGCCACATTTAGGATGCCACTAAGTTCACTCAGTGTTTGCTAGTATTATGGCTTTGTAACAATGAGCTTGAGTGTGCAAAGGGCAGGAGGGTACAGTGGCAGGGTTGTGGGTCTCTGGGTAGAGGAAAGGAAGCCTGCCTTTCTATCCCTCCTAATGGGGAAATGCAGCGAGGAAATCCCTGACCTTAGCTACACAGACGCTGTCATCTTGTGTAGCTGTTAAACTCTGTTTTCACGGCCCTGACTGTCACCTATGGCTCTGACCCTGCTGGTATTAGCCCTTAAAAGGACTAATAGAAACTTCTATCCCTATTCTGTACAGCGCTGTGTATAGAGCGTACACAGCAGTATCGGAGATAGGAGCTGCGCCAGTGGTGACTGACACCAAGAACGCAGAAGGCAGATAATGGCGTGCTGGAGGAAAATGTCCGTTTTTATAATGCAGGGACATGTGACACGGACATCCTATCACACATGCCGTTGCTTCTCTGGCTAAAAGTCCACTTAGCTGTGTGTGTGTCTGGGATTGGCTGACTTGCTGGCCCGTCCCACTACTTGCGCGCGCTTAGGGAAGGAAAACAAGGGAAAAAAAAAAAAAATGGCGATCGCCATTATCCATACATCAGTGATCTGAATGCGCTGTTCCCGCACACTATACACTGAAATTTCATAATAGTGTGAGTCACAGAGTGACTTACACTATTACAGCTGAAAGCCAGCTAGTAATTAGCTGGTCTGTTTGCTGCTAGAACCGTTCTCGAACGCATCTAGAACTATCGAGCTTTAGCAAAAAGCTCGAGTTCTAGTTCGATCTGGAACAGCCCCCAAAATCACTCGAGCCGCGAACTGGAGAACCTCGAACCGCGAACCGCGCTCAACTCTACTCAACAGTCATCGTCTGACCAACAACAATGAGGTGACAAGTCATAGGGGCGGGCCTCTGTAAGCCTGTTGGGAGTGGCCTGGCCAAATTGTCAGGACACCTGATGCCCTATGGTCTATATGGGCCCCCCACATCAGGGGCAGGGCCAAAGAGTTCATTACCGGACCTAGCCTCTGATGCAGTAAGTGCCTGAGTATGCTCAGTAGCATGAAATACAGTTTCTGAAAAAAAGACTATCCGCTTCAGCATGCTGTCTAGGCACAACACAGGACTTAGACCCGGCACGGAGTGCAAGTACCTGTGCAAAGAGGCTTTTCGCAGTAAGTGTGAAGCCCCACAGGTGTTGTGTTGGTGCATTACCTTCAGGGACTCCATGTGGAGGAAGAGTCTGGTCACACTTAGTTTGCTTCTTTATATGTATTTTCGTGATGCCACTCTCGGTATTGCGGTCAGTGGGGACCGCCACTGCAGTGTAAGGGGACACCGGGGGCTGATGTTGAGTGCAGTTAGTTTTAGTGGCCTCCCGAGAAAGAGTCAAGCCCCAGGGCCCTCTGTAAGTGTGTTGAGCCGTAGGTTGCAGAATGACTCAGGCACAGTCCAAATGAGCATGCACTGTAGCCCAAAATGAAGACTTTGCCTCAGGAATGTCACAGTCAGGCTGAGCATACTCAGTAGGCGAAACACTGGAGTTAGGCTGCAGCTGGGGTAAATCGGCACACGCATGCGCACTGGCCGCCTCTCCACACTTACAGGTGGTTGAGAATGCAGCCAGCTGGAAAACCCGAGGCACAGCCCTAAATGGCAGCTGACGCCTGGGAGCAACTGGAACCGCAGCAAGTTGCTTGCGTGTACGGCGGCTCCA
This sequence comes from Anomaloglossus baeobatrachus, assembly GCF_048569485.1. Classification (NCBI taxonomy): domain Eukaryota; kingdom Metazoa; phylum Chordata; class Amphibia; order Anura; family Aromobatidae; genus Anomaloglossus; species Anomaloglossus baeobatrachus. Next base: position 433,657,340 of record NC_134353.1, read on the forward strand.
ATTCATAACAACAAATAACAGCTAAAATAACAGGTGTACTTCTTCCCGTAGATAATCTGATATGACCATTTTTTCACGGACACGACCATCATTAACAAAAGTAGAGGAGGCACCCAAACAGCAGCTGCTTCAATGGATGTGAAGTGCGCAATAAAGTGGGCTCTCCTACACCTCAAGTTCAATATCACAAATACTACATTATCACAAATACTACATTCCACAGTGGTGTAAACCCAATCGCACTTGCTTCATAACTGCTCTCTAGTTTCCACCAGCACTGCTGAATAAGGGGTAACAGAGATGGTTGAGTCTGCAGAGCCATCCAGACACACTGTAGCCTGTAAATCAGAGGTCTGCTCTAAAGCTCCAGTAAGTACAGACAAAGAAGTTCTTATTATTAGTATTATTATTATTATTATTATTAATATTTATTTATAGAGCACAATTGATTCCATGATGCTGTACATGACAAGGGGGTTACATACAGAATACATATACAAGTAACAATAGACAGACTGGTACAGAGGGAAGAGGACTCAGCCCTTGCGGGATTACATTGTAAAGTATTTTGTGGAGTAGACAGTAGGTGGGGTGTAGGTTGGGCAGAAGCTCCGCACCGTGGTGCTGTCATTTAATGGTTATAGTAATTTATGAACAGATGAGTTTTCAGGTTCCGTTTGAAGCTTGCGGGTGTAGCAGATAATCTGACGTGGTGAGGCAGCGAGTTACAGGAGACAGGGGAAATGATCTGCACAGATGGCCAGAAGGTTTGTGAGTTGGATCCAGGCCCCGATGAAGAAGGTGCTGATCATAATGTACACCCTCATTTCCAAACCGTACATCATTCTGGTGGAGACAATGGGGAACATGATGAGGAGATTCAGATACCTGATTGTAACGTCAACTTCGCTATTCTGTCATGGCAGGAAGAGGTTGTCACGGAGGACTCAGGACGAGGGGAATGAAAACACACAGGGTGATGATGAGGTTGGAGACACCACTTACTGTCAAACCAAAGTGAGCCAATCGATGACGTCAGCAGTGGAGGTGGAGGAGGATGCTACTGACGACGAGTTTATGTTGTGTCTTCATGGACAAAGACAAAGTACTGGAAGCAAGTCAACAACTGAATCCTTGGCCACAACTCTGCCTAAGAGCATAAGTCATTTTGGCTATGCAGTTCGCATGGGCTGTAAGCCTTGCCTAGCCTGGGAATTTTTTGGACATAGCAAAGGATCACACAAGTCATGTAATCTGTAACAATCTGTAAGTAGAAGGCAAAAAATTGCAACTTTGAGTACTACCACCATGAAGTGTCACATGGATATGAATTGATAGTGTGAGGATGTATTGCTCAGCTTTAGCCACTGTCAATGCAACATGCTTATTGGCCGTTCATTGCATGCATTGTTGCAGACTACACAAAAGGGGCTGCAGTTTTTTTCGAGCTGCTTTTGTCTGTTTGTTCACTATAGCAATAGCAAAACGATCTTCGGGTGTGGACTTGGAGATGCTGTCTATGAACAGAATGAAAAGATAAAGGTGTGTGTTACAGCAAGGAGCAACCGTGGAAACACTTCGTTCAATTATGAGGGGAGTCATTTTGGAGTTTGGTGAGGGTACCGTAACGCCAGTGAGCAGCATCCTGTGCCACAGACCAACATTCTTCCGGTGCTGTCTATTCTGTTTACCATGACAGGAGCGTAAAGTCTGTATTTATGGCAAACGGACATCACAGTACCCGGGTACGGTAGGCTGTGCCCAGACAGTAATGCGTGCACGCAACACTTTGTTTTATTATGATGACTATATAGACAATAAGACTTGCTGCCTCTGCACTGTCAAATTGTCATGTACAGTTTGAATCATAGAGGGACAGCGACACATGTTTGCATTGACTGTTGGTTTTCAAGATTTCCATGACTGTGTTGCAGAGCTGTGTGGTTTGCATTCACACTGTTATCATCTGCCTTATCTGTGAGGCTTCAGCTAACAAGGCTATTCAGGGTGGGTGATGTGTTTTGTCTATGTTTAGGTAGATAACTGGGAAGCTCTTGTGATGCGCCACTAGTAAGTTGTGTTCACACACACACACACACAAACACAATTACTGCTGCTTTGCAGAGGGCTTAGCAAGTAGTAGGCAACTGAATAGATTGTTCTATTATTTCAATTTTATGCATGGTTCTTATTGTTTGTTTTGGGAAAGTGAAACAATCATTTATGAACTGAACTCCATACAGTGCTTTTCATGTTGCGTGGTTTGGCTGCATACTGGGGAGCCCACCAAATACAAGACTTAAAATGAAGCATAAGTCGCAATGGGAATTTCACTGTGCTACAATGCGGCCTAGCAGGGCTGTGCAACCACCGTCTGCCCCATCAAGTGCATCTTCGTGCTCTTCATCCTCTGTGACTGTGGGGACAGCAGTCACAAATGCTTTTTCACACTGAACTTCCACCCCTCCCATAAGCGGGAGTGTGATTGGCAGGTTGTCACTTGTTTTGTAAGTGCAAACAGATGGTATTGTTGAGCTGTCAGACATCGAGAGAACCACCATTGGACGAAGGAAACATTATATCCATGCCTGCACCTTCGTCAAAGATTGGCTGGACTACCTGCAGTTAATTATTGCGTTCCACAAATGGAAAGGAGTGTAGATGCCCATGTGTTGCACCTTGCTTGGCAGCAAAGGAACAATAACTTAGTATTCCAAACAATTTTAGGATGGCAGAAAAAGAGTCAGCTTTTTGGGCAAATTAAATAGCTTGGCAAAAGTGGGCAGGTGGGTACAGTGGCCGTGTTCTGTGGGTACCAGGACAGTAAAGGAAGCCTCACTTTCTATCCCTCCTAATGATGAAATGAAGCAAGGAATTCCATGAGTTTGCTATAAAAATAGCGTAGCAAAATGAGCGGGAGGGTGTAATGCAGAGGTGCTTGAAATTGCTTGGCACCAGTGGGACACTAATGGAGTACAGCAGCCACTTTTTGAATGCCACTAAGTTTCAGCAGTGTTTGCTATTATTATAGCTAGTGATGAGCGAGTACCAAAAAGCTCGGGTGCTCGAGGCTCGGGCCGAGCATCCCAAGATACTCGTGTACTCGGTCCGAGCACCGAGCCCAATGTTATCCTATGGGAGACCCAAGTATTTTTCTGAAATGACCCCCGGCAGCATGTAGAAACCCTAAAAATGTCACAAAAGTCTCAGAAGAGTGCTCAAATTACATGGCAACAGCATGGGGAAGACCCCTTGAAGCATTTATCACTCAAAAGTTACAGCTGTGAATAATTTTGTCCGAGTTTTACGCCATTTTTACGGACTCACCAGAAAACCTTCCAAAATGACACCAAAATGAATTTTCATGGCGGAAATGTTAAGGGCACATACCCAATAGTGAGATAGAGCTGGTGTATGTTACTTTTTGAGATTAATACATGAAAGATTTTACGTAAAACATTGTGTGGCACTCTGATGTCCAAAACGCACGTTTTGTGCTTTTTACTAGCAATGTCGGTCATATTTTTTTTCATTCTATCTCCCGTCGGTCGGTCTCGCTCTGTCTGTCTCTCTCTGTCTTGTCTGTCCCCCTCTCACAGTCTGTCGGTCAGTCTCCCCCCTCTCTCTTACTTACCGTTCCCCGATCACTGCCGCGGCGCTGCACAGCTGTTCACTAAACTCCGGCGGCTTTTCCTCTTTTGAAAAAGCCGGCCACTCATTAAACAATCTCGTATTCCCTGCTTTCCTGCTTTTCGGCGCCTATGATTGGTTGCAGTGAGACACGCCCCCACGCTGAGTGACAAGTGTCTCACTGCACCCAATCACAGCAGCCGGTGGGCGTGTGTATACTGTGCAGTGAAATAAATAATTAAATAATTAAAAAAAACGGTGTGCGGTCCCCCCAATTTTAATACCAGCCAGATAAAGCCATACGGCTGAAGGCTGGTATTCTCAGGATGGGGAGCTCCACGTTATGGGGAGCCCCCCAGCCTAACAATATCAGTCAGCAGCCACCCAGAATTGCCGCATACATTAGATGCGACAGTTCTGGGACTGTACCCGGCTCTTCCCGATTTACCCTAGTGCGTTGGCAAATCAGGGTAATAAGGAGTTAATGGCAGCCCATAGCTGCCACTAAATCCTAGATTAATCATGTCAGGCGTCTCCCCGAGATTCCTTCCATGATTAATCTGTAAATTACAGTTAAAAAACACACACACACCCGAAAAATCCTTTATTAGAAATAAAAAACACTAACAAAGTCCCTCATCACCAATTTATTAACCCCGACAAACCCTCCATGTCCGGCGTACTCCACAGTCCTCCAGCGTCGCATCCAGCTGTGCTGCATGCAGGTGACAGGAGCTGCAGAATACACCGCTGCTCCTGTCAGCTTCACACAGCAACTGAAGACAGCCGCGCGATCAGCTGAGCTGTCACTGAGGTTACCTAGATCCAGCGGTGGATGCAGCGGTGGCCGCGGGTAACCTCAGTGACAGCTCAGCTGATCGCGCTACTCACCGCCGCTCCGGTCAGCTTCACACAGCAACTGAGGTGACTATCACGATCAGCTGAGCTGTCACTGAGGTTAATCGCGGCCACCGCTGGATCCAGCGGTGGCTGTGAGTTACCTGACTGACAGCAGCTGATTGCGCTACTCACCTCAGTTGCTGTGTGAAGCTGACCGGAGCGGCGGTGTATTCTGCAGCTCCTGTCACATGCATGTAGCAGAGCTGGACGCGACGCTGGAGGTCCGTGGATTACACCGGACATGGAGGGCTTTGTCGGGGTTAATAAATTGGTGATGAAGGACTTTGTTATTGTTTTTTATTTCTAATAAAGGATTTTTCGTGTGTGTGTGTTTTTTAACGGTAATTTACAGATTAATCATGGAAGGTATCTCGGGGAGACGCCTGACATGATTAATCTAGGATTTAGTGGCAGCTATGGGCTGCCATTAACTCCTTATTACCCCGATTTGCCAACGCACTAGGGTAAATCGGGAAGAGCCGGGTACAGTCCCAGAACTGTCGCATCTAATGTATGTGGCAATTCTGGGCGGCTGCTGACTGATATTGTTAGGCTGGGGGGCTCCCCATAACGTGGGGCTCCCCATCCTGAGAATACCAGCCTTCAGCTGTATGGCTTTATCTTGGCTGGTATTAAAATTGGGGGGAACGCACGCGTGTTTTTTTAATTATTTATTTATTTTACTGCACAGTATAGACACGACCACCGGCTGCTGTGATTGGGTGCAGTGAGACACCTGTCACTCAGCGTGGGGGCGTGTCTCACTGCAACCAATCATAGGCGCCTGTGGGCGGGGAAAGCAGGGAATATGAGATGGCTGTGTGCAGAGCACAGCGCGCTTACCGGTATAAAGGCTCGGTCACGCTGTGCGGGCCGGCCAATCACTGCAATTCCACAACTAACAGGGCTGTGGCATTGCAGTGGTCTGCCAGCCAATCCCTGCATGAGGGCTGGCTCTCAAAAGATGCAGGGATGAAGACCACGAGTACAGCACGAGTATCGCGAGATTACTCGGTCCCTGCCGAGTAGCCCGAGTACAGTGATACTCGTGCGAGTACCGAGTAGTAACAAGCATACTCGCTCATCACTAATTTTAGCTAATTAAAAATGAGCAGGAGGGTGTAATGCAGAGGTGCTTGAAATTGCTTGGCACCAGTGGGACACTAATGGAGTACAACAGCCACTTTTTGAATGCCACTAACTTTCAGCAGTGTTTGCTATTATTATAGCTAATTAAAAATGAGCAGGAGGGTGTAATGCAGAGGTGCTTGAAATTGCTTGGCACCAGTGGGACACTAAAGGTACCGTCACACTAAGCAACATCGCTGCTGATGCACAACTTGCTAGCGATGTTGCTTAGTGTGACATCCAGCAACAACCCGGCCCCTGCTGTGAGGTCGTTGGTTGTTGCTGAATGTCCTGGGCCATTTTTTAGTTATTGCTCTCTCCTGCTGTGAAGCACACATCGCTGTGTGTGACAGCGACAGAGCAACAAGTAAATGTGCAGGCAGCAGGAGCCGGCTTCTGCGGACCCTGGTAACCACGGTAAACATCGGGTAACCAAAAAGTCCTTACCTTGGTTACCCAATATATACCTTTGTTACCAGCGTCCCCCGCTCTCAGCTGTCAGTGCCGGCTCCTGCTCTGTGCACACATAGCCAGACTACACATCGGGTAATTAACCCCATGTGTACTGTAGCTAGGAGAGCAGGGAACCAGCGCTAAGCAGTGTGCGCGGCTCCCTGCTCTCTGCACATGTAGCTGCAGTACACATCGGGTAATTAACCCCATGTGTACTGTAGCTAGGAGAGCAGGGAGCCAGCGCTAAGCAGTGTGCGCGGCTCCCTGCTCTCTGCACATGTAACTGCAGTACACATTGGATAATTAACCCAATGTGTACTGTAGCCAGGAGTGCAGGGAGCCAGCGCTAAGCGGTGTGCGCTGGTAACCAAGGTAAATATCGGGTTAGTTACCCGATATTTACCTTAGTTACCAAGCGCAGCATTGCTTCCACGACGCTCCAGCGGTCCCTGCCAGGTCAAGTTGCTGGTGGGATCGCTGGAGCGTTGCTTAGTGTGACATCTCACCAGCGACCTCCTAGCAACTTAACAGCGATCCCTATCAGGTTGTATCGTTGTTGGGATCGCTGGTAAGTTGTTTAGTGTGACTGGGCCTTTATGGAGTACAACAGCCACTTTTTGAATGCCACTAAGTTTCAGCAGTGTTTGCTATTATTATAGCTAATTAAAAATGAGCAGGAGGGTGCAATGCAGAGGTGCTTGAAATTGCTTGGCACCAGTGGGACACTAATGAAATCCAACAGCCACTTTTAGGATGCCACTAAGTTTCCTCAGTGTTTGCTATTATAATGGCTTAGTAAAAATGAGCAGGAGGGTGTAATGCAGAGGTGCTTGAAATTGCTTGGCACCAGTGGGACACTAATGGAGTACAACAGCCACTTTTTGAATGCCACGAAGTTTCAGCAGTGCTTGCTATTATTATTATAGCTAATTAAAAATGAGCAGGAGGGTGTAATGCAGAGGTGCTTGAAATTGCTTGGCACCAGTGGGACACTAATGGAGTACAACAGCCATTTTTTGAATGCCACAAAGTTTCAGCAGTGTTTGCTATTATTATAGCTAATTAAAAATGAGCAGGAGGGTGCAATGCAGAGGTGCTGCAAATAGCTTGGCACCAGTGGGACACTAATGAAGTCCAACAGCCACTTTTAGGATGCCACTAAGTTTCCTCAGTGTTTGCTATTATAATGGCTTAGTAAAAATGAGTTTGACGGTGCAATGCAGAGGTGCTGCAAATAGCTTGGCACCAGTGGGACACTAATGAAGTCCAACAGCCACTTTTAGGATGCCACTAAGTTTCCTCAGTGTTTGCTATTATAATGGCTTAGTAAAAATGAGTTTGACGGTGCAATGCAGAGGTGCTGCAAATAGCTTGGCACCAGTGGGACACTAATGAAGTCCAACAGCCACTTTTAGGATGCCACTAAGTTTCAGCAGTGTTTGCTATTATAATGGCTTAGTAAAAATGAGTTTGACGGTGCAATGCAGAGGTGCTTGAAATTGCTTGGCACCAGTGGGACACTAATGGAGTACAACAGCCACTTTTTGAATGCCACTAAGTTTCAGCAGTGTTTGCTATTATTATAGCTAATTAAAAATGAGCAGGAGGGTGTAATGCAGAGGTGCTTGAAATTGCTTGGCACTAGTGGGACACTAATGGAGTACAACAGCCACTTTTTGAATGCCACTAATTTTCAGCAGTGTTTGCTATTATTATTATAGCTAATTAAAAATGAGCAGGAGGGTGCAATGCAGAGGTGCTGCAAATAGCTTGGCACCAGTGGGACTCTAATGAAGTCCAACAGTCACTTTTAGGATGGCACTAACTGGCAGCACTCTGCAATTAAAATGGCTTGGCTAAAAAGGTCAGGAGGGTACAGTGGCCGACGTTGTGGGTCAGTGTAGAGGAAAGTAAATCTCACTTTCTATTCCTCCTAATGGTGAAATGCAGCAAGGAAGTCCCTGAGCTTAGCTACACAGACGCTGTGATCTGTAGCTGTTAAAAACTGTTTCCACGGACTTGACTGTCACCTATGGCTTTGAGCCTGCTGTAATTAGCCCTTACAAGGGCTGAAAGAAACTTCTATCCCTATTCTGTATAGCGCTGTGTGTAGAGCATACACAGCAGTATCAGCGACAGGAGCTGCGCCAGCAGTGACTGACACCCAGATGCAGAAGGCAGATAATGGCGTCCTGACGGGCAGGTGCCCGTTTTTATAATGCAGGGACATGTGACATGGACAGCCTATGACACATGCCCTTGCTTGTCTGGCAAAAAGTCCACTTAGCTGTGTGTGTGTCTGTGATTGGCTGACATGCTGGCCCGCCCAATTACACGAGCGCTTAGGGAAGGAAGAAAAGAAAAAAAAATAGTGATCGCCATTATCCCAGTAGCAGTGATCTGAACGCGCAGTCCCAGCACACTATACGCTGAAATTTCATAATAGTGTGAGTCACAGAGTGACTTACACTATTACAGCGAAAAGCCAGCTAGTAATTAGTTTGGCTTTTTGCTGCTAGAACCGTTCTCGAACGTAACTCGAGCTATCGAGCTTTTAGCAAAAAGCTCGAGTTGTAGTTCTATCTAGAACACCCCCCAAAATCACTCGAACCGCGAACTGGAGAACCACGCTCAACTCTAGCAATGAGCCATCCTTCTTGTGTACAAAGAAAAATCCGGCACCCAAAGGTGAAGATGACGACCTGATATGACCCTTCTTTAAAGGCTCCTTAATATAAGTCCGCATAGCAACATGTTCAGGTACAGATAAATTGAAAAGCCGTCCCTTAGGAAATTTGCATCCAGGCACTAAGTCAATATCGCAATCATAGTCCCAATGCAGAGGCAAGGATGCAGCCTCGGTCTCATTAAATACATCCATGAAATCTGCCAAATAGTCAGGGACCTCCTGTGTCTGAGATGAAATAGACAAAACAGGAGTAGCACTATGCACACATTGGCAGCCCCAACTAGTCACAGATAAAGATGTCCAATAAAAAACAGGATTATGGATTTGCAACCAAAAGAATCCCAGTACCAAAATGTCGTGCAAATTATGTAACACCAAAAACTTACAAACCTCCTGATGGTCCTGCGCAACTCGCATCGTCACCGGGGTCCAAAACTGGGGCTTATTTTCAGCTAAAGGAGTAGCATCAATACCCCTCAAAGGAATAAGAGTTTGCAAAGGTACCATAGGGAAACCACAATGCTCATCAAACCCAAAATCCATCAAGTTCAGGGCCGCTCCTGAATCAATAAAAGCCATAGCCGAAAATGAGGACAGGGAACAGATCAAAGAAACTGACAAAAGAAACTTAAATTGTACATTGCCCAAAGTAAACGAACAGGTAAATAATTTCTTGTGCTTAGGGCAGACAGAAATAGTATAAGAGGCGTCTCCACAGAGAAAACATAGCTTATTACGCTGTCTAAAATGCTGCCGTTCCACCCTAGAAAGGACCCTATCACACTGCAGAGGCTCCGGAGACTGCTCTGAGAGCGAACACCTCTGCACGCATTGTTTTACATTCCCGTAAACGTCTATCAATCTGAATGGCCAATGACATAGAGGCATCATGACCAGAGGGGACAGGAAAGCCCACCATAACATCCTTAACAGGCTCTGCCAACATCTTCTAAAAGAGAGCCGCAAGCGCTGCATCATTCCATTCAATAAGGACCGCCCACTTATGAGATTTCTGACAGTATATCTCTGCAGGTTCCTGACCCTGGATGAAAGCCAATAAAGATTTCTCTGCTTGATCAATAATATTATGCTCATCATATAACAACCCCAAAGCCTGAAAAAAAAATACACATCAGCAAGAGCAGGATCTTCAGGCGCCAGGGAAAAGGCCCAATTCTGGGGGTCACCACGCAGCAGGGAGACAACAATCTGAACTTGCTGCCTGGAAGACCCTGAGGACTTAGGTTTCAAGGCAAAAAATAACCTAGAATTGTTCTTGAAGTTCAAAATTTTAGACCAATCTCCAGAGAACAAATCCGGTAAAGGTATCTTAGGTTCTACAGCAAGTGTCTGTGCAAGATAATCGGATATATCCTTATCCTGAGACGTAAGCTGATTGACTCGCCCAGCTAATTGTGTAACATCCATTGCAGCACAAGATCCTCCACGGCACCCAAAGATAAAGAGGAAAAAACAAAAACAAAAAAAAAAATCTGACACTTTTTTTTTTCCCCTTCTTTAGAGTATCCTAGAATCTTAGGCATGGCCGCTGCTACTGTTGTGATCCAGTGACTGAGGAGGATCAGCAAAAGAGCAATAACTCTTATAGATTTAGCAATAGATTTTTGATAACAATGAAAGATAATTACCTTTCACAAATGGTACAGGACCCCACAAGAGGGGGAGCACTACTAGATCTTGTACTAACCAATAGGCCAGACCGCATATCAAATATACAAGTTGGGGGTTGCTTGGGGAATAGTGATCACAAAATAATAAGTTTTCATGTATTCTTTAGTAAGATGTATAGTAGAGGGGCTACAAGGACACTAAACTTCAGGAAAGCAAATTTTAAACGGTTGAGAGATGATCTTAGTGCAATAAACTGGGATGATGTACTAAGTAATAAAAGTACACAAAGCAAATGGGAGACTTTTATGAGCATCCTGAATAGGGCTTGTGCAGAAAATATACCCTATGGGAACAAACATGCTAGAAATAGGAGGAAACCCCTGTGGCTAAATAGAGCTGTAACGGAAGCAATAAAAGAAAAACAGAAAGCCTTAAAAGAATTAAAGAGGGTAGGTAGTGATGAGGCATTATATAATTATAGAAAATTAAATAAAATATGTAAAAAGCAAATTAAGTTAGCTAAGTTCGAGTCAGAGAGACTCATTGCGAGAGAAAGTAAAAATAATCCTAAAATATTCTTTAACTACATAAATAGAGTTGAGCGGATCGGCCCTAATCCGGGTCCGACGGATCCAGATCGGGTTGCCGCCGAAGTCCGGATCCGATCTGGAATACGCGCCCATGTAAATCAATGGGGAGTCGGATCCGGGGAGAGAGAGAGAGAGATAGAGAGAAAAAAAAAATGATCCGGATCGTGCACCCCGAATCCCGGGTACTGGTCGGACTCGGATCGGTTCCCCGAACCATGCGGATCCGGATTTTTCAGATCCGGGTCCGCTCAACCCTATACATAAACAGTAAAAAACTGAAAAGCAATAGTGTTGGCCCCCTTAATAATAGTCTTGGTGAAATGGTGGAGGGGGATGAGGGTAAAGCCAACCTGCTGAATGACGTTTTTTCTAGGGTTTTTATACAAGAAAATGCCATGGCAGATGACATGACCAGTGATACCATAAATTCACCCTTGAATATTACCTGCTTAACCCAGCAGGAAGTACGCCGACGCCTTGAAATCACTAAGGTTGACAAATCTTCGGGCCCGGATGGCATACACCCCAGAGTACTACAGGAATTGAGTTCTGTGATAGATAGACCATTATTTTTAATCTTCACAGATTCCTTAATAACAGGGTCGGTACCGCAGGACTGGCGCATAGCAAATGTGGTGCCAATATTCAAAAAGGGGACAAAAACTGAGCTGGGAAATTATAGGCCGGTAAGTTTAACTTCTACGGTTGGTAAAATCCTTGAGGGTTTCTTGAGAGATGCTATACTGGAGTATCTCAAGAAAAATAACCTTATGACAGAGTATCAACATGGGTTTATGAGGGATCGATCCTGTCAAACTAATTTGATCAGCTTCTATGAAGAGGTAGGTTCAAGCCTGGACCAGGGAAATGCAGTGGATGTTGTGTATATGGACTTTTCAAAAGCTTTTGATATGGTGCCACACAAAAGGTTGGTACATAAAATGAGAATAATGGGGATAGGAGAAAATATGTGTAACTGGGTTAAAAACTGGCTCAGTGATAGGAAACAAAGGGTGGTTATTAATGGTACGTACTCGGACTGGGTCTCAGTTCATAGTGGGGTACCACAGGGGTCAGTATTGGGCCCGCTTCTTTTCAACATATTTATTAATGACCTTGTTGGGGGCATGCGGAGTAGAATTTCAATATTTGCAGATGATACTAAACTCTGCAGGGTAATCAATACAGAGGAGGATAATTTTATATTACAGGGAGATTTATGTAAATTGGAGGATTGGGCTGAGAAGTGTCAATTGAGGTTTAATGTAGATAAATGTAAGGTCATAAACTTGGGTAGAGGAAATAAAATGTATAATTATGTACTTAATTGTAGAACACTGGGTAAAACAGACACAGAAAAAGACTTGCGTGTATGGGTGGATGGTAAACTTCACTTTAGTGGACAGTGCCAGGCAACTGCTGCCAGGGCTAATAAAATAATGGGATGTATTAAAAGAGGTATAAGTGTTCATGAAAAAAATATAGTTCTACCTCTGTATAAGTCACTAGTGCGACCGCACCTAGAATACTGTGTACAGTTCTGGTCACCGATATATAAGAAGGACATAGATGAACTGGAGAGGGTGCAGAGAAGAGCGACCAAGGTTATTAGAGGAATGGGTGTGCTGCAATACCAAGACAGGTTATTAAACTTGGGGTTATGTAGCTTGGAAAAACGAAGGCTTAGGGGGGATCTAATCACAATGTATAAATATATGAGGGGACAGTACAGAGACCTTTCCAAAGATCTTTTTACACCTAGGCCTGCGACTGGAACACGGGGGCATGCGCTACGTCTTGAGGAAAGAAGGTTTAATCACAATCACAGACGAGGATTCTTTACTGTACGAGCAGTGAGACTATGGAACTCTCTGCTGCATGATGTTGTAATGAGTGAGTCACTACTAAGATTTAAGCAGAGCCTGGACGCCTTTCTTGAAAAATGTAATATTACCAGTTATGTATATTAGATTTTATGACAGAGTGTTGATCCAGGGAACTAGTTTGATTGCCGTTTGTGGAGTCAGGAAGGAATTTTTTTCCCCTTTGGAACTTATTTGCCACATTGGGGTTTTTTTTGCCTTCCTCTGGATCAACATGTTAGGCTACGGGTTGAACTAGATGGACTTAGAGTCTCCCTTCAACCTTAAAAACTATGAAGATACTATGATACTAACTCGGAAACCCAGAAAATAACCAGAGTGGCTGGAACCTTAACGGACTGCAGACCTAATACTGACACACAACTAGAAGTAGCCGTGGGACGAGCCTACGATGACCTAGTCGTCTCGACACAGCCGGAGAATTAGATACTCTAACAAAGAGAAATGTAGAAAAGCTAATCTGCCTCGGAGTAGTCCTCAAAAATAGATAGGCCCCCACATGTAAAGATTACGGTGATACAGGAAAACACAATACGTAGCTAGAGAACAGATTCAGCAAAGATGAGGCCCAAAACTATCTGCATAGAAAAGAATAGAAAAGAACACTGACTGCATCTGTAAAAACCCTAATAAATACTAGCACGCCTGACATGGAAAAATACTGAGCCTGAACAGGCTCTCCCCTGCTATATCAGTACTCTGGTGTTACTGGGATCCAAGAAAAACATTGATATAGAGAGGGGACTGAATATTGTCCCAAGCATGACTATACATAACAGAACATGGAGCAAGGTACACAGATACTCCCAGCAGGGAATAATCCAATTCCACCAGGAACTCCACACAGGGAAAATCACAAGAAAGTGAAAAAGTATAAGCAAAGGTACAAGACCAACTTATGTGAGAGGACTTCTGGTAGACACAGAGAACAGGGCCGGTTTCAGGAAGTCCTTAGAACACAGGAAATACAATTGAGCACCGGCAAGGAACAAAAGGAACTACATAGTTATATAGGCCCAAACCAAATGGCTTGATTGCAAATCCTACTCAGCTGTCCATTTCCCACTCAGCAAGTCAATTGCATTACCAGCACTGACCACAAGAGGGAGCCCCAAACTGGAATCTAATTCAAATGTATTCACTACACACAAAGAAAGTGACAGATAGGGACAAGCAGAGAAAGAGACAGACAGGAAAAGTGACAGACACACAAAGACAGACAGACAGAGATAGACAGGGAAAGAGACAGACAGGGAAATAGATAGACAGGGAAAGAGACAGACAGAGAGGGAGACAGAGTGAGGCTGGCAGGGATGGACAGTGGGAGAGAGACAGAGAGACAGTTACTATCCCAGGCAACGCTGGATATTACAGCTAGTGTGTATGTGTATATATGTGAAACAACTGAAAATATGTCTTATATTCTAGGTTCTTCAAAGTACCCACCTTTTGCTTTGATTATTGCTTTGCACACTCTTGGCATTCTCTTGATGAGCTTCAAGAGGTAGTCACCGGAAATGGTCTACCAACAGTCTTGAAGGAGTTCCCAGAGATGCTTAGCACTTGTTGGCCCTTTTGCCTTCACTCTGTGGTCCAGCTCACCCCAAACCATCTCGATTGGGTTCAGGACTGGTGACTGCGGAGGCCAGGTCATCTGGCGTAGCACCCCATCACTCTCCTTCTTAGTCATATAGCCCTTACACAGCCTGGAGATATGTTTCGGGGTCATTGTCCTGTTGAAAAATAAATGATGGTCCAACTAAACGCAAACCAGATGGAATAGCATGCCACTGCAAGATGCTGTGGTAGCCATGCTGGTTCAGTATGCCTTCAATTTTGAATAAATCACCAACAGTGTCACCAGCAAAGCACCCCCACACCATCACACCTCCTCCTCCATATTTCACAGTGGGAACCAGGCATGTAGAGTAAATCTGTTCACCTTTTCTGTGTCGCACAAAGACACGGTGGTTGGATCCAAAGATCTGAAATTTGGACTCATCAGAACAAAGCACAGATTTCCACTGGTTTAATATCCATACCTTGTGTTCTTTAGCCCAAACAAGACTCTTCTGCTTGTTGCCTGTCCTTAGCAGTGATTTCCTAGCAGCTATTTTACCATGAAAGCCTGCTGCACAAAGTCTCCTCTTAAGATTTGTTTTAGAGATGTGTCTGCTGCTAGAACTCTGTGTGGCATTGACCTGGTCTCTAATCTGAGCTGCTGTTAACCTACGATTTCTGTGGCTGGTGACTCGGATAAACTTATCCTCCACAGCAAAGGTGACTATTAGTCTTCCTTTCCTGGGGCGGTCCTCATGTGATCCAGTTTCTTTGTAGCATTTGATGGTTTTTGGCACTCACTTGGGGACACTTTCAGTTTTCCCAATTTTTTGGACTGACTGACCTTAATTTCTTAAAGTAATGATGGCCACTCATTTTTCTTTATTTAGCTACTTTTTTCTTGCCATAATACAAATTCTAACAATCTATTCAGTAGGACTATCAGCTGTGTATCCACCAGACTTCTGCACAACACAACTCATGGCCCTAACCCCATTTATAAAGCAAGAAATCCCACTTATTAAACCTGACAGGGCACACCTGTGAAGTGAAAATCATTTCTGGTGACTACCTCTTGAAGCTCATCAAGAGAATGCCAAGAGTGTACAAAGCAGTAATCAAAGCAAAAGGTGGCTACTTTGAAGAACCTAGAATTTAAGACATATTTTCAGTTGTTTCACACTTTTTTAAGTATTTCATTCCACATGTGTTAATTCATAGTTTTGATGCCTTCAATGTGAATCTACAATTTTCAGAGTCATGAAAATAAAGAAAACTCTTTGAATGAGAAGGTGTGTCCAAACTTTTGGTCTGTACTGTATACACACACACACACACACACACATATATTACATACACACATGGCCAAAGGTGTTAGCACCCTTGAAGTTGTTCCAGAAAAAGAAGTATTTCCCTCAAAAAACTACATTACAGACATCACTAGGGTGGTACACAGACATCACTAAGGGGGCCGTACAGACATCACTAGGGGGGCGCACAGACATCACTAGAGGGTGTTAAAGCCGGGCTTTCGTTTCCTCTCAGGTAGCAGGGACGGACCGGCCGGTTGTGAGAGCAAGCTTAAAACACCATAAAGACAGATACTTATAGTGAGTCAAAAAGCTCTGCTGCTTTATTAGATTTTTGAAGGTTCCTTTATACCTTTCAAACTGATTACGCAATATGAGACACGTGATATGATTATACAACTTTAGTTTATACCAAATATAGTCATTTGAAAGTTATTCATGATATCATCCCATATGGAAGGGATTAATGTTTCATTGCCAAGAGAGGATTAATATTTCAAGCCAAAGATATGTAATAAAAGTGTTTTAAGAGATGTATTCAATCAAACCTTGTCAAACAAGCTCCAGGTCAAGATGACCGTATAAACAATAGCAGATGTGGGATAGAACATCAATTACTCATTCCATCCTTGCACAATGGATTGCGTAACGATTTCATAACTAATCAAATACCCATATGTGGGGAGAATATAATGAACTTCATATGTTATAATGAACTCTATACTGGACTTCGATCTATACCAAAAAGATACAAAATGGCTTCTCTAACAATTCCCCTCTTTTGATTAATTATGTTCTATCTCATCTGTCCCTTCCTATAGGGTAGACCGCAGAGCCTTGTCCTACATTCATAATACACTAGGCTTTCCCTACGCGCATTATGGGGCCCTGCCATTCAAACGTGCTCTGTGGGATCGGCCTACATGTCCCTATACCCATCCTATCTACTGTTCCTAGAGGGGAACATATACTTAAGGCTATGTAGGGCTATATATGTGTAGTCCTTATAGTGTGTTTATATATCACACACTTTATGGTGTAACTTTATAGAGTCTTTATAGTGTGTTTATATATCACACACTTTATGGTGTTTTACACAATATTAAAGTTCTTTTCATGCTGATGTTCTTGCATCTTGTGGTCAAACGATTCCATAGGACTTCCACAGTAGGCACAGTTGGTTAAGTCTGCCAGGGTATCTTTGTCACATATCATACATCTGCATCTCTTTGTGGTTGTTATGGTCATCATTACTTGAGTCTGGAGGGATTCAGTATCAATAGCTTCTCTCTTTTGGGGTTTGCATGTTCCTGAAAAACAGCTACAATTAGCTCCTAGAATTTTCTTTACAATCATTACAAATAATTTTACCAATACTGCAATTACTAATATTATAAACGCTCCTTGAATGACATAGTGTATTATCCCTGTGATCCATCCACCTCCACCCTTTGGAATCCATCTATAAGTTTTTTTTTTTTTTCCCACAAACAATGTAAATACCTTTTGAAAGTTCAAACTGATATTCACTTAGTAACGCCATTACTACTGATACAAACTGCAAGGTCTCATCATACAAACACCAAGAATCTTCTAAGTCAGTGGTAACTACTCTATAAAATTGAAAGGGCACACAGTATGGTTCTTTATCATTAGCTATTGACATATCTGCTGCTCCATCATCCAACTGCCCTTCTTCAACTTCTCCACTCATGTGTATTGCACTGCGATTTGCACAAGTATCAGTGTCACCATGTTCAAATCTATAGGCTCTGGTCCAGTTAGTTTCATGTATGTATCTTTGTAGGGATATACAAGGAGGTCTGGTACAATACAGATTTTGGTTTGGGGCATAACCCCTTATTCCAAAACTAACTTTTAACATTTGATTGGGAATGGGGGTTACAAACCAAGACATTGTTTTTGCTGCAATAGGTGCATGTGAGCATAACCAACAGTTTAACAGATTACGAGCTCTTGATATATAATCATGATACATTACAAATTTATTGTCCCACTGTTTATACCTAAAAGGAAAACAACATATAGAAAGAGAAGCAGTACACAATACTTCCCTAATGCCATTTCTTTAATCTCTTTAATCTTTGTGAACCCTCCTGCAATGGGATGTATGGACTTTTACTGAGGTTGGTGTACTGAGTTGGACTTGGTGTAGATCCAAGTTTCCCCCACACGCCTCCAGACCGTCACCCAGTCCCCTAAACTTCAGAGAATGTGTGCCAGATTGGAAGGATCTGGAATGAAACTGAAACCAACTGTTTATTACATGGTATTACATATTTAATTAATCATTTATATATTAAAAATTACACGTCTAATTACTGGATCTGTGAACAAAAATTGCATTTTGTACCCTTTTATCTTTTATCTTTTATACATACCTTATATATACAATTTCTATCATGTGCTTTTCTAGTAATAACATATCATTTTCTGCACTGGATTGCCTCTGACCAAGTCTGGGAAGAAATCCACAGAACACGCACAAACTTGCATAACACTTGCTTATGGTATATCACTATAATTTATCTGCGGTCTCTGAGATGGGAAGAGCCAATGCAGGGTATACTTCTATGAACTATACAGTTTTCCTTCTTACATTATTTTGAGTAATTTTGAGCATATGTCTTACAAGTCTGGGTAAATATGGACTAAATTCTGGTGTCACCCATACCTTGTCTCTTAAGACACACATTAATATCCGTTTTTCACATAGAATTCCTTATTAATCTATTGGTTACCTGGACCATCAATAAGAAGAGAGCTTATGGCAGAGAAATATTACCGCCCTGTATCCACAGACCTCAGTCAGCTGGGCTTCCTGCGTCTCTATCTCCACTCCTCGTTGAATTTCTTGTACCTGTAGGGATTTAAGAACACAAGAAGTGGCAGACGTCACAGACGTGACAGGAGCCACCAAGGTGGTCTGTACAGGGAAAGATGGAAAACTCTCAACTCTAGGCCCGGTTATTATTTCTTTCTTAACTACACCTGTGTAAGCATCTTTTTGTGCTCCATCACTGTCAGCTCAGGTCTAGACTTTATCTTCATTGTACCTGGCTTATTTAATAACAGGAGAGCAATAACAGGGGAACCTTCATTCGGGCTCATACGTATTCTACAGTTTTTCATTTCAGTTGACACTCAGTAAGGATCTTTAACTATCTTACCCAGTTCCGCTTTTCCCATTCAGAGAGGGCCTCATCCTCACTGCCTTCTATACTAATATAGGCAAGAAGGGAGTGGTTTAAATTTTAATTAATTCGTGCTGTGTAAGCCGTAGCCTTTCCAGTGCAGAAGCAACCAATCATCTGTAAAAACAAAGCTAAAAATATGTCATCATATCATTCTTACAACATTACCTCCAACCAGTTAATAGTCTTCAGCATTTATACTTTATATGGATATGGTCAAAAATACTGAACAAAACAATTATATTTTCATTTTTCTGCTTAATAGACATGTTTCATAGTGACTATTACAAGGGAAGTGCTACTATACTACTAGAGTATATAATAGATAACCTCCTTTCCCCCCTTTTGTATATTTATTCACTCAAAATTTTTGCTGGACAAATATACAATATACAAACAATTCAAAGGTTGTGGGTTTTCGATACAAACAATTGTCTCTAAACTTTATTTATCATTTGTGTCGAATAACAAAAGTAGCTAGATTAAATATTATGAGTAGAGCTACCTTACACTTTGCTAGTCAGTTCATTTAATAAATATTTTGTCAATACTTGAAATAATAATTACTACACTTAGTATAGTGCCTTGTATTTCTATAGTATATTACCAAATTAACATTAACATACTTCCTTTGCACGGGTAACCACCACCAGAACATATATATATAAATATTTATACATACATATCCCACTAGATGGTGTTTTTCCCTAAATTATAACAAAACAAATAAAATGAGATATTTTGCAGTCATGGTGTAGAGGGAATTATGAATCCACAGAGAATGTCATCACTCTTCAGCATCTCAAAACCCTCTTTTGCTTTTACAGTTTTGTTGATAGGATTTTATTAACATTGCATGCTGCCAGCACATAAAATAGTTGGCTGCATTTTCTCTGACACTGAAGGAATGACATTCCCCAACTCACAACTCACCAATTGTTCCAACACTGTTCTTTTAGATAATTCTCTACCTGTTTTGTGATGGCTTCCATTCTGCTTTCTGCTCAGGGGATATGGAATTATTTTATACATAAACATACAGGTACCTTAATTTTGATGATGGTTCTCATCCAGCTTGCTTTCATCTATTTAAATCAAAGACATCATTACAACAAGCATAGTTTCCGGCATTGGTCCTGTAACAGTGGTTCCAATTTTTTATAATGAACTATTCCAGCTTTTTTGTTTATTAACTAGTATAAGGCTTATTCTCATATCTATTATACTATATATATCTTTGCTAGTGGGAAGGGTTACCTGTGCAGTGGCTATAGAGCCATCTACAGGTTTGACCCTAATTATTTGCTTTCCTTGGGGGCTGCCTATTTCCCAGTCCCAGTATGTTGTTTTTATGATTGCAACCTATATCTGTTCTAACAAATGCTCCCTCTCTCTATACCTCCCGTTGTTGCCCTTTTCTTCTTATCCTGTAACAGTCCCGTTTATAGTGTCCCCTTTTTCCACATCCAAAACACAATCCCTTTTCTTTATACTCAAAGTCTGGCATATTATCCATTCTACGCTCAGTCTGTAATCCTTCCACTGATCTTTTTACCGCATTATCAAATGCTCTTGAGTGTATGTTCACCATTACAGGGGTTTGTTCCTGAGCTTTCTTTTTCATCATCTGATCTTCTATAGCTCTTATCATGTGCAATGATTGTTCAAGTGGTACACATTTATAGTCTATACATGTTCTTACTACTTCTTTTCTAAGATCTCTCCTTAACCCTTCCTTAAACATACCCTTAAAGAGCATTCTTTCTTTAGAGTGCTTTAAGTCATAACCATTATCTGTAAAAAGGGAAACACATCGAGCATGATATTTGTCTACTCTTTCATCTTGCCCTTGAAACATTTCTGTACACAATATATCTGTAAACTTCTCCTCTGATACCTTAAGTCTATCCTCATTGTCATAGTCATTTATAAGAGGATGATGGCGTTCAGAAGTTCGGAGCCACGCTGCGACTTGAGCATGGTATCCGTGCCTCTGAATCCATTGGTAATTCTCTCGGCCGAACTGCTGCCACCGGCAAAAATCTAAACAACCTGTCTTAGGCATCCCCGCCTTCTTCAATATTTTAGCACTGTTCTTAACTGCTTTTTCTCCATTCTCCCTTCTGACCAAGTCAATCATCCTGAATCTTTGATCCATACTGTTTGACCTAGTAGAATGTCTGGTAAGACTGGTTCCCATAGTGTGGTAGTTAAAAGGTAGCGGCCCTCCACCTCACACTATCTGCTGATCTGCCCAAAGGGTAGCGATCCCTTGGCTAGCAGTTCAAGCTGTTGACTTATGTCCGCTAGCTACTAATTCCTTTCCGCTAGCTACTAATTCCCCTCCTGAATCTAGTATTTACTGGCTAGCAGTCAACGGCGAACCCCTATCTTTCAAGGTAATCAAACCAGTTTGTCTTTCTTTTCTAATATACCATTGTCTAAGCTAGTAAAGACACACAAACAAATACAACACAACTCCAATTGCAATAGCTATATATTCCTCATTCCTCAGAATCATCTGATGCTGACACTTCCATTCCTGAATCCACCCATGGTACAGGGTGTGCGTCTATTCTGATCTTATTCCCTGATGTTATGCTGGGGACACAAGATCCTGCTCGTTTTCGTGGTCTTGGTCTGCCACAGGCAGCACAATATTCACGCCAATCAGGATTTTGTTCTCCGCACACACAAGTCCATCCTCCTGGTCCCGTTACTAGGGCTGACTCCCAGAGAATGTAATCCAGTGGATCCTCTCTCATTCCTAGTCCAACAACTCTCTATACATCTTCTATTGCAACTTTACCTTCATATCACACAATGTTACTAAGCAAAGACAATGTTCACAAATCATATGCAAATCATATGCAGTTCAAACCATACCTCTAAACATCAGAGATGTAAAACAACTGTTAACAATATATACTAGACTAGATCTTCTGTTTTTGCCCATCTAGAAACAAATGACATACTTCTAACTCAGTTAATACACGGCATTCCAATTCTATGAGCTCTGTTCAGCGTGAGCTCTGTACAGCGAGTGCGGGTTATAAGGTCACAACGCTGCAGTCTGTTCTCCCCCCTCACTTTTCACTGCAAGTCTCTGACTATACAGGGGAAAGTGACAGAAGTCTATCACACCTAAAAACAAAAAAACAACTTCAATATAATATATCAGATTGAAAAGGTAAGAAGCAGTAGCCAAGTATTATATTATTAGTTAGTGGGTTAGTATTGTGAAATAGATAAAGAAAGAAGACAGAAGAAGAAAAGGAAAGACCTTTAGCAGCATAATTTACAAAATGTACAACTTTGTTTTCAGCATATAGGACAAGACAAACAAACAATAAACATAAAGGCTACCTGAGGATTCGCGAGTTTCTCGTTTATATCCCCCGGAGACTGACTCGTGCCCTCTACCCCCTCTCGGACCGGCCGGTTGTGAGAGCAAGCTTAAAACACCATAAAGACAGATACTTATAGTGAGTCAAAAAGCTCTGCTGCTTTATTAGATTTTTGAAGGTTCCTTTATACCTTTCAAACTGATTACGCAATATGAGACACGTGATATGATTATACAACTTTAGTTTATACCAAATATAGTCATTTGAAAGTTATTCATGATATCATCCCATATGGAAGGGATTAATGTTTCATTGCCAAGAGAGGATTAATATTTCAAGCCAAAGATATGTAATAAAAGTGTTTTAAGAGATGTATTCAATCAAACCTTGTCAAACAAGCTCCAGGTCAAGATGACCGTATAAACAATAGCAGATGTGGGATAGAACATCAATTACTCATTCCATCCTTGCACAATGGATTGCGTAACGATTTCATAACTAATCAAATACCCATATGTGGGGAGAATATAATGAACTTCATATGTTATAATGAACTCTATACTGGACTTCGATCTATACCAAAAAGATACAAAATGGCTTCTCTAACAATTGGCACACAGACATCACTGGGGGGCACACAGACATCACTAGGGGGCACACAGACATCCCTAGGGGGGCACAAACATCCCTAGGGGGGCACAAACATCCCTAGGGGGACACAGACATCCCTAGGGGGACACAGACATCACTAGGGGGGAAAAGACATCACTAGGGGGGCACAGACATCACTAGGTGGCACAGTCAGCAATTGCAGAGCACAAACATCACTGGGGGCAAACAGCACTGGGGGTGGTACACTGCATTGGAGAGAAAACAACAATGGGGTGATAAACAGCACTGGAGAGGGCTGCACAGAGCACTGGGGGGGCTGCACACAGCACTGGGGTGCCGCACACAGCACTGGGGGGAACAGCACACAGCACTGGAGAGTGGGCACACAACACCGGAGGGCGGACTCCAGGCACACAGCTAAACGCACCCACACTGTAAGTCCTGACCACATTTGTACGCATAAGCTCCCGAGCACTGCAGCCCCCAAGAATCTGCCCGGGGGGCTGCAGAAAAAGTAATTGCAGGCCCGTGGTTCCAACCCCTGAGCTAAAGTATGGCAGGGGCACCCCCACCACCCACGGCGATCTTCAGCTCACCGAGCACCTACCATTCCCCACTGGATTCCGTGTCCTCACCACCTCCGCGCCCGCAGCACTGTGATGAGATGCAGAGTGATGACCTCATCACCCTGGGCTGCGGAATGACGCGCCGCCTCCCTGCTCTGCTCCACTCGCCTTGCTTCCGGTCACATGGCTAATTTGCATGTGAAGCCTTAGAAGGGCTTCGCTTGCATTTTAGCCGTGTGAGTGTGCAGTGGCTGAAACGATACGGTAGGGGCCCCTTTGCTGCAGCTGTGACTGGGGATCGGTGAAGAGGGGGGCCTGGCCTGCCCGGGGCTTAACAAAGCTAAGTAATTACCCCGGGCCTGTCTGGGCCCCCTCTCTTCACTGGGCCCGGTACACTAGTCACAGTAGTAATGCCCTGATGGCGGCCCTGCCCATAGTATTTAAGTGAATGAGGTAACTCGTCTTGTAATATATCCACATAGACCCCAGGATTGAGACCACCATTGATCCTGGTCAAGTATGCAGTGTCTTTGGCTGTGAAACAACCCAATATCAACAAGCTTCCTCCACCGAATATCACTGTTCCTTTAATTTCCTAATTCATTAGCCCCTTTTTCCCTTGTTTCTTCTAGTCTCATTTGCACCTCTCAGAGTTTAGTCTACTGACTTTCGTCTCACAGCTCCAAATCACCTGTTTACAATTTTCTACTGTCCACTTTTCATACTTCTTTGCAAACTCAAGACGATGCTTTCTATGATGATATTGAAGTTGAGTCTCACCTTTTTCAGGCAACCATTTTACAGTGCTTGCATGTACATCTGTAATCTCACTATAACAAAGCATACAAGCCAGCTCCACTGCTGTGTTTGTCGCGCCATAGCTGATAGACCTTATGATGAGCCAACTTGTTAATGCCATGTATTTTGTCTGGACATCCATCTCTTGACTTTTGAATGGATGGACAGACTTCATTTCAAATTCTTCTGCCATGGCACTCACATGAAGTAGTTTTGCAATCGTCTTGCCCAGACCACTATCGATGAGCTGAATGAAGCTGTTTCTCTTTTCTTGGGAAATCTTCTTCATGGCTGCTCCTCGATTTGAACCACTAACCTATTGCTTAGGAATCAACCTAATAACACACTGAGCTATTAGGGAATGTGAGAACAGGTTGTAATTTGTAGTATACTGGAAGAAAAAGATTAAAAGATTTTTCAAACACCAGTAACAAAACAGTAATAATGCAGTGACATGACAAGAATCTCCATGATTAATCATATGCTTAATAGTTGCAAGTTAGATTTATGAATGAGATAGCCAAGATGATAGTCTATAAAATGAAGGTAGTCTCATGTTCAAAGCTGTAGTGATGGTGAGATATGGAGTCTCAACATTACATAGTTCCATAGGTTGAAAAAACCTAGGTCCATCTAGTTCAACCTTCTCCACCAATTATACATTTTTGTCTCTAAATCATTTATAACCGACAATGTTGTGTATACTGAGGAAATTATACAGCCTTTTTTTAAAAGCTCTTAAAGTGTCTGCCATTACTACTATTTGTGGTAGGGCATTCCACAGTCTGACTACTCTAACTGTAAAGAACCCTTACCTATTTAGCTGCCTGAATCAACTTTTTTCCACCTGCAGTGAATGCCCCCTGGTCCATAGTATTTCTTCAGAAGGAATAAGTCATGTGCCAGTCCTTTTTATTGTCCACACATAACGTTATATACAGGGTCGGTCTGGGCCACCGGGGTGTTGAGGAATCCCACGGTAGGCCCCAGGACCTTAGTGGGCTTCCCATACTTCACATAGGGCCCCAAGCTGGTAACCACAGGCTGGGCTAGGGCAGGAGGCCCCAAGCGGCACTACCGGCACTACCAGCGGCAGTGTTGAGGCCACCTGATTCTTTGTCGTCTGGGTCTGTACTGTGCCGGCAATGTCACAGTTAACAGATGCGGCAGCATCTGCTAACTGTGATGTCACCCAGCGCACTCTGCACTCAGCACTGATGCTTACCGAGGATCTGCGATCTGTTATGGAGCCTGCGTTGTAGCTAGATCCCAGTGGCTAGCAGGAGCTTCCTAGTGGGCGTGATAAGCTTAGTTGGGGGGCGTGGCCATGTTTCCTCCTGTCCACTATATGGTACAAGGGGTGATTTTCTTCCTGGTATCAGCTATGTTGGTCCCGCCCCTTCTGATCACATGGGAATGACATCAGCACAGGTCCTTTAGCCCACTGGAATTTGGACTCTACCATGGAGACTGCACGACGGACGGGAGACAAGCCAGGGGAAGGTAAGAACTCCTCTAATATGTGTATGTCTGTGTACAGGGTCAAACTGGAGTGTCTGGGTTTGCATGTATGACATGTATGTGCAAATGTGTCTGTGCATTACTGCTTGTCTATGAGTGGAAACTCAGAAACAACAGAGTCATATTCCAATTTTTTTTTATATAAAATATATAATTTTTATTATTAAACATTCATAAAATGTACACATAACAATATTAAAGGGGAAGATAAAGTGCAGGAAAGAGGACAACAAATACCGCGGAATAGGAAAAAGTCTGGGAACACAAGTCCAATGTATATTGCACACGCCCAGAAGAAGTGGTTAACAAACTGAAAACATGTATGTTTAAATAGTGTTGTGCTATGCCACGGATGTTGGGGGAGACCTTATATAGGTAAATAACTGGCACATGCAGAGTATATAATTTTGTACAGACTCTCAATCCCACAAAAACGGGCATAAGCACAAACAATTCTATAGTGAATAGCACAATCAACCACTAGGGGCAGTGTACATGTGGTAACATGCGGTAATACAAGAATCAAAAGTGCTTACCCATAATGAATATTCCGACTGGTAGATGCTGTCCGGGGGCCCTGACGCACGTTTCGCGTTGGGCTTCCTCGGGGGACCATTACTGCTTGTCTATGAGTGGACCTGATTGCGCTCTGTGTGCATGTATGACATGTATGTGCCCATGTGTCTGTGTATTAGTGCTTGTCTGTGAGTTGGCCTGACTGCTCTGTGTGCATGTATGACATGTATGTGCCCCTGTGTCTGTGTATTAGTGCTTGTCTATGAGTGGCCTGACTTCGCTCTGTGTGCAAGTATGACATGTATGTGCCTGTGTGTCTGTGTATTAGTGCTTGTCTATGAATGGGCCTGACGGTGCTCTGTATTCAAGTATGACATGTATGTGCCTGTTACGGGGGGCTGTCTGATAATAAAACCTAAAGGAATATCAGACAGTCAGGGTCCACCGTGCAAAGACTCTGCTGCAGACTATGGCAGAGTACAATACCTCTGTTAAACTCACAGAGGAATATAATTAGTAAATGATCACAGAGACAAAAGCAGAGAGTGTGAAATGGCACCTACCTAGGTCCGTTCCTCTAGTGGTGCCAGGAGACGGACAGCAGCGTAAGCCGCACAAAGCTCCTACCTGCGTTCGCTCCACTAGTGTGCGAGGACACGAACCACTAGATATGGCACCTGCCTAGGTCCGCTCTTCTAGTGGTGCAAAAGAGACGGACAGCAGCATAAGCCGCACAAAGCTCCTACCTCTGTTCGCTCCCCTAGTGTGCGAGGATACGAACAACTGCCAGACGCAGTATAAGGAACGTTACCCTAGCGGCAACGTCCACCTACAAGTAGAATCACAAGGCCCAGCCGGACCATGTGCCCTAGGCACCTGCCTATGTCCGCTCCACTAAAAGGTAAGGATACGGACCCCAGCCGAAGCTGTAAGGTATAAGAATGCTACCCTGCCGGTAGCGCTCACCTAACATAGACAGAGAGATGCCTAGAGGGACGTGCACAGAGCGTCTACTCTCATGCATGAACCAAGAGGACTGAGGGCCGGGCGGCGTGCGTCAGGGTCTTATATAGACTCTGTGCCTCATCCAAGATGGAGGACACCAGAGCCAATCCGCTGCCAGAATGACAGCAATGACGTCACGCTGGCCTATCACCGAGCAAAGCGTCACAAGCACATGATCAGCGACCAATCGGCTTAGAAGGTGTCAGAGACATGTGACCACGTGTCACAAGCACATGACCAGCGGCCAATCAGCTTAGAAGGTGTCAGAGACATGTGACCTCGTGTCAGCGATGATGTCACCCGCACATGTGCAATGGCTCCAAGATAGGACTTAGTCTCCAGCGCTTGCACATGTGCAGTAGCAAGAAATCCGAACATAGGCTCCAGAGCCACAGCAACCGTAACAGTACCTCCCCCTCAAGGGCCCCCCTCCCGGCGACGCAGGTAATCGGCAACTAAGTCGGGAGCATGGACAGCCTCCTCAGGCTCCCAAGAGCGATGTTCCGGGCCGTAGCCCTCTCAATCTATCAAGAATAACCTGCGCCCTCTAACCATCTTAGAACCAACTATGGCTCGTACCTCATAGCTAGAGCGAGAGGAATCAGAGACAGGAGAGTGCACTTCACGAGCGTGAGGTAAAATAGCCGGCTTTAGCAGTGAAACATGGAATTTGTCATGGATCCTAAGATGGACGGGTAACTTCAATTGGTAGACTACAGGATTTACCTGTCGAAGAACCTCATAAGGACCCAGGAAGCGAGGAGCAAATTTGACAGAGCTCACTCTAAGTTTCACGTGTTTTGCAGAGAGCCACACAAAGTCCCCTGGAGAAAAGACAGGAGTCGGGCAACGAAACCGATCGGACACAGTCTTCATACGGTCCTTAGCTGCTTGGATCGACTCTTGAGTCCGATCCCAAACCTCTCTGGCATTAGTTGCCCAGTCGGCCACAAGAGGAGGAGGTGCAGCAGCGGGAAACGGTACTGGTACCCTAGGGTGTTGCCCATTATTGAGTACGAACGGTGTCTGCCCAGTGGCCTCAGCCAGCGAATTGTTAAGGGCAAATTCTGCCCAGGGTAGGAGGGAGGACCAGTTATCGTGGTTCTCAGCAACAAAGTGTCGAAGGTATAAAATCATGGATTGATTGGTACGCTCAACCAAACCATTGGTCTCCGGATGGTATGCCGAAGAGAGATTCAACTCAATTTGCAGAAGGCTACAAAGATCTCGCCAGAAACGGGAAGCAAATTGCGGGCCTCTATCACAAATGATACGATCTGGCATCCCGTGAAGCCTAAAGACATGCTTGAGGAATAGTTTGGCTAGTACCCTGGAAGATGGGATTCTCGATAACGGTACGAGATGAACCATCCGGGAGAAATGGTCCGTAATGACCCATACAAATATATGTCCGTGTGAACACAGAAGATCACCCACAAAGTCCATGCCTACCACCTCCCATGGTCTATCTTGCACTGGTAAAGGATGCAAGAGCCCAGTCGGTCTCTGCCGTAACAGACGGTTGCGAGCACACGAGTAGCAGGAACCGACATATCTCTTGATGTGGCTGGCTAAGTGTGGCCACCAATACCACCTCTCGAGTAACTCTCGTGTCCGTCTAATACCAAAATGCCCACCCACCTTTGAGGTGTGGGCCCACGACAGTATATCATTCTGTCGATCCGGCGGAACAAAGGTCTTGCCCGGTGGGATTTGGTCTAACGTCACAGGGGAGAGCGTATGAAAAACCCTGGAGGGAAGGATAAGACTAGGTTCGTCAATCTCTTCCTGGGTAGAAACCATAGAGCGAGACAGGGCGTCTGCCTTGTTATTCTTACTCCCAGACAGATAGTTGATGGAGAAGTGAAAGCGGGAGAAAAACAAGGACCTGCGGGCTTGGCGAGGATTCAGACGCTGAGCGGTTTGTAAGTACGTCAGATTCTTATGGTCTGTATAGACCTGGAAAGGATGTTTCGCTCCTTCCAGCAAGTGACGCCACTCCTCCAAGGCTAATCTCAGGGCGAGCAGTTCCCTATCCCCAATGGTATAGTTTCTCTCTGCCGGTAAAAAGGTTTTAGCAAAGAATAAACACGGCCTTATTCTTCCTGCACCGTTCTTTTGATACAAGACCGCACCAGCACCCACTGAAGAGGCATCAACCTCCGAGAGGAAGGGCTTATTCTCATCGGGTCTTTGAAGAACGGGAGCAGTTGAAAAGTGTCTTTTTACTGCCTCAAAAGCCTGGGATGTCTCAGTAGACCAGACTTTTGGATTAGCACCTTTCTTAGTCAAGGCCACCAAAGGGGCCACCAAAGTAGAGAAATGGGGTATGAACTGCCTGTAATAATTTATGAATCCTAAGAAGCGTTGCACCGCCTTCAAGGAATGAGGTTCGGACCATTCCAGGACAGCAAAGAGCTTCGCAGGATCCATAGCCAGACCCTCTTGTGAGATAATGTAGCCCAAAAAAAGGAAGGATGACTGATCGAATACACATTTTTCGAGTTTAGCAAACAAAGAGTGCTCCCTTAAACGGGAAAGGACACGAACGACATCCTGACGATGAGTCTCCAGATCAGGAGAAAAAATCAGGATGTCGTCCAGATATACCACGACGGAGGATAACAGTAAATCCCTGAACACATCGTTTACGAAGTCCTGAAATACTGCGGGTGCATTACATAAACCAAAAGGCATGACGAGGTATTCATAGTGACCGTCTCGGGTGTTAAAAGCGGTCTTCCATTCGTCACCCTCTCGAATTCGTACCAAGTTATACGCACCCCGCAGATCCAACTTCGTAAAAACCTGAGCTCCCCTCAGTTTGTCAAAGAGCTCCGAAATTAAAGGTAACGGGTATTTGTTCTTTATCGTGATTGCGTTGAGACCCCTGTAATCTATGCAGGGACGCAAATCACCCTCTTTCTTCCGAACAAAGAAAAACCCAGCTCCCGCGGGAGAGACAGACTTCCGAATGAACCCCTTTTCTAAACTCTCTCTTATATAGGTTGACATGGCCTCAAACTCAGGTATTGACAGGGGGTAAACCCTGCCCTTAGGTGGAACCGAACCTGGGATAAGGTCTATAGCACAGTCATACGGCCTATGGGGTGGAAGAACCTCAGCACCCTGTTTGGAGAACACGTCAGCGAAATCCAAATAGGGTGTAGGTATGGGAGAGAGATCAGTTGATGCAACCGCCACGACTTTAGGTGGTAAGGGAAGACATCGGGACTGACATTTCCAACCCCAACTAATAATGCTGTCGGACTCCCAGTCAATTAGAGGAGCATGAGTCCGAAGCCATGGGAGACCCAGAGGAATGTCGTCTATACCCTCAGGCAAAACAAGAAAAGAAATCTCCTCTATGTGACTCTGAGACAGGGAAAGGCGCAAGGGAACTGTCCTCAATGTAATGGAGTCAGACAACATAGTTCCATTAACAACACGGACAGGAATAGGCGCCTCTAACATGATAGAGGGAATATTGTGTCTCTTTACAAATCCTGAGGACACAAAAGTCCCGTCAGCTCCGGAATCCACAAAAGCCATAATAGGCCATGTATTCTCAGAGAATGATAGCTGACCTGGGATACTACACTTAGAGGGCGCAGAAGACATCTCTAGTAACCCCCCTCTAATGGTTACTAGGCCTGGGAGTATCCCTGACGGCTAGGACACTTGTTGGCATAGTGCCCAGCCTGACGACATACGTAACATATAGGAGGACCAGACTTGCGTAGTCTGGAGGACGTATGACCTAACTCCATAGGAGTGGGAGATGTTTCAGAAGCTGAGGAAGATGGTAGTGGACCCTAAACAACTGGAATAGCCCGAAGCTTAGGGCGTGAGGAAGAAACCTGGAGTCTACGTTCCCAATGGCGTACGTCGATCCTCGTTGCTACTGTGATCAAGTCCTCCAGAGAAGCAGGGACCTCACAAGTAGCAAGAGCATCCTTGACATAGCCTGCCAACCCTCTCCAGAAGATAGGAATCAACACCTTCTCTGGCCAATCTAGTTCTGCCACCAGAGTTCTAAAAGCAATGGCATAAGAACTAGTGGATAACGAACCCTGAGATAGATCTAACAGTCTCAGGGCCGCATCATGGGTAACCTGCGGACCCATGAATACCGCCTAAAGAGCATCAAGAAAGTCTTGATGTCTCAGAGTAACCACATCAGAGCGCTCCCATAGGGGAGTCGCCCATTCTAAGGCTTTGTCCTGAAGTAAGGAGATGATAAAGCCTACTCTGGACCTCTCCGTAGAGAAGCGAGAAGAGCTGACCTCTAGGTGTATCTGACACTGACTAATGAAACCACGACATGATCTGGCATCGCCAGAATATCTGTTTGGCAGAGCAAGTCGAGGATCATGTGCAGATGTCACCATGGTCTGAGGTTTATCCTCTATACTCTTGAGCCGCGACTCAAGTACTTGTATGTAAGAGTGTAACTGCTGATATTCTGCCATAACTGCCAGACCCTTGGCTCAGTCCTAATGTTACGGGGGGCTGTCTGATAATAAAACCTAAAGGAATATCAGACAATCAGGGTCCACCGTGCAAAGACTCTGCTGCAGACTATGGCAGAGTGCAATACCTCTGTTAAACTCACAGAGGAATATAATTAGTAAATAAGGCAATTCCTCCCTTACTTGGAGGGTGTGTGGAATGGTCTCTGTTAATGATCACAGAGACAAAAGCAGAGAGTGTGAAATGGCACCTACCTAGGTCCGTTCCTCTAGTGGTGCCAGGAGACGGACAGCAGCGTAAGCCGCACAAAGCTCCTACCTGCGTTCGCTCCACTAGTGTGCGAGGACACGAACCACTAGATATGGCACCTGCCTAGGTCCGCTCTTCTAGTGGTGCAAAAGAGACGGACAGCAGCATAAGCCGCACAAAGCTCCTACCTCTGTTCGCTCCCCTAGTGTGCGAGGATACGAACAACTGCCAGACGCAGTATAAGGAACGTTACCCTAGCGGCAACGTCCACCTACAAGTAGAATCACAAGGCCCAGCCGGACCATGTGCCTCAGGCACCTGCCTATGTCCGCTCCACTAAAAGGTAAGGATACGGACCCCAGTCGAAGCTGTAAGGTATAAGAATGCTACCCTGCCGGTAGCGCTCACCTAACATAGACAGAGAGATGCCTAGAGGGACGTGCACAGAGCGTCTACTCTCATGCATGAACCAAGAGGAGTGAGCGCCGGGCGGCGTGCGTCAGGGTCTTATATAGACTCTGTGCCTCATCCAAGATGGAGGACACCAGAGCCAATCCGCTGCCAGAATGACAGCAATGACGTCACGCTGGCCTATCACTGAGCAAAGCGTCACAAGCACATGATCAGCGACCAATCGGCATAGAAGGTGTCAGAGACATGTGACCACGTGTCACAAGCACATGACCAGCGGCCAATCAGCTTAGAAGGTGTCAGAGACATGTGACCTCGTGTCAGCGATGATGTCACCCGCACATGTGCAATGGCTCCAAGATAGGACTTAGTCCTACTTAGTCCTTAGTCCAGCGCTTGCACATGTGCAGTAGCAAGAAATCCGAACATAGGCTCCAGAGCCACAGCAACCGTAACAGTACCTCCCCCTCAAGGGCCCCCCTCCCGGCGACGCAGGTAATCGGCAACTAAGTCAGGAGCATGGACAGCCTCCTCAGGCTCCCAAGAGCGATGTTCCGGGCCGTAGCCCTCTCAATCTATCAAGAATAACCTGCGCCCTCTAACCATCTTAGAACCAACTATGGCTCGTACCTCATAGCTAGAGCGAGAGGAATCAGAGACAGGAGAGTGCACTTCACGAGCGTGAGGTAAAATATCCGGCTTTAGCAGTGAAACATGGAATTTGTCATGGATCCTAAGATGGACGGGTAACTTCAATTGGTAGACTACAGGATTTACCTGTCGAAGAACCTCATAAGGACCCAGGAAGCAAAGAGCAAATTTGACAGAGCTCACTCTAAGTTTCACGTGTTTTGCAGAGAGCCACACAAAGTCCCCTGGAGAAAAGACAGGAGCCGGGCGACGAAACCGATCGCACACCGTCTTCATATGGTCCTTAGCTGCTTGGATCGACTCTTGAGTCCGATCCCAAACCTCTTTGGCATTAGTTGCCCAGTCGGCCACAAGAGGAGGAGGTGCAGCAGCGGGAAACGGTACTGGTACCCTAGGGTGTTGCCCATTATTGAGTACGAACGGTGTCTGCCCAGTGGCCTCAGCCAGCGAATTGTTAAGGGCAAATTCTGCCCAGGGTAGGAGGGAGGACCAGTTATCGTGGTTCTCAGCAACAAAGTGTCGAAGGTATATAATCATGGATTGATTGGTACGCTCAACCAAACCATTGGTCTCCGGATGGTATGCCGAAGAGAGATTCAACTCAATTTGCAGAAGGCTACAAAGATCTCGCCAGAAACGGGAAGCAAATTGCGGGCCTCTATCACAAATGATACGATCTGGCATCCCGTGAAGCCTAAAGACATGCTTGAGGAATAGTTTGGCTAGTACCCTGGAAGATGGGATTCTCGATAACACGGAAGATCACCCACAAAGTCCATGCCTACCACCTCCCATGGTCTATCTGGCACTGGTAAAGGATGCAAGAGCCCAGCCGGTCTCTGCCATAACAGACGGTTGCGAGCACATGAGTAGCAGGAACCGACATATCTCTTGATGTGGCTGGCTAAGTGTGGCCACCAATACCACCTCTCGAGTAACTCTCGTGTCCGTCTAATACCAAAATGCCCACCCACCTTTGAGGTGTGGGCCCACGACAGTATATCATTCTGTCGATCCGGCGGAACAAAGGTCTTGCCCGGTGGGATTTGGTCTAACGTCACGGGGAGAGCGTATGAAAAACCCTGGAGGGAAGGATAAGACTAGGTTCGTCAATCTCTTCCTGGGTAGAAACTCCCATGTTGACCAAGTTTGAGTGCTGTTCACAAGTTTAGGGGAGGGTCTTAATTAGTCAGAAAAGGCTGGAAAAATAGATAATTAATCCAAACATGTGAAGCTCATTGTTCTTTGTGCCTGAAATACTTCTTAATACTTCAGTGGAACCAAACAGAATTCTAGTGGATTGAGGGGTTGAATAATAAATGACCCTCTGAATAAACTTTTCACAATTTAAAAAAAAAAAAAAACAGAAATAACATTCTTTTTTGCTGCAGTGCATTTCACACTTCCAGGCTGATCTACAGTCAAAATGTCACAATGCCAAGTTAATTCCGAATGTGTAAACCTGCTAAATCTGCAGGGGGTTGAATACTACTTGTAGGCACTGTATTTAGGTACTGTATATTGATATTGATAGGCATTATCTGGCCACTGTATATTGCTATTATTTGGTTAGTAATATTTGGTCACTGAATATCCATATCATTTGGGCACTGTATGTTGACATTACTTGGCTGGGATTTTTTCTGGTTCTTATTATTTGACACTATATGTGCTCTGTATTTTGATATTATATTAGCCTTGTTTAGCGCATATGTCTGTATTATTTGGGATGTATATTGGTATTTTCGAGCACTGTTTATTGGTATTAATTAGATGGGATTTTTTGGTACATATGGTATTTGGGCACTGTATGCTGATAATTGTTTCACCATATGTAGGTACTATTATATTATTATTTTATTGCATTATTTGAGCACTGTATTCTGGCATTATTTGGCTTGGATATTTGGTACACATTTTTCAGCACTATATGTTGGTATTATTTGGGCTCTGTATATTGGTATTATTTTAGCACTGTATATAGGTTTTTTTGTTTGTAATATGTATTTGATGTTTCATTGTGTATTTGTTGTCTGTACTGTGTATTTGTTGTGTGTATTGTGCATTTCATGTGTTATTGTGTTTGTTGTCTGTACTGTGTATTTGTTTTGTGTATTGTGCATTTGATGTGTTATTGTGTTTGTTGTCTGTACTGTGTATTTGATGTATTATTGAGTATTTGGATTTTTTTTGTATTTAATTTGATATTGTGTATTTGCTATGGGTATTGTGTGGATGTTACCTGTATTATGTATTTGTTGTGTGTGTTGTATATTTGTCTGTACTGTGTATTTGATATGTTACTGTTTATTGGTTGTATGTATTGTGCATTTGTTGTCTGTATTGTATTTTATGGCTATATGGTGTTTAGGTCGTGTGTATTGTGTATTTGTTGCTATATCGTGTATTTAGTGTGCATTTGATGTGTCATTGTGTATTGTGGTTTTGTTTTCTGTATTGTGTGTTTATTGTCTGTTGTCGTGTGCATTGTCTATTTGTCTGTATTGTGCATTTGTTGTGTGCATTGTGTATTTGATGTCTGTTGTGTGTATGTATATTTGATATTTGTATAGTGCATTTGTTCTGTGTATTGTGCATTTGATCTCTTTTGTATTGTTTATTTGTTGACTAAGTGTATCAGGTTTAATTACAAAAGTATACACTAAAAGCCACTTTACACACAGAGATAAATCTGCGGCAGATCTGTGGTTGCAGTGAAATTGTGGACAATCAGTGTCAGGTTTGTGGCTGTGTACAAATGGAACAATATGTCCATGATTTCACTGCAACCACAGATCTGCCAAAGATTTATCTCTGCGTGTAAAGTGGCCTTTACACTCTACAAAGCTAAACTATGCAAACATTGAATATGGGAATTTTGTTACTGCATTACTGTTACTAAAACTATGCTTAAAGAATGAGATACTTCGCTTATAGATTGGCCAATCCATGTGGGCCTGACAGCCCACATGGATCTTTAATGGGACCCTATACACTTCCTATCTTTATATTCGTATGTAACAAGTGGTTAAGGTAAGTTTTGGTTTATGGTTGTTAATAACTTGGCCCAGTATGCAGAAGTCTCAGGGGTAATGCAGGGGTCCCAGTATTGAAGGCTATGATGTACCGTATTTTTCGGACTATAAGACGCACCGGACTATAAGACGCACCCTGGTTTTAGAGGAGGAAAATGGGAAAATAAAACTTTAAGCAAAAAATGTGGTCATGACACACTGATATGGGGCGAGGATCTGCTGCTGACACTGTTATGGGGGTAATGTCCCCAAATTCTCTACTAAGGTACCTCATCCTGGTAATGATCCTCCTGCCTTGTATATGATCCTGCTATAAACCCCCATCCTGCTCATATACCCCCATCCTGCTCATATACCAGCATCCTGCCCAGATTCCCCCGTCCTGCTCATATACCCCCATCCTGCTCATATACCAGCATCCTGCTCATATACCCCCATCCTGTTCATATACCCCCATCCTGTTCATATACCCCCATCCTGCCTGCTCATATACTCCCATCCTGCTATATGCCCCCATCCTGTTCATATATCCCCCATCCATCCTGCTCATATACTCCCATCCTGTTCATATACTCCCATCCTGTTCATATACCCCCCATCCTGTTCATATAACCCCCATCCATCCTGCTCATATACTCCCATTCTGCTATATGCCCCCATCCTGCTCATATACTCCCATTCTGCTATATGCCCCCATCGTGCTCATATATCATCCTGGTATATGGCCTGTATCCTATAGCACAGAGAAAAAAACAAACGTTTATACTCACCTTTTCCTCACTCCCTGCAGCCGATCATCTTCCTCTCTGCGCCACTGACCTGTGTGTGTGGAGCCGTTCCCCTGCTGCATCGCGATGTCTTCCTGTCTGTGCCGATCAGCTGATCAGCACAGATCAGCTGACCGCCACAGACAGGAAGACATCGCGTGCAGCAGGGGGACGGCTCCACACACGGGGACGGGTGAGTGTACTGATTCACTGCACCCCGCGCTGATGATGACGACGCGCGGGGGGCAGTGAATACAGCCGCACATGATCACTCCATGCTGTAATTGCCAGGGGTGATCATGTGGCCGGCACTTTGCTATGCGCGCGTCCCCGCTCGTCCTCCCGCCCACCTGTCAGCGCCGGCTTCTGCACTGAGAAATGGGCGGGAGGATAGGCGTGCATATGTAATGAGCGGGCCCACGTGGTCACGAGCAGGCGCTGCTACAGCCTACTTGTGCCCCCGATGACCCGCAGCACCCTCATTCCCGGCCGCAGCCCTATAGTCAGACCATAAGACGCACCCCCAACTTTCCCCCAACATTTGGGGGAAAAAAAGTGCGTCTTATGGTCCGAAAAATACGGTAACTTTGTATTTTTCTCCACTTACTAACCAAGATTCCTCCTTCCATCCTAGCAGAGTGCTAAGATGCCTATCGATCAAAGTGGATAAACTGGTTTATTAACAGGTTTGTACTCGATTGTCTACCTTTTATCCAGCAGACATGTGGTGTACTAAGGGCAGAGCAAAATACTGTAATGCACATGTGCTGGTTTACTTCCAGGTCATCAGCACTCTTTGGCCTCTCACAGCACATGCCCATTACAGTGCTGGTGATGGAGGAGGTGCCATGAAACACCAGTGTTGCCCCATGAAAAGATATAAGAAAATATTTTCAAAAATAGGGGTGTACTTACTTTTGTTACATACTGTATTAGTCATGAAAAACAAACTGACTATATTTTGTAAAAAAGAAAAAAATGTCCCTGTGGCTACTGTGGAAATTGCAAGATTATTTTTTTAATAAACATTGTGATAGGATAAAAAGAAATTTTGCCAAAAATGGTTTACACAAAAACCTGATTTAAACAATATGTCATAGTTGATAGATTCCATTTTTAGAAAATAATTATGTAAGTAATGCTTTTTTTACAACAGTCTAGTAACCTGTACACCGTGTGCAGAATTATTAGGCAAATGAGTATTTTGATCACATGATACTTTTTATACATGTTGTCCTACTCCAAGCTGTATAGGCTTGAGAGCCAACTACCAATTAAGTAAATCAGGTGACGTGCATCTCTGTAATGAGGAGGGGTGTGGTGTAATGATGTCAACGGCCTATATAAGGTGTGCTTAATTATTAAGCAACTTCCTTTCCTTTGGCAAAATGGGTCAGAAGAGAGATTTGACGGGCTCTGAAAAGTCTAAAATTGTGAGATGTCTTGCAGAGGGATGTAGCAGTCTTGAAATTGCCAAACTTTTGAAGCGTGATCACCGAACAATCAAGCATTTCATGGCAAATAGCTAACAGTGTCGCAAGAAGCGTGTTGGGCAAAAAAGACGCAAAATAACTGCCCATGAATTTAGGAAAATCAAGCGTGAAGCTGCCAAGATGCCATTTGTCACCAGTTTGGCCATATTTCATAGCTGCAACGTTGCTGGAGTATCAAAAAGCACAAGGTGTGCCATACTCAGGGACCCATGTCCAATGGCCAAGGTAAGGAAGGATGAAAAACGACCACCTTTGAACAAGAAACAAAAGATAAAATGTCAAGACTGAGTCAAGAAATATCATAAGACTGATTTTTCAAAGGTTTTATAGACTGATGAAATAAGAGTGACTTTTGATGGGCCAGATGGATGGGCCAGAGGCTGGATCAGTAAGGGGCAGAGAGCTCCTCTCCGACTCAGACGCCAGCAAGGTGGAGGTGAGGTACTGGTATGGCCTGGTATCATCAAAGATGAACTTTTGGGACCTTTTCGGGTTGAGGATGGAGTGAAGCTCAACTCCCAGACCTACTGCCAGTTTCTGGAAGACAAATTCTTCAAGTAGGTAGGCTATTGAGTGTCATCATAAAGAAAGGTGGCTATATTGATCACTAATTTTTTGGGGTTTTGTTTTTGCATGTCAGAAATGTTTATTTCTAAATTTTGTGCAGTTATATTGGTTTACCTGGTAAAAATAAACAAGAGAGATGGGAATATATTTGGTTTTTATTAAGTTGCCTAATTATTCTGCACAGTAATAGTTACCTGCACAAACAGATATCCTCCTAAGATAGCCAAATCTAAAAAAAAACACCCCAACTTCCAAAAATATTAAGCTTTGATATTTATGAGTCTTTTGGGTTGATTGAGAACATAGTTGTTGATCAATAATAAAAAAAATTCTCTAAAATACAACTTGCCTAATAATTCTGCACACGGTGTATATAAGTCCACAACCCACTCTGAATACACAAAAAATACCTTTTATAACCCCCCCCACAATGGGGTCTGGTCGCTGGTCTCTCACAGTATCTCTTCCATCAAAGTATTGTGTTCTGCCCTTAGCAGGTCAGAGTGAGGTAAGCCTCATTCACATAAAGAGTGGCAGGGCCTCGGTAATTTCAGATAAAGGAGGCGCCATGAAAGACCAGTGATGCCCATTGGACTGGACCATGCCATACAGGGGAATTACGAAGGCCACGTGCACACGATGAGTATTTAATTATTTTTTTTACCTCAGTATTTGTACCCAAAACCAGGAGTGGAACAATCAGAGGAAAACTATAATAGAATCATGGTCGCCACTTCTGTATTTATCACCCACTCATGTTTTTGACTTACAAATACTGAGGGAAAAACTGACCAAACACTAAACACGTGTATGTTGCCTAAAAAATAGTTTTGGGAGGAAGGGAGACCGAAAATGTTGAGAGCACGAGGAGAAACCTGTACAAGCATGTTTTTTTTATTTTTTTTCTAAAGAACAGTTTTGTATGATTTTTTTTTCACTTAATTGCAATTCTCAAATTACAGGGTTTTCTCGGTAGTCTTGGAGCAAATTAATAAACTGCAAGGTATAACAGCCCCTGGAGGAAAAGGAACTGGATTTAATGTCAAGGCTTTAAGAGCATTTCGTGTTTTGCGGCCACTTCGTCTTGTATCTGGAGTTCCAAGTAAGTAATTATAAGATTCAAATCTAGACAGATACACAGTGTGTGCTATTTGTTAGAGGGTTTTTTCAAAGATTAAGTGGTCACTGTCATTTCAAACAACTTGGTCTGATATAACCCTAGAACGCGCAACCATAGAAATCTACCATAGAAAACAAGTGACCTAGCAGGTCAGAGCTCCTGATGGTGGAGGTGTTGTGCTGCAGGAATGGTCCGGGTGCCACTCGGGAAGATTGGTGTTGCGTCGGCTGGCCCCAGGGTACGGGAGCAACAGTCTCTGGTATAGAGTTGCGGCAGCAGCTGGTGTAGAGGTTCCGTCTGAGATGGATGGATGGGCGGATGGATGGATGGACGGCAGCAACTGGTGATGATACTACAAGCTAGCAGGTATCATGATAGTCAGCTGGTGTGGTGGCTTGTAGCAGGAGCAGCAGCAGCAGCAGCAGGTAGGGATAAGGCAGCAGCACTCTGTAATGAAAACAGATATCAGCAACTGAACTAGCACAGTCTATAAACAGCAGCAGTACTGTGCTAGCTGACTACAGCAATTAATCTAAAGCAGGGTGGATTTGATTTAAATCTAACTGATTTAAATCACGATTTAAATCACGATTTAAATCACTAGTCAGTAAGGCTTGATTTAAATCAGTGATTTAAATCAAAGTTTCTACCTAAACTAGTTCTTGCTACTTTAACATGCAAGTAGATGAAGATTTTTAGAATCACTTTTTATATTACTTTTTTCTCCCCAATTTAATGGGTTAATCATTCATATTTGGACACCACTGTTCTGTTGTACTTAGGAAGGAGAAAAATAATCCTGACCTTAATAACAATTTAAATAGATTTATTCAACTGAAACAATAACAACATTACAGCATAAGTTATTTGCTTAAACAAACATCCATGTTTGTTAACTAATTTGGCTAAACAAAATATATATATATTTTAAGAAACTTAGACTGTCAGCCCAGCCGACACATGAAAAACCTAAATACTACTGTCCCTGCTGTCCTCTGTAGCTCACTTGTCATCATCTTCTTCTTTGTTCCTATTCATAATATGGAAAAGAAAAACAAGCTTTCCTGCTTTATTGGGTCCCAACCGATTTCTCAATTTAGAATGAATGAGTCCAAAGGAAGAGAATATTCTTTCAACGCCTGCAGAAGAAGCTACTGCTGTTAAAAGTGAAATCATTACTTGAACAGTCTCTAAATCCAAGCGCTTAAGTGACTTCCACCAGTTTACTGGTGTGACCTTCCTTAAAATATCTTCAGCAAACATATATTTCTTGAATGGTTCCCCCTTAGCTCTGAAGTTTATTATAGTTGGCATTAAAGATGGATGATTGCTGGATACCCATGTCATAGCTAACTCCTCTTCCTCAGCACTTAGGTTTTGGCCCTGATATTGGATATTGACAATATTTGCCAAAAAATGAGCTGGAGTCCGTGCTTGTCCCATTCGTTTGTTTACTGCTTGTAATTTAATTCTGTCCATGTGTAGTTCTGTTTTTAAGTGTTCATTTCAACAGCATCCGCCATAAAACAGCTATTTTTCTGTATTTTGTTTCAAGCTTGAGAGATGGGTTTCAGGAAGCTCAGCATATGTTCAACATTTCTCTTAAGCCCAATGTTGAGGATTTTGGCCGTGACAGTGCCATCTATTTTATCTCAATTTTCTTCACAAAGTGTCATCAGAATAGGCCAGTTTTTGATATACTGCTCAAAACAGTCCACCACAGAGTTTCATCTAACATCTTGTGGGAGCGTTAGCTTGGTTCCACCCATCCTTTTCAGAGCTGCTGCAGCAAAATGATTATTACGGAAGTATTTAGCAATTTCAACAACATTAGCCTTTATTTCTGGAACACTTAAGTCTTTGGCTAAGAGGTGCAGCAAATGAGCACTGCAATCATATGTTATTAGCAGCTTTGTATTCCCTCCCTGCTCTTCTAAATCTCTTCTCATCTTGGATACGTTTGCAGCATTGTCAGTGACCAAACTGCGTACTAGACATTTGAATTTTTATTCACATGTCGTTATAGCTTTTACTGCCACTTCTTGTAAGTATTCTGCTGTGTGTGCATTTCCTGACGTATCAGTTGTTTGTGCAAGGAAGACTTTACCTTCTTCTGTTGTTATACAAGCACATACAATAGGATAATTGTGGACATTACTCCACCCATCAATACTTAGGTTAACAATTTTACCCTCCAGAGCTGTTGCACATTGCTCCATTTCTCTGTCATACACTTGATCCAGCAGTTTCCCTGCAACATCAGCTCTGCTGGGTGGACTGTATCCTGGTCTCAGTGACTGAACCATATTAATGAAATGTGGGTTCTCAGTCAGACGGAAAGAAGAGTTCGTTGCATAAATAAACTGGGCAATTTTTTCATCAATCAACTCTTTTTCTAATCTGCTAGTTCTTATCACAAACCTATCTATGGTGGTTCCAGGAGGTAAAGGTTTTTTCTTCCTTTTGGGTGATGGTGATATGTGGCTGTGGGTGTCTGATGATGATGCTGCTGCTAATGAAGCACTATCCTTGATGGATAACTCTGAAACTGTAGAACAGGATGATGGTGATCTTGGAGGTGGATAGTTTCCAGAATCCATGAATTCCCCTAAACAAAAAAAGTCAATGCTGTTATTTTATTGTTTATTATACAAATTCTGCTTATTGTACACAACACATCACTGCCCCTGCCCCAAAAGGAATATTTGTTTTTCTTCATAACTGTACCAAATGACAGTAACATGCAGTAATAATAAGAAATATAATTTTTCTCACACATGACAGTTCAGTCTTTAGAAATAGGATTCAATAAAAATGTTTACCAACCTGAAGATCCTGCCTGTTCAGAAGTGTTTCTTTGGTCATCTTCATCACCGCACTTCTCATGATGTTGCCTCATTCGCGCCACCAGGCCTTGCATCTCTTTGTTGCATCGTTTGCATTTTGCACGCATGCCTGCCTTACCGATAGGCGAAGGAGCTTCATTAAAATATTCCCAAACTGGGTCTCTTTTACGGCCTGCTGCCATTATAAGGAAAGAATGTAATAAACCTCAGATTGTACACACAAACAGATCCAGACTTGTCTGTCTGTGGCTATGCTGCAGTATTGTGCTCAAAGTTTCACTTTCATTTTCTTGTCTGCTTGCCCTTCCTCCTCCTCACACTTAGATTCACATTCTTCTTGTGTTGTGCAGATCTATTCCACTCCAAACAATCAGAAACATATTGTCTAACTTCTTGGACTTGGCACTGAAGGGGTTGATTCTGTATTCATAGGTTTGTAGAACAATAGGATTAAGGTCTTTTTCTCAACTCTGTTCATGTTGTAATATTTTTGCCGTGAAGAAGAGGCGGGGACCTCTGCGGAGTCAAATTCAGTTTTGAGAACTGCGTAAGTAAAGCGAGCGTCTGTGATAATGTAGGAGAGAAACTGCCCACTAATCCTACAGAAACCTCTGGAAGAGCATGGC
The DNA here is from genome assembly GCF_048569485.1 of Anomaloglossus baeobatrachus. Lineage (NCBI taxonomy): Eukaryota > Metazoa > Chordata > Amphibia > Anura > Aromobatidae > Anomaloglossus > Anomaloglossus baeobatrachus. The sequence continues at coordinate 433,700,933 of NC_134353.1, forward strand.
ATTGTGAATGTTACACATATACAGCCTTTATTCTACTGAGTTAAACAACTCAGCTTTATCTCATGATGGAAGAACCTTTCGATGGTAAAATATTTTCCTCAAAAAGCAGTTTATTGAAAAAAATCCGATTTAAATCAAAAAAATCCGATTTAAATAAAAAAAATCCGATTTTTTTTTTTAAAAAAACATTGATTTTTATCCACCCTGATCTAAAGCCTGCTTTACACGCTGCAATTAATTGTGCGATCGTATTTGCGATCGCACCCGCCCCCATCGTTTGTGCGGCACGGGCAATTTGTTGCTCGTGTCGCACAATGTTGTAACCCCCATCACACGTACTTACCTTCTAAATGACCTCGCTGTGGGCGGCGAACATCTACTTCCTGAAGGGGGAGGGATGTTCGGCGTCATAGCGACGTCACACAGCGGCCGGCCAATAGAAGCGGAGGGGCGAAGATGAGCGGGACATAAACATCCCGCCCACCTCCTTCCTTCCGCATTGCCGGCGGGACGCAGGTAAGCTGCAGTTCATCACTCCCAGGGTGTCACACGGAGCGATGTGTGCTGCCTCGGGAACAATGAACAACCGGCACGCAGAAGGACGTTCGATATTTTGAAAATGAGCGACGTGTCAATGAGCAATGATAAGGTGAGTATTTTTGCTCATTCACACTCGCTCGTAGCTGTCACACGCTACGATATGTCAAATGATGCCGGATGTACGTCACTTACAACGTGACCCCAACAACATATCAAATGATATATCGTAGCGTGCAAAGCCCGCTTTAGTCTTACTTATTGCCCAGGCAACTCTCAAAGGGCTGAGTTGCCTTAAATACCTGCAGCCTCTCAGCTGACCTGGGAGGCACATCCGGGTTAGAAGAATGTTGGCCCTTTAAGAGAGGGAGCGTGGCCGTGGATGCACCCTACGGGCAGAGGCCTGGAGCCTGTCAGGAGTACAGATGCTCCATAAGGCTGCAGCATCGGACAAGGATGGGACCACTATTGCTGGATGCCTGGACAGGTGAGGGAACCGATGTCCTCGCTGTAGGAGGGGGACAGGAGAGTGCGAGGATGCTGGCATGGGCATTACAATAATATTAATGAGGTGCATGAAAATTGTTCATTACTTTATTTAAAAACTTAGCTGTCTTAACTTTGAAAATTCACCCTGGTGTATCCACCAGTAAAGGGGGCTGTGAAAGCACCCGCCCCCGTCGTTTGTGCGTCACATGCAAATCGCTGCCCGTGGCACACAATATTGTTAGGAGCCGTCACACGGACTTACCTTCCTAGCAACATCGCTGTGGCCGCCGAACCGCTTACTTTCTAAGGGGGCGGTTCGTGCGGCGTCACAGCAGAATCACCTAGCGGGTGCCCAATAGAAGCAGAGGGGCGGAGATGAGCGGCCGTAACATGCCGCCCACCTCCTTCCTTCCTCATTGCCGGCGGCCGCAGGTAAGCTGTAGTTTGTCATACCCGAGGTGTCATGTCGTGGGCGGCGGGGCGCTGCGCTCGCTAACACTCGGGTCCGGCGCTGCTGCTGCTGCTCAGTGGCTCGAGCGGTGGGCCGGATCCGGGGATTCGAGCGGCGCTCCTCGCCCGTGACTGAAAAGGGGGTGGTTTGTTTGTGGATTTAGTCCGTGACGCCACCCACGGGTTGTGGTGAAGATGGGCACCACTGCTGCTGGTGATGGGGATCCCGGAAGCAATGGTAGGGAGCAGCTGGGATGTTGTTTCCCCCCTCCGTGGGTAGGGATTGGTGGTCCCGGGGCCCGATGGTGTGATGGGGAGGCTTGGTTGGTGAGGTGCAGGGTTGCAGGGACAGCGCGGCGTGGTGTCGGATGGCACTGGTGTACTCACTCAGCCACAGATGCACAAAGTCTCCGGTAAACCAAACGGCTAGATGGACAGGTCCTGCAGCTGGCTGCAGTGTCTCTCCCCAGACAGGTGATGGTGGCTGTCTTTCCGTGCACCTTTGTGTACTGTGTTGACTCCGATGGCTTCCCAACGGTAGTCCGCTCCCCGGCGTATAGGTGCTGGAGGAGCCCGTTTTGCCCGCAAGCGCTGGCCCTTGGATCTCTAGCCTGTGGCGGTGGCTGTATATCCTCACGGTGCAGACGGTTGCCTTCTGACGGGACTTGGGTAGTTAGGAAACCCCTGGGGTTCCTGTCACACTCGGATTTGACTATTGTCGGCGGCTCCAAGCCTGGTCGGGGTCCGATGGCCCTGCCTGTGTGCTTAACTTCACTCCGGTCCCTGATTCGGTGCCGGTGGGCCACCGCCCAACCCCGGTCCTACGGTTCCGCAGAGATCCGTTAACTCCTGCAGATGGCCACCACCGTCTGCCAACCTTGCTGTCAGTGCCTGGGCTCCAACCCAGACACTTGTAGTTTGTGTCCTCACACTGTCACCTCCAAACACTATCTGTGTCTGCACTCAACTGCTTTTCCCGCCTCCTGTGAACTCCTCGGTGGGTGGGGCCAACCGCCTGGCCCCGCCCCACCTGGTGTGGATATCAAACCCTGGAGGGAGGCAACAAGGGTTTTTGTCTGACTAATGTAACTGTCTGGGGGGTGGGGGTATGTGTGTGTTTTGTCTGTGGCTACCTGGCTAGTCCAGGGCGCCACATTCCCCCTTGGTGAAATGCAGACCGTCCGCGGGCTGCCTGTCCATCACCGGTTTTATTTTTCAAACTGCAAAAATATAAATAACATGGGAAAAATGGTAAAACATGAAACATAAGCATAATTTAGGTCCTCTTAAACGTTACAACACACATAAACATTTTTAATAATGCACGGACGGATGTCTTCCGCTCTCCCACCCAAGCAACCTAGCCCTGATGCTTCCCAGTGCCCCTAAGAAGTCGGCAGCACCCCTTTTAGCCCAGTCCAGGTTCAGGCTGCCCGAGCGGGAACAGGTACGGTAACTCGCACCCGACTGTCACTTCAGGGGACCCCACGTCCAATGGGCAACCCTGACCCCCGGAGGATCGCCATCGGTTACGGTAGTGGCGGGCCTGGGCCATCACTTTCCTCCAGGCCCATCCTCCAAATCAGCCTCTCCAGAGGCGGCAACGGTATCCATCCCACAACATTATTTACAAGCCCACAAGTTCATGCGTGGCCTGCAAGTTCTCGGCCATGTCCATGAGCAGTTTCTCATGTGGGTATGGGGAGTTAACTTAACAACAGGGGCAACTCCAGTCCCAACGGGGACGGCTCTCTTTTTGGACGGTAATCTGGTGATTTTTCGGATTGAATAATTTTCATTCACTCACATCAGTAACAGTGCTAAAGGTCCCAACGGGGACAACAGGGTGCAACGGTGGACCGATGCCTATTCCACCTCTTCCTCTAAGGTGGCCTCATCCTCCGCCTCCAACATTGCAAACATAAGGTGGCAGGCCTGGTGGGAGAGGGCCACCCGGTATCCGTTGCCACCGCCGCGCAGGACATAGAGGGCTACTGGCGCACTGCCATTGGGAAGACGCTCACCCGCTTCCTCGGACTCCGAGACCAGTTCTGTATCGGGATCGGAACTATCACTACCGGTCTCCTCCCGATCAGGCATCCCCTCTTGGGCCGGGCAGACTGCCGGGGCCCTCCTTCCCTCTGCGTCAGGCGGATCACTGCCAGCTGCAGCAGCATCTGGGGCTGCGACTTCCTCAGTCCCTCCGACCTTCGGACCTTCTGAGGTCAGCACTTCAGGTCCCACCGCCATAGTACGGGACAGTGGGCCAGGCAGGTCAGCGCTGGTGGCCCCCACGGGTGATGGCAGGGACGGTACAAGGCCAAGGATCAGGCCGGGTCTCCCAGCCGCAGCGGCCAGTTCCTGTGGGACATGGAGGTATGGGTCACTCACCAGCTCCGTCACGTCGGCTCCCATTTCGTGCATCTGGGCAATCGCAGCCAGTGCCTCCACCTCGGTGGTCCACTGCTCCGCCAGGAGACATACCTGATTCCGATGGCGTTGGTTAGACTCGGTTACTCGGGCCCTCATCCACACCGCGGTTCCGGGCACGGGCTGCTGGACCTCCGGCTGTACAGGTGGAGTTGACATGGTGCTGCGGCTTCGGGATTCCAGGAACCGTATGGCTTGCAGAGTCCTGGCGTCCCTGCTTTCATGGCCTTGGTTACATAAGGCAGGACGCCATCCGTCCCCCCTTGGTTCTTTCTAGCACTCCTTCTTTGGGGGCGGGGCTTCGCTTTCGCGCCTTCCCTGCAAGGGGAAGACGCTCGAGCGGGAAATCTTCGCGCGTCGTTTGTGCGTCACGGGCAAATCGCTGCCCGTGGCGCACAATATTGTTAGGAGCCGTCACACGGACTTACCTTCCTAGCAACATCGCTGTGGCCGCCGAACCGCTTCCTTTCTAAGGGGGCGGTTCATGCGGCGTCACAGCTGCGTCACCTAGCGGGCACCCAATAGAAGCAGAGGGGCGGAGATGAGCGGCTGTAACATGCCGCCCACCTAGTATCATAGTATCATAGTATCATAGTTTTTAAGGTTGAAGGGAGACTCTAAGTCCATCTAGTTCAACCTGTAGTCTAACATGTTGATCCAGAGGAAGGCAAAAAACCCCAATGTGGCAAACAAGTTCCAATGGGGAAAAAATGTCCTTCCTGACTCCACATCCGGCAATCAGACTAGTTCCCTGGATCAATACCCTGTCATAAAAATCTAATAAAATCTAATATACATAACTGGATATATCCTTCCTTCCTCATTGCCGGCGGCCGCAGGTAAGCTGTAGTTTGTCATACCCGAGGTGTCATGTCGCGGGCGGTGAGGCGCTGCACTCGCTAACGCTCGGGTCCGGCGCTGCTGCTGCTGCTCGGTGGCTCGAGCAGTGGGCCATATCCGGGGACTCGAGCGGCGCTCCTCGCCCGTGAGTGAAAAGGGGATGGTTTGTTTGTGGATTTAGAACGTGACGCCACCCACGGGTTGTGGTGAAGATGGGCACCACCGCTGCTGGTGATGGGGATCCCGGAAGCGAAGGTAGGGAACAGCTGGGATGTTGTTTCCCCCCTCCGTGGGTAGGGATTGGTGGTCCCGGGGCCCGATGGTGTGATGGGGAGGCTTGGTTGGTGAGGTGCAGGGTTGCAGGGACAGCGCGGCGCAGTGTCGGATGGCACTGGTGTACTCACTCAGCTACAGATGCACAAAGTCTCCGGTAAACCAAACGGCTGGATGGACGGGTCCCGCAGCCGGCTGTAGTGTCTCTCCCCGGACAGGTGATTGTGGCTGTCTTTTCGTGCACCTTTGTGTACTGTGTTGACTCCGATGGCTTCCCAACGGTAGTCCGCTCCCCGGAGTATAGGTGCTGGAGGAGCCCGTTTTGCCCGCAAGCGCTGGCCCTTGGATCTCTAGCCTGTGGCGGTGGCTGTATATCCTCACGGTGCGGACGGTTGCCTTCTGACGGGACTTGGGTAGTTAGGAAACCCCTGGTGTTCCTGTCACACTCGGATTTGACTATTGTCGGCGGCTCCAAGCCTGGTCGGGGTCCGATGGCCCTGCCTGTGTGCTTAATTTCACTCCGGTCCCTGATTCGGTGCCGGTGGGCCACCGCCCAACCCCGGTCCTACAATTCCGCAGAGATCCGTTAACTCCTGCAGACGGCCACCACCGTCTGCCAACCTTGCTGTCAGTGCCTGGGCTCCAACACAGACACTTGCAGTTTGTGTCCTCACACTGTCACCTCCAAACACTATCTGTGTCTGCACTCAACTGCTTTTCCCGCCTCCAGGCCTGTGAACTCCTCGGTGGGTGGGGCCAACCGCCTGGCCCCGCCCCACCTGGTGTGGACATCAGACCCTGGAGGGAGGCAACAAGGGTTTTTGTCTGACTAATGTAACTGTCTGGGGGGTGGGGGTGTGTGTGTGTTTTGTCTGTGGCTACCTGGCTAGTCCAGGGCGCCACATTCCCCCTTGGTGAAATGCAGACCGTCCATCACCGGTTTTATTTTTCAAACTGCAAAAATATAAATAACATGGGAAAAATGGTAAAACATGAAAAATAAGCATAATTTAGGTCCTCTTAAACGTTACAACACACATAAACATTTTTAATAATGGACGGACGGATGTCTTCCGCTCTCCCACCCAAGCAACCTAGCCCTGATGCTTCCCAGTGCCCCTAAGAAGTCGGCAGCACCCCTTTTAGCCCAGTCCAGGTGCAGGCTGCTCGAGCGGGAACAGGTACGGTAACTCGCACCCGACTGTCACTTCAGGGGACCCCACGTCCAAGGGACAACCCTGACCCCCGAAGGATCGCCACCGCTTACGGTAGTGGCGGGCCTGGGCCATCACTTTCCTCCAGGCCCATCCTCCAAATCAGCCTCTCCAGAGGCGGCAACGGTATCCATCCCACAACATTATTTACAAGCCCACAAGTTCGTGCGTGGCCTGCAAGTTCTCGGCCATGTCCATGAGCAGTTTCTCATGTGGGTATGGGGAGTTAACTTAACAACAGGGGCAACTCCAGTCCCAACGGGGACGGTTCTCTTTTCGGACGGTAATCTGGTGATTTTTCGATTGAATAATTTTCATTCAGTCACATCAGTAACAGTGCTAAAGGTCCCAACGGGGACAGCAGGGTGCAACAGTGGACCGATGCCTATTCCACCTCTTCCTCTGAGGTGGCCTCGCCCTCCGCCTCCAACATTGCAAACATACGGTGGCAGGCCTGGTGGGAGAGGGCCACCCGGTATCCGTTGCCACCGCCGCGCAGGACATAGAGGGCTGCTGGCGCACTGCCGTTGGGAAGACGCTCACCCGCTTCCTCGGACTCCGAGACCGGTTCTGTATCGGGATCGGAACTATCACTACCGGTCTCCTCCCGATCAGGCATCCCCTCTTGGGCCGGGCAGACTGCCGGGGCCCTCCTTCCCTCTGCGTCAGGCGGATCACTGCCAGCTGCAGCAGCATCTGGGCCTGCGACTTCCTCAGTCCCTCCGACCTTCGGACCTTCTGAGATCAGCACTTCAGGTCCCACCGCCATAGTACGGGACAGTGGGCCAGGCAGGTCAGCGCTGACGGCCCCCACGGGTGATGGCAGGGACGGTACAAGGACCAGGATCAGGCCGGGTCTCCCAGCCGCAGTGGCCAGTCCCTGTGGGACATGGAGGTGTGGGTCACTCACCAGCTCCATCACGTCGGCTCCCATTTCGTGCATCTGGGCAATCGCAGCCAGTGCCTCCACCTCGGTGGTCCACTGCTCCGCCAGGAGACATATCTGATTCCGATGGCGTTGGTTAGACTCGGTTACTCGGGCCCTCATCCACACCGCGGTTCCGGGCACGGGCTGCTGGACCTCCGGCTGTACAGGCGGAGTTGACATGGTGCTGCGGCTTCGGGATTCCAGGAACCGTATGGCTTGCAGAGTCCTGGCGTCCCTGCTTTCATGGCCTTGGTTACATAAGGCAGGACGCCATCCGTCCCCCCTTGGTTCTTTCTAGCACTCCTTCTTTGGGGGCGGGGCTTCGCTTTCGCGCCTTCCCTGCAAGGGGAAGATGCTCGAGCGGGAAATCTTCGCGCCAAAGATGGTGGCGCTTCAAATTTTTCTGCCGGACGCCACCGGTACTTCTACTGGTAAGTAGATAAGTTCTATCCTGTTTGTGACGCCAAGTTGTCGCAGGCGATGGGGCGCTGCGCTCGCTAACGCTCAGGTCCGGCGCTGCTGCTGCTGCTCGGTGGCTCGAGCGGTGGGTCGGATCCGGGGACTCGAGCGGCGCTCCTCGCCCGTGAGTGAAAAGGGGGTGGTTTGTTTGTGGATTTAGTCCGTGACGCCACCCACGAGTTGTGGTGAAGATGGGCACCACCACTGCTGGTGACGGGGATCCCGGGAGCGATGGTAGGGAGCAGCTGGGATGTTGTTTCCCCCCTCCGTTGGTAGAGGTTGGTGGTCCTGGGGCCCGCTGGTGTGACGGGGAGGCTTGGTTGGTGAGGTGCAGGGTTGCAGGGACAGCGCGGCGTGGTGCCGGATGGCACTGGTGTACTCACTCAGCCACAGATGCACAAAGTCTCCGGTAAACCAAACAGCTGGATGGACGGGTCCCGCAGCCGGCTGCAGTGTCTCTCGCCGGACAGGTGATGGTGGCTGTCTTTCCGTGCACCTTTGTGTACTGTGTTGACTCCGATGGCTTCCCAACGGTAGTCCGCTCCCCGGCGTATAGGAGCTGGAGGAGTCAGTTTTGCCCGCAGGTGCTGGCCCTTGGATCTCTAGCCTGTGGCGGTGGCTGTATATCCTCACGGCGGGGACGGTTGCCTTCTCACTGGACTTGGGTAGTTAGGAAACCCCTGGGGTTCCTGTCACACTCGGATTTGACTATTGTTGGCGGCTCCAAGCCTGGGTGGGGTCCGATGGCCCTGCCTGTGTGCTTATCTTCACTCCGGTCACCGATTCGGTGCCGGTGGGCCACCGCCCAACCACGGTCCTACGGTTCCGCAGAGATCCGTTAACTCCTGCAGACGGCCACCTTCGTCTGCTAACCTTGCTGTCAGTGCCTGCGCTCCAACCCATACACTTGCAGTTTGTGTCCTCACACTGTCACCTCCAAACACTATCTGTGTCTGCATGCAACTCAACTGCTTTTCCCGCCTCCAGGCCTGTGAACTCCTCAGTGGGTGGGGCCAACCGCCTGGCTCCGCCCCACCTGGTGTGGACATCAGACCCTGGAGGGAGGCAACAAGGGTTTTTGTCTGACTAATGTAACTGTCTGGGGGGTGGGGGTGTGTGTGTGTTTTGTCTGTGGCTACCTGGCTAGTCCAGGGCGCCACAGTCACACGTAGTGATGTGTGCTGCCTCGGGAATGACAAACAACCTGCGTCCTCACCAATCAACGATTTTATAAAAATGAACGACGTGTCAACGATCAACGATAAGGTGAGTATTTTTGATCGTTAACGGCCATTCAATGGTGTCACACGCAACGATGCCGGATATGCGTCATGGAATTCGTGACCCCTGCGATATATCCTTAGATACGTCGCTGCGTGTGACGGGGCCTTAAGGCTTTGTTTACAAAGACTGATCGGTGGCATGGTACGACTGCTGATTGGTAAGGTTTTACTAGTCAGCGGTTGCTTTAATGCCTGTTTACACAAGCAGACCAAAGAAAACTAAGCCTATTGAACGATCTATACTAGATCAGTCACTGTGCCCAGGCTGCCATAGTTCTCAGCAGTTTAAGTTCTGTTTACAAAGCATGATGCTCCACCAAGAATGATGATCTTTTATGCTATGGTTTGCTTGTTCCTCATCAGCCTGTCTACATGGCATGATAATCGTGAAACAAGGGTTTTTAACAATGCTCGTTCATAATTATTATGCAGTGAAAAAACCCTTTAAGCTATGGTCAGACGGTCATAAATTTTCTCATCTAAATAAGGATGATTATGCTAATGACATTGATCAAACTCTGATCACAGTTTCATCTGAGTATTGGCTTAGTGTGATTTGATTCTCTTGGATAAAAGAATCAAAGTAAACTGTCAGAAGAAATTTCTCCATCTCCATTCTGGTTCATCGGAAATCAGACTGTACTCAGATGTTATCTGAGTGCAGTCCAATGATTTTAATGTACCTATAGACTTGAATGGGTGTGCGCTGTCAGATTTGTGCTGCCACGCTTGGAATATCAAGGTGTTACCAATCATTTAAAGGGGTTCACCCATTAACAAAGTTCAATTTAAAGTTGATTTTAATCATTAGATCTTGGAATAATAATAAGTTCCACAATTAGATGTGTTTAAAAAAAATATTCCTGTGCTGAGAAAATCTTATAATTGTGCCCCTGTTATTTACTATGTAATAGCCGTGTCTGACTTTACACGATCTGATCATACCACAGCTCCTGTGTAGGGGAGGATGCAGAAGACAATATACAAATAGTACAGCATGGGATCACAGCTGCTTCTCTTTAAAACATTTCCCTGACTGTTTTTAAAAATCATTTACCTAAATAAAGAAAAATTTGCTATATCCCATTCTGCAATCTGTGCATACTCTTTTACTTCCTCCCCAGCCCAGGAGCTGTGGTATGATCAGACTGTGTCCCTGTATGGTCTGACATGGCCATTAGTCAGTACATAGCAGGAGCACATTTGTAGTTTAATTTTCAATAAATCCAACATTATGCACAAAAAATTAATATGAGGGAAATATGTTTTAGATGTATTTAATTCCAAAAAAAAAATTTGATCAATTGTGTTGTTTATTCCATTATTAATTTATCCTGGTTAGGGAACAATTCACATGAGCAGTTAAAGTTCTCCAGGTTTCACTAGAAAATGAATTGCAGGTCATTCCGGTAATTAAGTCCATCCAGGGCACGGGATGTTAGGGGCAATATCCACTGAGCCTCTCTCAGTAGGAGTTTTTTTCTCCAATCCCCTCCACGGATGGGTTTAAAAACCTTCTCAATACCCGTGATGGATAGCACTGATAAATCTCTTTGATGTTCTTCAATGAAGTGTCCAGATAAACCTGATAAACCCTTATTGATTCTAATATTTTTATTAGTTACTGCACCTACAGTTAGGTCCAGAAATATTTGGACAGTGACACAAGTTTTGTTATTTTAGCTGTTTACAAAAACATGTTCAGAAATACAATTATATATATAATATGGGCTGAAAGTGCACACTCCCAGCTGCAATATGAGAGTTTTCACATCCAAATCGGAGAAAGGGTTTAGGAATCATAGCTCTGTAATGCATAGCCTCCTCTTTTTAAAGGGACCAAAAGTAATTGGACACGGGACTCTAAGGGCTGCAATTAACTCTGAAGTCGTCTCCCTCGTTAACCTGTAATCAATGAAGTAGTTAAAAGGTCTGGGGTTGATTACAGGTGTGTGGTTTTGCATTTGGAAGCTGTTGCTGTGACCAGACAACATGCGGTCTAAGGAACTCTCAATTGAGGTGAAGCAGAACATCCTGAGGCTGAAAAAATAGAAAAAATCCATCAGAGAGATAGCAGACATGCTTGGAGTAGCAAAATCAACAGTCGGGTACATTCTGAGAAAAAAGGAATTGACTAGTGAGCTTGGGAACTCAAAAAGGCCTGGGCGTCCACGGATGACAACAGTGGTGGATGATCGCCGCATACTTTCTTTGGTGAAGAAAAACCCATTCACAACATCAACTGAAGTCCAGAACACTCTCAGTGAAGTAGGTGTATCTGTCTCTAAGTCAACAGTAAAGAGAAGACTCCATGAAAGTAAATACAAAGGGTTCACATCTAGATGCAAACCATTCATCAATTCCAAAAATAGACAGGCCAGAGTTACATTTGCTGAAAAACACCTCATGAAGCCAGCTCAGTTCTGGAAAAGTATTCTATGGACAGATGAGACAAAGATCAACCTGTACCAGAATGATGGGAAGAAAAAAGTTTGGAGAAGAAAGGGAACGGCACATGATCCAAGGCACACCACATCCTCTGTAAAACATGGTGGAGGCAACGTGATGGCATGGGCATGCATGGCTTTCAATGGCACTGGGTCACTTGTGTTTATTGATGATATAACAGCAGACAAGAGTAGCCGGATGAATTCTGAAGTGTACCGGGATATACTTTCAGCTCAGATTCAGCCAAATGCCGCAAAGTTGATCGGATGGAGCTTCATAGTACAGATGGACAATGACCCCAAGCATACAGCCAAAGCTACCCAGGAGTTCATGAGTGCAAAAAAGTGGAACATTCTGCAATGGCCAAGTCAATCACCAGATCTTAACCCAATTGAGCATGCATTTCACTTGCTCAAATCCAGACTTAAGACGGAAAGACCCACAAACAAGCAAGACCTGAAGGCTGCGGCTGTAAAGGCCTGGCAAAGCATTAAGAAGGAGGAAACCCAGCGTTTGGTGATGTCCATAGGTTCCAGACTTAAGGCAGTGATTGCGTCCAAAGGATTTGCAACAAAATATTGAAAATAAAAATATTTTGTTTGGGTTTGGTTTATTTGTCCAATTACTTTTGACCTCCTAAAATGTGGAGTGTTTGTAAAGAAATGTGTACAATTCCTACAATTTCTATCAGATATTTTTGTTCAAACCTTCAAATTAAACGTTACAATCTGCACTTGAATTCTGTTGTAGAGGTTTCATTTCAAATCCAATGTGGTGGCATGCAGAGCCCAACTCGCGAAAATTGTGTCACTGTCCAAATATTTCTGGACCTAACTGTATGTGTTCAGAAATGTTTTTTTTAAAGTTCTAGTAGTACATCCAATATAATTTTTTTACACTCTTTGCAATCCGCCTTATAAATAACATGTGTACTAGAACAATTTATGAAAAATTTAAAAGGGTGGTGTTACGAACCGGCGTCGCCATAGCTGCAAGCAGCCTGCTGCGGTCCCTGTTGCACCCAGGCACTGGCTGCCGTTCTTGGCCGTGCCTCGGGTCATCCAGTTGGCTGCTCCTTCCACTATGTCTAAGTGTGGTGAGGCGGCTAGTGCGCATGCGCTCACCGATTTACCCCAGCCAGAGTCTAAGTTCGGTATTTTGCCTAGTGAGCATGCTGAGCCTGATTGTGTCATTTCTGAGACTAAAGGGGGCTTTACACGCTACGACATCGCTAATGCGAACTCATTGGGGTCACGGAATTGGTGACGCACATCCGGCCGCATTAGCGATGCCGTTGCGTGTGACACCGATGAGCGATTTTTCATCGTTGCAAAAACGTGCAAAATCGCTCATCGGTGACATGGGTGTCCATTCTCAAAAATCGTTACTGCAGCAGTAACGAAGTTGTTCCTCGTTCCTGCGGCAGCACACATCGCTGCGTGTGACGCCGCAGGAACGAGGAAGCTCCCCTACCTGCCTCCCGGCCACAATGCGGAGGGAAGGAGGTGGGCGGGATGTTACGTCCCGCTCATCTCCACCCCTCCGCTGCTATTGGGCGGCGGTTCAGTGACGCTGCTGTGACGTCGCTGTGACGCCGCACGGACGCCGCCGGTCACAGCGACGTCGCTAGACAGGTAAGTATGTGTGACTGCTCTGGACGATGTTGTGCGGCACGGGCAGCGATTTGCCCATGTCGCACAACAGATGGGGGCGGGTACCCACACTAGCGATATCGGGACCGATATCGCAGTGTGTAAAGCCCGCTTTAGTCCTCAGTTCAGGCTACTGAGGATGCTGCGTTACCTGTCCAGTTGTGCCTCCTACGCACACGGACAGCATACCTGCTGTGTCACCTGTCCGGTTGTGCCTCCTACTTGCATGGGCAGCATACCCCAGGACCCCTGTGGAGTTAACAGGGTGTTCCAGGATTGGGTGTGTGAACCTATTATCCTCCTTGGCTTCCCAGTCAACGCTACTGGTGTGATCCCTTGGCCTGATGTGTCCTCTACACACATGGCCATTCGCGTAGTGACCAGAAACGCTAATCGAAGGACCGTTCGGCCTGTCGTGTCTAACACACGTGGCCGACAGGGCGCTGTTGCAGCGGTCTTCTCGGTCAACGCTACCTTGTCACCATCGGCCTGACGTGTTCCCTGCATACGTGGTCGGGGTTGCGCCAATTCCACCGAAACGCTAACTGGGTTGTCGTCCGGTCTGACGTGTCTCTACACACGTGACCGGTTCCCAGGTCTCCTGGGTTATCTCTGAGTCATCAGTCCTACAGTCTCCGCCTAACCCACAGGGTGCCAGCAGCTCCATTGCCATCTAGAGCACGGTGGGCCCCTACTGGCGATTGGGATATACCCCTTGGTCCTAATCTGCCGGTCCCCCCGTAACAGGTGGTTCACCCATAATTTTTATTGTCTAGTTCGATATTATATTGAGAAACAATGTTTCTCTCAAATACCTTGTGTTGGCAATAGTGCCTGTGAGAGGCGCTATTGCAGACCGCTGTGCCCGCTCCAGTGACGTCACCATCAAGTGCCGCACACGTCACATCCGTGCAGCCGGCTGCATTCTTCCAGACTCACTGAGCTGTGGGCGGTGTTTCACCGCTGTCACAGCCCATCTACTCCCTGCTACCACCTTCCTTCTCTCTCACAACACAGAGTGTCACGTCTCTTGCTTGCAGCATTCTGCTGTTAGGGAGAAGGGAGAGAGGAGCAGGGAGCAGATGGGCTGTGACAGCGCCCACAGCTCAGTGAGTCTGGAAGAATGCAGCCGTCTGCATGAATGTGACGTGTGCGGCACTTGACGGTGACGTCACTGGAGCGGGAACAGCTGTCTGCAATAGCGGCTCTCACAGGCACTATTGTCAACACAAGGTATTTGAGAGAAACATTGTTTCTCAATATGATATCGAACTAGACAATAAAAAATATGGGTGAACCGCCCCTTTAATGTTATATTGTTTGGTATGATTATCAGTGAAGAAAGTCGTTTTATTAAGGATTTTGCAGAGATTGAATCTCTGCAAACCACATGCAAAACACCATTAATACTAAGCCAATTTTTATTCCATCTGCCTGAATTATTAAGATACATACTGGGGGAAACAATATTGCCAATATTAGGAGCCTTTTTTGATACAAAGTTAATTCCATTTTTTAATATGGCTTTTAGTTTATCATTGTGATATAATATTTTTGAATAATTTTTGATAAGGGTAGTAATTGTATAGAAATCTGTGGAAAAAGTTGTTGAAAAGGTTATTTTGTTTCCATCAAATTTTTTACCTGCACTAGTTTTTAGTTTGGTGTCCGGATGTTTATCAAGGTGTAATAACGAATCTCGGGACCTATTAGATGCAATATTAATTGCCCTTTGTATAGTAGCTTGTGAATAACCCCTTTTGGAAAATCTATTTTTCATTACATTGCATTCGGCTCGAAAACTAACCTCAAATAAGCAAAGTCGCCGTGCTCGAAGAAATTCACCAACTGGTAGATTTTTGGTGACATGATGTGGATGGCAACTGGTAGCAAACAAAGTGGCATTGCCAGCTGGTAGCTTGCGAAAAAGTTTGCTCTATATATTACCAGTGCTAATATTTACTTCTAGACAAATATCCAAAAAAGGGGCTTCCACAGAGTAAGATGAAAGAACAAATTTTAAAGTAAACTCATTAGCATTTAGATATTCTTTGAAATCATTCAAATTTTCGTCATTACAAGTGGTACGCCAGATAATGACTATATCGTCTATATATCTGGCGTACTATCTGATGTTATAACAAAAGGGGTTATTTTTGAAAAAAATATATATAATTTGCCACCATGCCACATAAAAATTATCAAGGGTTGGAGAAAAACTCGAGCCCATAGGGCAGCCTTGTATTTGCAGGAAAATTTTTGGATTGAAAGAAAAATAATTATTTTTCAACAAAAATCCTATAACATTAATTATATATTTATTTAGGTCTTCGGAATAAAGTCCACTTTTGTCTAAATGATATTTAATGGCTCAAATGGCTAAATGATGGGGTATACAAGAATAAAGAGTATTAATATCAGCCAATATCCATTTATTATCATTGTACCATTTTTTGTGTTGCAAAGCTCCTAATAAGTATGTGCTGTCACGAATGTGACCAGGTGTAAATTGCACAAGGGGCTGCAAAAGTTTGTCAATCCACAAGGAAACCCTTTCATTTAAGGAGTAAATACTGGCCACAATGGGCCAGAATGGCGGAGGAAAGGTTTCCTTGTGGATTTTTGGCAAACCATGGAGAATAGGGCAAACTGGGGCATGAACCAATAGATAGTCTTTCACTTTTTTAGAAAAAAATCCTTTACTTAAACCTTCCATAAATAACATATCTAAATCAGCTTTAATTTTTGATGTGATGTTGGATCACTGCATAAGGGTAGATATATATCCGTGTCCTGGAGCATGTTATTAATTTCTTTTTCATAAAGCATAGCATCCAGGATAACTGAGACCCCACCCTTATCAGATTGGTGAACCACAATTCTATCATTCTTTTTTAATTGTTCCAAAGCTAATTTCTCTTTATTACTCAAGTTATCAATGCTGGAATTATTCTGATTTTCTAAAAGAGTTCTGATTTCTTTTTCAATGATGGATTGAAACATGTCAATTGAAGGGACTCTTGAAGCTAATGGGTAAAAATCTGGATTGGGCACTTTTGTAATTATAGATGAAGATTCAGTGAAAGAATGATTTTCTGTCTGAAGTTCCACCAAAATATTACTTGCCATATGTTCTCTCATATCCATGGCAAGCTCATTTACTTTATCAACTTTATGCAATATATTCACATTTGAAAGAGAAACATCCAATATAGCATCATTACTGTTAATAGATGGCTCTGGAAGGTTTTCAGGAGAAGGGGTTGCAAAAAAAATGTCTTTTAATGGTTACAAGTCGAATAAATTTGTTAATATCTTTAATTGTTTCAAAAAGATCTGCTTTTTTAGTAGGAACAAATGTATTACCTTTTGCCAAAACCTGTAATTGTGCATGGTTTACAACTAGTGTTGAGCCACCCCCCTAGTGTTCAAGTTCGGTTGGGTTCGTCGAACGGGGGTTCAGTTTGGCGAATGTTCGACGAACACCTTTGAACCCCATTGAAAACAATGGGAGGCAAACACATACACACACATTATACATGTACACATACAGCTAATAAACATTGCCATTACACTTACAGGTTCCCGCGACGTGTCCTGCACTCAGTCTCCCGCCGCTTTTCCTTTCGATCATCGCTGTGCCCTCCTGGTAACCAACACTGATGATAGGACCTTCCATGACCTTGTCATAGCATGTGACCAGTCATGTGTGTATTATCTTATTGGCTACAGACTGGTCACATGGCTAGATGTCACGCTAGGTCCTGTCAGTGCATCTCTCCGGTACTAGGTGCTCATTTGAGCATCTCCGTGTACCAGTGAGATGCTTGGGCACATGCTTGGATCCCCGTTCCTGCATGTCGGCGCTCTTTACAGAGTCAGCCCACATGCAAGGACTGGATGCCACAGCCGGTGAATAACGGAGATCACCGTTGCTATAGTAACCCTCCTGTCAGATTACTATTTCTATGGTGGCAGCGATGACGTCACCACTTACAACCAGCAGCCTCTGCTCACTCACTGAGTGATTAGACTGCATGGGAGCAGCAGCGTCTTCCTCCCATGCAGTGCTGTCTGATGTAGCAGAGCTGCATGGGTTGAAGGAAAAAGAAGACAGAAGAGCCGGATCGTGAAGGGGTGAGAGGGAGTAATAAGCATGGAGTCTCTAAGTGTGTCTGTGTATTTATTTCTATTAAAGTATCTTTTCTCTGTGTGGTGTCTTTTTTTTAACCCTTTATTGGAGATTCTTAATGGCCGGGTCAAACTTGCCTGACATTAAGAATCTCTGGCTTAATACTAGCTAGTAAAACAAAGCTAGTATTAACCCATTATTACCCAGGAAGCCACCCGGCTTCATGGCTGCTGGAAGAGTTGGATACAGCACCAGTTGATGGCGCTTCTATGAAAGCGCCATTTTCTGGGGCGGCTGCGGACTGCAATTCGCAGCAGAGGGGCCCAGAAAGTTCAGGCTAACCTGTACTGCGGATTCCAATCCCCAGCTGCCTAGTTGCACCTGGCTGGACACAAAAATGGGGCGAAGCCCATGTAATTTTTTTTTTAATTATTTCATGAAATTCATGAAATATTTAAAAAAAAGGGCTTCCCTATATTTTTAGTTCCCAGCCGGGTACAAATAGGCAGCTGGGGGTTGGGGGCAGCCGTACCTGCCTGCTGTACCTGGCAAGCATACAAAAATATGGCGAAGCCCACGTAATGTTTTTGGTGGGCAAAAAACTCCTGCATACAGTCCTGGATAGAGTATGCTGAGCCTTGTAGTTCTGCAGCTGCTGTCTGCTCTCCTGCATACACTAGTGAATGGAGCATGCTGAGCCTTGTAGTTCTGCTCCTCAGTCTCTCCCTCCAGCATACAGTCCTGGATGCAGCATGCTGAGCCTTGCAGTTCTGCAGCTGCTGTCTGCTTTCCTGCATACACTAGTGCAGTGATGGCGAACCTGTGGCACTCCAGCTGTTGCAAAACTACAATTCCCATCATGTCTTCACAGCCAAAGCTTTTGCTTTGAATGGCCAGGCATGATGGGAATTGTAGTTTTGCAACAGCTGGAGTGCCACAGGTTCGCCATCACTGCACTAGTGGATGAAGTATGCTGAGCCTTGCAGTTCTGCTCCCCCTGCCTCTCCCTCCAGCATACAGTCCTGGATGGAGGATGCTGAGCCTTGTAGTTCTGCATAGTCTGCTCTCCTCCATATAGACAGACAGCAGACAGCAGCTGCAGAACTACAAGGCTCAGCATATTCCACCCAGGACTGTATGCATGAGGTTTTTGCCCCCACAAAAATTTATGTGGGCTTCGCCATGTTTTTGCATGCTAGCCAGGTACAGCATGTAGCTATGCGCTGCCCCCAACCCACAGCTGCCTATTTGTACCCGGCTGGGAACCAAAAATATAGGGAAGCCATTTTTTTCAATTATTTCATGAATTTCATGAAATAATTAAAAAAAAAACCATTACGTGGGCTTCGCCCAATTTTTGAGTCCAGCCAGGTACAACTAGGTAGCTGGGAATTGGAATCCGTAGCGCAGGGTGCCCAAGCTTTCTGGGCACCCCTGCTGCGAATTGCAGTCCACAGCCACCCCAGAAAATGGCGCTTTTATAGAAGCGCCATCTTCTGGCGCTATATCCAACTCTTCCAGCTGCCCTGGTGACAGGTGGCTCGCTGGGTAATAAGGAGGTTAGGGCTAGCTGTATATTATCAACTGACCCTAAGCCTGAAATTCATGGTGTCACGCCAATATTAGACATGGCCACCATGAATTTCTAGTACAGATAAAAAAAAACACAACACACAGAAAAATATTTTTATTAGAAATAAAACACAACACAATTAGTGACTCCATCTTTATTGAAATAAAGAACCCCCCTCCGCAGTAATCCTGGGTCAAGGGTCCCATGCCGTCCAATCCGGATCTAATATCATCTGATCGGTTTGCTGGAAGGCAAAGCGATCAGATGATGTGTCAGGTTCAATGGCCTGAATCACATGACACAGCAGCTGATTGTATAAACGGCTTGTATACAATCAGCTGATGCATCCGTGCAAAAAAAAAAACAAAAAACAAAACTACACACTTCTGTGCAGACTCCTGTCCTACAGCAGCAGCTGATAGTTTAGCCGGCCGGGCGGTAAAAAGGCGGCCTCACCGCTCGACTTATAGTGTCAGCTGATTCCGTCAGGTGACCGCATCAGCTGATCATCGCCAGGTCTGAGAGAGAGAAAAGAGAGAGAAGAGAGAGAAAGGGAGAGTGAAAGAGGGAGAATGAGAGAGAGGGATAATGAGAGAGAGAGAAAGAGAAAGAGAGAGAAAAAGAAAAAGAGAGAGAGAGAGAGAGGAGCGAGAGAGAAGAGAGAGATAAGAGGGAGAAAAGAGAGAGAAAAAGAGAGAAAAAGAAGAGAGAGAAAGAGAGAGGAGAGAGAGGAGAGAGAGAAGAGAGAAATAAGAGAGAGAGAGGAGAGAGAGGAGAGAGCAATGCAGCCTCATTCCGTGCACTGCTCCGATTTAGATTAAATTAAATTATAATTAGAAATAAATAATAATTATAATTTCAAATTATAAATAAATTAAATTAAATTCTTTGCCGGGACTCGAACTCGTGAACTAACTCTCTTTAGGCGGCAGCTCTATCCATTGAGCCACTGCCTGTAATGAAAAGTATAGGAAGATTTGGTAATCTTGACCTCTGTAGTGCAGTAGAGAATCCAGAAGTGGATTATTCAGCTACAAAGAGGAGAGAGAGGGAAAAAGAGAGAAAGAGAGAGAGAAAAAGAGAGAGAGAGAAAGAAAGAGAGAGAAAGAAAGAGAGAGAAAGAAAGAGAGAGAAGAGAGACGAGAGATGAGAAAGAGGAGAGAGAGGAAAGAGAGAGAGAAAAGAGAGAGAGGAGAGAGAGAGAGGAGAGTGAGGAGAGAGGGAGAGAGAAGAGAGAGGAGAGAGAGAGGAGAGTGAGGAGAGAGGAGAGAGAAGAGAGAGAAGAGAGAGAGGATAGAGAGGAGAGAGGAGAGAGAGAAGAGAGAGGAGAGAGCAATGCAGCCTCATTCCGTGAACTGCTCCGATTTTAGAGGTGTGTCCCGCGGCTCATAGCTGATGTCTGGTACCTTCCCTCAGTTCATAATTAAATTAAATTATAATTATAAATAATAATTATAATTTAAAATGAAAAATAAATTAAATTCTTTACCGGGACGGCCGGGACTCAAACTCGTGAACTAATTCTTCTTAGGCAGTAGCTCTACCCATTGAGCCACTGTCTGTAATGAAAAGCATAGGAAGAATTGGTTAGATTAGTAGAGAATCCAGGAGTAGATTATTCAGCTACGAGAATGGATGGAGGGAATGAGGGAGGGATGGATGGATGGAGAGAGGGATGGCTGGAGGGATAGAGGGATGGATGGCTGGAGGGATAGAGGGATGGATGGAGGGATGGAAGGATGGAGGGATGAAGGGAGGGATGAATGGATGCAGAGATGGAGGGAGGGTTGAATGAATGGATGGAGGGAGGGAGGGATGGATGGATGGATGGGAGGGCAAACACAAGCACTACCGCACTCATCACTGCACACACGCAGGCGCTACAACCCCCATCATCACCGCACATGCAGGCATTACCTCAGTGACGTCCCCACTGACAGTGCGGCTGACTTCATTGCTGCGTGGAACGCTAACACAGAGCGCTCCTGTTGTACGGCGCTCCCTGCCAGCTTCATGTAGCAGAACTGGATGCGTCGTGGGACCTCTGTGGATTACATCGGACCTGGAGGGGTATTTGGGGATTTTAATAAAATGGTGAAACGGTGTTTTTTTGTCTTTTATTCCAAATAAAGGAGTTTTTCGGGTGTATGTGTTTATTTACTTTCACTTACAGGTTAATCACGGAAGGTATCTCGGGGAGACGCCTGCCATGATTAACCCCTTATTACCCCAATTGCCACCGCACCAGGGCAATTTGGGATGAGCCGGGTAGAGTCCCGGGACTGGCGCATCTAATGGATGCGGCAATTACGGACGGCTGCTGGGTGATATTGTTAGGGTGGTGGACTCCCCATAACGTGGCGCTCCCCATCCGGACAATACTAGCCTCCAGCCGTGTGGCTTTATCCTGGTTGGTATCAAAATTGGGGGGAACCGCAGGTTTTTTTTTTATTATTATTTATTTATTTATTTTACTGCACGATATAGACCCGCCTGCCGGCGGCTGTGATTGGTTGCAGTGAGACAGCTGTCACTCAGAGTGGGGGCGTGTCTGAATGCAACCAATCATGGGCGCCGGTGGGCGGGGAAAGCAGGGAATACCAGATTGAAAAATGAGTGGCAGCCATTTTCAAAAGAGGAAAAGCCGCCGGAGCTTTGTGCAGCCGTGCAGCGCCGCGCCCGTTATCGGTGAGTAGGAAAGAGAGAGAGATTGTGCTGGGGACGCAGGACGCATGCAGATATGCAACATGCGCACGTAGCCTTACTGTGAAAAGCCACGCTTTTGGTGATCGAACCTTTATCGAACGGTAACTCGAACTGCCGAACTTGAAGCAAATCGTTCGAGTTCGTCAAACGACTCGAACACCGCCCAAAATCACTCGAATTTGAATTTAGCGAACGGTTCGAATCGAATATCGCTCAACTCTATTTACAACTGTAGCAGATAAATTTAATACTGATGGTAGCGACCGCTTTTCCTGTTCCTCCCTGTAGGATATCTGAGTCTTGGACGTATATCCTCGATGCTTACGTCCAGCTCGGTGATTTTTCCGTGTTTTGAAATTTTATGTTGAGGAGTACAAGCATATTTAGATGATGAGGTGCATGAAAAAGAAGTGTCTGTAGATTCTGCAGAAGTTTCAAATTCACTTGATGAGAAGGAAACCTTTTTATCAATATTTCTATTGTCTTTTAAAATGGATTTAGGTCTATTTTTATGCCAAGTGTAAACACAGTTTGTTTCATAATCAATACAATCCCTGGTATATTTGTTCCTCTTAAGTTTTTTGATGGTATCCTCAGTAGTATTAATTTTGGTGATCAATCGGTTATTCATGTTTTTGAACTCATTAGTATTAGAATATTTTGTGATGGACTCATGTAATTTATTAATCTTAGATTCCAAATCTGCCAATTTTTTCTTTTCCTCTTCTATAATAAGGTGCATTCATTTATTTGAGCACTCGGTGAGTACATTATTCCAATTGGTAATGAATAAATCATTGTAGGTAATATTGGCCATTTTTTGATGCGGAGACCTCTTGGTATAATCTTATTGTCCAAATATTTTTGACCTGCAACTCACTTTTTTTTTTTGTAAATTCTTTATTTAAGATGTTTTTTAATATTACAGAAATGAAATAGCAACAACAAAAAAGCATAAACATGTATTTTTCAGATGAAAGGAAAAAGGAAAGGAAAGAGGGAGAGATGGGACGTGAGGTTGGTATAAAGTAAAGAGAGCACACAGGGTTGTAGAGGGGGTAGGGGAAGGGGAAAAAGGTGAGATTCCCACCTATTTCTAAAAAGGTGTCTGGTTACTAGGATTTATATATATGAAAGTATGAAAAGGTTTTGTTTTCAGAAGTGTGTATGAAAAACGTGTTTGTTTTGCTTAACTGTCTATTCAGTTTCTGAGCTAATGTGGTATCTTTGGATGAGCAAATTTGTCAAGAGATTTTAGTTAGCTTTTGGTATCTGTGCCATTTGTCCCAAGATTCTAAAAGCTTCGCATTTTTCTTAGTGTAATGCAATTGGGCTTTTTCATGTACGCTTATAAGATTTGATTCATTGAACCACTCGGTTAGACTCAGTGCATCACTTTCTTTCCAGTGTCTGGCTATTAGACGTTTTGCTGCATTTATGAGGTGACGTATTATTGAGAGTTTGTTTAGGTGTTCCTTATGTGGATCTAGATTAAGAATAATAAAGTTTGTGTTGAAAGCATTTTCTATGTGAATTTTAATGAAAGCCCAAATTTTTGCTATTTTTGGGCAATGATACCAAATGTGTGAAGGAGTGCCAGTCGTTTGATTACATCTCCACCAGTGTGGCGACAAAGAGTTGTCAATTTCGTAGAGAATGTCTGGGGTTTTATACCACCGTGAGATCATTTTATAGTTGAGTTCTTGATATCTAGATGAGGTTGAAAGGTTGTTGATGTTGTTGAAGATCATTTGAATTTCACTAGAGTTGAAGGTGGTATTTAGTTCAATTTCCCATCTGTTAATGTAAGAAGGTTTTTCCAAAGTGTTATATAGTAGCTTGTATATTTTTGATATTAGCCTATTCTTGCCTTGAGCATGTAGTAGAAATTCTTGTTGGGGGGGCGGGTTTGAAGGGGAAATATCTGGGATGTGATATGAAGCTAGGTCTCTAATGATGGCTAGGTCTTTATCTTTTAAATCTATTGGATTAAAGATGGATTTTAGCTCTTCTATAGTTAATGGTTCATGGTTATGGATTATCTCTGATAGTGTTATGTTGCAAAGATTTTTTGATGTCCTAATTTTGTTTTTTAGGAGTCTATGCAACTCACTTATTAGTGAGTAAATCCACAAGGAAACCTTTCCTCCGCCATTCCGGCCCATTGTGGCCAGTATTTACTCCTTAAATGAAAGGGTTTCCTTGTGGATTGACAAACTTTTGCAGCCCCTTGTGCAATTTACACCTGGTCACATTCGTGACAGCACACATTTATTAGGAGCTTTGCAACACAAAAAAAAATTGAATAATGATAATAAATGGATATTGGCTGATATTAATACTCTTTATTAGAGATGAGCGAACCGGTCGTGGTTTGGCTCGAGTTCGGTTTGCCGAACGGAGGTCTGGTTCGGCAAACCGGTTCGGCGAACCACTCGAACCCCATAGAAAACAATAGGAGGCAATCACAAACACATAAAAACACCTAGAAAACACCCTCAAAGGTGTCCAAAAGGTGACAAACAACTCACAACACAACACAAACACATGGGAAAGTGACAAGAACAAATTCTCATGCGAAAACAAAACAGCTTGACGAGGAAAAGGAGGACGAGACACAGATATAGGCATGGCATGCCCTTCTAAAATCATGCAAAACACCGCAAGGGGACTCCAAGCGGAGTCTCCCTTTTTTCCAAAAATTGGACCACACAGACACCCCTTCAGTGGCAGCACTTGTGCCGCAGTTGTACACTTCACAGTTAGATTTGCATCAAGCACATTAAAAAATACGCCATCCTTTACCGTCCCCAGGATGACACCGGGGTAGGTAGCAAAGTTTATCCTGATCCCAGATCTGTTCATCTTGGCTCCTTTTTAGAAACACTGTAAGCAAGGGTTACTCCAAGCAGAGTCTACCTTTTTTCCAAAAATTGGACCACACAGACACCCCTTCAGTGGCAGCACTTGTGCCGCAGTTGTACACTTCACAGTTAGATTTGCATCAAGCACATTCAAAAATACGCCATCCTTTACCGTCCCCAGGATGACACCGGGGTAGGTAGCAAAGTTTATCCTGATCCCAGATCTGTTCATCTTCACTCCTATTTAGAAACACTGTAAGCAAGGGTTACTCCAAGCAGAGTCTACCTTTTTTCCAAAAATTGGGCCACACAGACACCCCTTAAGTGGCAGCACTTGTGCCCCAGTTGTACACTTCACAGGTAGATTTGCATCAAGCACATTCAAAATACACAAGCATTTACTCTCCCCAGGATGACACAGGGGTAGTAAATTCCTTGTGGATCCATGACTTGTTCATTTTGATGAACATTAGTCTGTCTACATTGTCACTGGACAGACGTGTGCGCTTATCTGTCAGCACACACCCAGCAGCACTGAAGACACGTTCAGAGACAACGCTGGCAGCTGGACACGACAAGATCTCCAAGGCGTAAGTGGAGAGCTCTGGCCATTTTTCAAGATTTGAAGCCTAAAATGAGCAAGGCTCCATTTGCAAAGTCATGGCATCGATGTTCATTTGGAGATACTCCTGTATGATCCTCTGAAGCCGTTGACTATGTGTCAGACTTGTTGTCTCTGGTGGCCTTGCAAAGGATGGTCTAAAAAAATTATGAAAAGATTCATTAAAATTGCTGTTACCAGCACCAGATACGGTGCTGCTGGTACGGATAGACTGTTGAAGATGATGAGACCGTCCCATGTTTGTCGAGTTACAACTGGGAGATTCACTCCGTACACCACGGGTGTTTGGTGGAAAAGCCGAGTTAAGATCGAGTAACAGCTTTTGCTGATACTCCTGCATACATGCGTCCCTTTCTATGGCTGGAATTATGTCACAAAATTTTGACTTGTACCGGGGATCTAATAGTGTGGCAAGCCAGTACTCATCATCACTTCTAATTTTGACAATTCGAGGGTCATGTTGGAGGTAGTGCAGCAAGAAGCCGCTCATGTGTCTGGCGCAGCCATGCGGACCAAGTCCACGCTGTGTTTGTGGCATAGAGGTGCTAACCGTTCTTTCTTCCTCTGATATCTCCCCCCAACCTCTTTCAAATGAAATTTGACCAAGGTCTCCCTCATCCGCTGAGTCTTCCATGTCCATGGACAGTTCATCCTCCATTTCTTCATGTTCTCCTGCACCTTCCTCAACATTTTGCCTGCTACCATGCACCCTTGTTGATTCTTGTCCCCCATGGTCCCATGCCTGCCGCCTTGGTGATGATGAACGTCTGGACCTTGGTGATGTTGTTGTCTCTTGCGCGTATGAATCCTCCTGTGGTTCCTCCCCTTCCTGTTGTCCCACCCCCTGAGTCCGAATAGTATTTAGCGTGTGCTCCAGCATGTAAATGACTGGACTTGTCATGCTGATAATGGCATTGTCAGCGCTAAACATATTCATCGCCATGTCGAAACTGTGCAGAAGGGTGCATAGGTTCTTGATCTGAGACCACTCTATCAGGGTGATCTGTCCCACCTCTGCATCTCGTTGGCCCAGGCTATACGTCATGACGTATTGCACCAGGGCTCGGCGGTGCTGCCACAGTCGCTGTAACATGTGGAGAGTTGAATTCCAGCATGTCGGCACATCGCATTTCAGGCGATGAACCGGCAGGCCGAAAGACTTCTGGAGCGATGCAAGTCGCTCAGCTGTGGCGGTTGAACGGCGGAAGTGAGCAGATAGTTTTCATGCCCTGTTCAGAAGGCCATCTAGGCCGGGATAGTGTGTTTAAAAATTGCTGGACAACAAGGTTCACCACGTGAGCCATACAAGGCACGTGTGTCACCTTGCCCAGGCAAAGGGCCGCACCCAGGTTTGCAGCATTGTCGCACACGGCCTTACCAGGCTGCAGGTTGAGTGGAGACAACCATTTACCAAACTCAGTCTCCAGAGCTGCCCACAACTCAGCCGCTGTGTGACTCTTATTTCCAAGACATTTCAAGATAAAGACCGCCTGATGCCATTGCGCTCTGCTGCCAGCATAGTAATGAGGGGTGCATGATTCCTTTTGCGCAGTTACAACCCTGGTGGCCTGACCAGGCAGGCTTGGGGCGGAGGTGGAGAACCCAGACAAGGTTGAGGAGACAGAAGCAGTGGAGGAACCTGGACAGACAGAGGATTGACACACAAGTCGTGGGGACGGCAAGACTTGTGCAGCAGACCCTTCACCATCTATCACCATAGTTACCCAGTGCCCAGTCAGCGACATATAACGTCCCTGTCCATGCTTACTGGTCCAAGTATCGGTGGTGAAATACACCCGTTCACACACAGAGTCTCTAAAGGAAGCGGTGATGTTGTGTGCGATATGCTGGTGTAGCGCAGGCACACCTTTCTTAGAGAAGTAGTGGCGACTGGGCATCTGCTACTGGGGCACAGCGACAGACATAAAGTATCTAAAATCCTGTGTGTCCACCAGGGGGAAAGGCAGCATTTCGGTAGCCAAGAGCTTACAGAGGGATAAAGTCAACCTCTTAGCTTTGTCATGGGTCGCAGGAAATGGCCTTTTATTTGTCCACATCTGAGGGACAGAGATCTGGCTGCTGTATGTAGACGGTGGTGAGTAGGGTGTCCCTGGAAAAATTCAGGTTTGTGAGGAAAGTGCAGGCGTAGACATGATGTTGCCTTCATCCAACATTGGTGCTATCAATGTCTGAGAGAGCTGTACACACGCACTTGTTTCCCCTTCCAAACCAACTGACGATCTACCAAGCAAACTGCCTGTTGCGGTTACAGTGGTGGAAGTTGTACGTGGAAAACCAGGTGTGACAGCTGTCCCCACAGTCCTAGAAGATGAAGAGCGCGCATATGCACTGGAAGGGGCAGGCGGTGGATAGTCCGCTCTGCTAGGCCGCATTGCAGCACGGTGAGCTTCCCACTGGGACATATGATATTTATTCATGTGACGATTCATGGAAGAAGTTGTCAAACTGCTGAGGTTTTGGCCTCTACTAACAGATTCACGACAAATTTTACAGATCACATGATTTGGCGATACTTTGCTATGTCAAAAAAGGACCAGGCTAGGCAAGGTTTAGAGGGCATGCGACCTGCTGAGCCACCTCGACTAGTGCTCAGAAGCATAGTGGTTACTGAGGATGCAGTTGTAGACGTGCTACCAGTACTCCTTCTCTGTCCAGGAAGGCGCAAGGTAACTTCGTCGTCAGTTGCATCCTCCTCCACCGCCTCTGTTGACCTCCTCGAGTGCCTGACTGTGGGTTGACAGTAGGTGGGATCTAGAACTTCCTTATCAATTGTTGTGTTTGCACTCCCCTCACCCTCAGACCGAGCCTTTTCCTGCCCTGACCGAATATTTAAGTTGTCATCCCAATCTGGTATCTGCGTCTCATCGTAATCAGTATGTTCCTCATTGTCTATAACAACAGGTGTTACAGTTTGTGAATAAGGGTCAACATTATGCTCAGAGAGTTGTTCCTCACGGCCTGAATATGAGTCACAAAGGTTCTGGGCATCACTGCAGACCATTTCCTGGTCTGTACTCACTGTAGCTTGGGAGCAGACCTCTGATTCCCAGGCTATAGTGTGACTGAACCGCTCTGCAGACTCAGCCATCCCTGTTCCAACATACTGTGCAGGGCAGATGGAGACTTGAGAGCTGTGAGAAAGCAAGTGTGATTGGGATGACAACTCAGAGGACTGGTGTTTTTTGGATGCGGTAGTTGAGGTGGAGGAGAGGGCACTTGTTGGACCACTTGAGATCCATTCAAGCATTTTCTTTTTTTGGGCAAAATCTACCTTTGTTCCAGTTGTTCGTGCCCGTAAAAAAGGGAGCACACCGGATTGTCCACGGAAAGTAGTAAACATTTTACTTTTGCTGGTAGATAGCCTATCTTCAGCAGATGTTAATGGAGCTTTGCCACCTTCCCCACGGACACAAACTTTTTTTCCTTTACCAACACACCTGTTCCCCTTTCCACCAGGATCTGTATTTTTGCCACTCATTTTGATTGAGACAAGATTGTGCACTTAAAATGTGGTAGTAAAAATTGAGAGGTGGTGTAGATTGCAGCGGTGGTCTACCTTTATTGACAGCAGAATAAACAACAATAACTATCCTCGACAATACAACTATGGCCCTTAAACTGGCAGCACAGTTTGCTATTATAATGGCTTAGTAAAAATGAGTTGGACGGTGCAATGCAGAGGTGCTGGAAATAGCTGGGCACCTGTGGGACACTAATGAAGTCCAACAGCCACTTTTTGGATGCCACTAAGTTTCCTCAGTGTTTGCTATTATATTGGCTTAGTAAAAATGAGTTTGACGGTGCAATGCAGAGGTGCTGGAAATAGCTTGGCACCTTTGGGACACTAATGAAATCCAAGAGCCACTTTTTGGATGCCACTAAGTTTCCTCAGTGTTTGCTGTTATAATGGCTTAGTAAAAATGAGTTTGACGGTGCAATGCAGAGGTGCTGGAAATAGCTTGGCACCTGCGGGACACTAATGAAGTCCAAGAGACACTTTTTGGATGCCACTAAGTTTCCTCAGTGTTTGCTATTATAATGGCTTAGTAAAACTGAGCTTGAGGGTGCAATGCAGAGGTGCTGGAAATAGCTTGGCACCTGTGGGACACTAATGAAGTCCAAGACCCACTTTTTGAATGCCACTAAGTTTCCTCAGTGTTTGCTATTATAATGGCTTAGTAAAAATGAGTTTGACGGTGCAATGCAGAGGTGCTGGAAATAGATTGGCACCAGTGGGACACTAATGAAGTCCAACAGCCACTTTTTGGATGCCACTAAGTTTCCTCAGTGTTTGCTATTATAATGGCTTAGTAAAAATGAGTTTGATGGTGCAAAGCAGAGGTGCTGGAAATAGCTTGGCACCTGTGGGACACTAATGAAGTCCAAGAGCCACAAAGTTTCCTCTGTGTTTGCTATTATAATGGCTTAGTAAAAATGAGTTTGACGGTGCAAAGCAGAGGTGCTGGAAATTGCTGGGCACCTGTGGGACACTAATGAAGTCCAACAGCCAATTTTTGGATGCCACTAAGTTTCCTCAGTGTTTGCTATTATAATGGCTGAGAAAAAATGAGTTTGAGGGTGCAATGCAAAGGTGCTGGAAATAGCTTGGCACCTGTGGGACACTAATGAAGTCCAACAGCCACTTTTTGGATGCCACTAAGATTCCTCAGTGTTTGCTATTATAATGGCTTATTAAAAATGAGTTTGATGGTGCAATGCAGAGGTGCTGGAAATAGCTTTGCACCTGTGGGACACTAATGAAGTCCAACAGCCACTTTTTTGATGCCACTAAGTTTCCTCAGTGTTTGCTATTATAATGCCTTAGTAAAAATAGGTTTGACGGTGCAATGCAGAGGTGCTGGAAATAGCTTGGCACCTGTGGGACACTAATGAAGTCCAAAAGCCACTTTTTGGATGCCACTAAGTTTCCTCAGTGTTTGCTATTATAATGGCTTATTAAAAATAAGTTTGACGGTCCAATGCAGAGGTGCTGGAAATAGGTTTGCACCTGTGGGACACTAATGAAGTCCAAAAGCCACTTTTTGGATGCCACTAAGTTTCCTTAATATTTGCTTTTATAATGGCTTAGTAAAAATGAGTTTGACGGTGCAATGCAGAGGTGCTGGAAATAGCTTGGCACCAATGTGACACTAATAAAGTACAACAGCCAACTTTTTTATGCCGCAAAGTTTCCTCTGTGTTTGCTATTATAATGGTTTAGTTAAAATGAGTTTGACGGTGCAATGCAAAGGTGCTGGAAATAGCTTGGCACCATTGGGACACTAATGAAGTCCAAGAGACCCTTTTTGGATGCCACTAAGTTTCCTCAGTGTTTGCTATTATAATGGCTTAGTTAAAATGAGCTTGACGGTGCAATGCAGAGGTGCTGGAAATAGCTTGGCACCTGTGGGACACTAATGAAGTCCAAGAGCCACTTTTTTGATGCCTTTAAGTTTCCTCAGTGTTTGCTATTATAATGGCTTAGTAAAAATGAGTTTGACGGTGGAATGCAGAGGTGCTGGTGTTGCGGGCGGGGAGGAGGGTGTCAGCACACCGCGCTCACCCCTTCTGCTCGGGTCCGGCAGCTGCTCAGTGGTGGCTCGAGTGGTGGGCCGGATCCCGGGGTTTCTCGAGCGACACTCCTCGCCCGTGAGTGAAAGGGGTTTGTTGGGTGTGGGGATTGTTATAGTTCGTGACGCCACCCACGGTTGTCGTGATTGCACCACCGCTGTTCTGGATGGGGATCCCGGGGATGGTGATGGGGAGCAGCCAGGTGTTGTGTTGCCCCTCCGTGGGTAGGGGTTGGTGATCCCGGGGCCCGGTGATGGGTTGTGAGGTGCGGGGCCTGGTGGGCGCAGGGGCGCGGGGGCAGCGCTGTGCCTTGCGGCACTGTGGTACTCACTCAGCCTGAGACACGGACACAGTTTGTACGGTAAACCAAACGGCTGGTAGGACGGTCCCACAGACGGCTGCACCTGCACTCCCGGTAGGTGACAGTGATGTCCCTCTTCCTTTCACCTATGTTTGACTGATGGTAGCGGTGGATTCCCTCCGGTTACCCGCTCCCCGACTACAATCTGGGCCGGAGGAGCTCTACACTTTGCCCGCAGGCGCTGGCCCTGAGAAACTGGTGCCTTGGCGGTGGCGGTGTCTCTCTGCTTCAGGTTGGGCTGTTGCCTTCAATCGGGACTTGGTTGCTGGGGGATCTACGTCCCCTTCACTGACGGATTCGGCAAATTTGGCGACTCCTAGCCTTGCCGGGGTCCGAGAGGCCCCTGCCCTGGTGCTGACTGTCCTTCGGAACACTGCTCCAGACCACCGGGCACACAGCCAACGGGGTCCTTCCAGGAACTTCCAAACGGTCCCCCTCCAGACAGTCACCGCCGTCGCTGACCTTGCTGTTCTGGCCCTACACAAAGCTGGGCCCTCAGGCTTTGCACACTCTCTGCTCTGTCACCACTTCTTGCTCTCCTCCTTTTCCACTTTTCCTTCCTTCACTTTCCACTTGCTGTTTACTTTAGCCCTGCCTGGGCTACTCCTCCACTCCTTCCACTTCCTCCTCCAAACTCTATCTGCCTGGTACTTCCCGCCTCCAGAGCTGTGATCTCCTAGGTGGCGGAGCCAACCGCCTGGCCCACCCCCTGGTGTGAATCATCAGCCTCTGGAGGAAGGCAACAAGGATTTCTGGTTAGCTGTGATGTGCCTACCTGGAGTGTGGGGTGTGGTGGTGTTGTGACCTGTGACCCCTGGCTTGCCCAGGGCGACACATTCCCCCTTAGCAAAATGCAGACCGTCCGCGGGCTGCCGTCCTACACCGGTTTTATTTTTCTGAAAAAGGGGTAACAAGGTTAAGCAAACAAGAATAACATTTTTAATAACTTCTTCCCAAGACGGGAGGCACATTTACTTTTAACGTTGCAACGGTTTACGGTTACGGTTTCCGCTCTCTCCCACCCAAGTAACCTGGCCCTGATGCTGCCCCTAAAACCCAGGCAGCACCCCTTGACCCACAGTCCAGCACACGGTACCCGAGCGGGATCTGTCCTTCCCTCCAGAGGGTAGCCACCGGTTCCTTTGGCGGCTGGGCCCTGGCCTGCTCTGCTCAGGGCCCTCCCTCCAACTTGCCTCTCCGGAGGCGGCATTGCGGAAAACGGTAACGGTAACCAACATATTTACAAGCCACTAACGTTTGTGGTTGCCCTGCAAGTTCACGGGCTTGTCCATGGATAGTTCCCATGCATTTTTAAATGGTCCCCACGGGGACAACGGTGCCGGCTCCGGCCGGTTCAATCACTAAGCAAATCAGGTAACTGTTCGGTAATTATCATTTTATATCATTTTTCAAAACTTTTCAAACTTTTTCAAACAGGTGGTCCCAACGGGGACTGTGCAACGGCACTCCGCTGCCTTTTGCGGCTTAACAGTCCATTCTCACTCGTGGGGCTCTAGTGCCACCTTCACACGGTGCACCGCTCTGGACCCCAATGGTAGCTCGCTGCAGGCGATCTTCTTCCATATTCATGCGGGCATGCACATCCGCTCTACACCCCTCTCGGGCATCGATCTCCCTGCGCAGCTGCTGTTGCCGCCGCTCCCAGCCGGGAGCACTTTCTGTTTGCTCTGGTTCAGCGTGTGCTGGGGACGGACCCAGCCAGAATCCCTCCGTGTCGGCTACGACCGGCACCTTCAGTAATGAGGGACCCCGCTGTGACATGGCCTCCTCTGCCTCCTGGCAGCTGCATCCCCGCCGTGCCTCCGGTGCATCTTTGCTGACGGGCTCAGCCTTTGGCTTCTTCCATAGAAGCGGTTCAGGGTGGTCATGAGCTTCTGCTGCAGGTCGGTCCGCCGGGGCGGATTGGCAGGGTACCGCTACCGGTGGTGGTGGTAGCGGGCCTAGTGGCGGGGCAGCAGCAGCTAACGCGGGTAGCGGGAGAGGCAGCAGGGTGAACGGGTGTAGGCCGGGCCCCTCAGCCGCAGCGGCCGATCCCTCGGGAATACAGGGACGTGGGTCTCTTACCCGTTCCTCCAAATCTTCCTCCACCTCGCATCTCCGCATAGCAGCCACCGCTTCCACCATGTCGGCCTCCCACTCCTCCAGGAGGAGCTGCATGCGGACCTGCAGACGGCTGCTTAGCTGGGCGGTCCGGACTTCCACCCACGCCGCCATGCCGGGCGCGGGGACCACGGTGTTGTTGGTCGGACTCAGCATCTTTAGCAACGGCCTCTTCCTGGAACCAGTCATTGGCTGCAGGGTCCTGGCGTCCCTGCTTCTATAGCCGCAGCTACATGCGGCCAGCCGCCATCGCGTCCCCCTTAGCTCTTTCCGGCCCCTCCTCTCTCGGGGCGGGGTTTTGGCCTTCGCGCCTCTACTGCTCGAGAAGACGCTCGAGCGGGAACTTTTCGCGCCAAAGATGGCGGCTTCTGAAATTTTTCTGCCGGATACCTCCGGCGGTAACAAGGCGCACCTCTACCAGACGGCAGAGCGGTAAGATCCTGTTCGTGACGCCAAGTTGTCGCGGGCGGGGAGGAGGGTGTCAGCACACCGCGCTCACCCCTTCTGCTCGGGTCCGGCAGCTGCTCAGTGGTGGCTCGAGCGGTGGGCCGGATCCCGGGGTCTCTCGAGCGACACTTCTCGCCCGTGAGTGAAAGGGGTTTGTTGGGTGTGGGGATTGTTATAGTTCGTGACGCCACCCACGGTTGTGGTGATTGCACCACCGCTGCTCTGGATGGGGATCCCGGGGATGGTGATGGGGAGCAGCCAGGTGTTGTGTTGCCCCTCCGTGGGTAGGGGTTGGTGATCCCGGGGCCCGGTGATGGGTTGTGAGGTGCGGGGCCTGGTGGGCGCAGGGGCGCGGGGGCAGCGCTGTGCCGTGCGGCACTGTGGTACTCACTCAGCCTGAGACACGGACACAGTTTGTACGGTAAACCAAACGGCTGGTAGGACGGTCCCACAGACGGCTGCACCTGCACTCCCGGTAGGTGACGGTGATGTCCCTCTTCCTTGCACCTATGTTTGACTGATGGTAGCGGTGGATTCCCTCCGGTTACCCGCTCCCCGACTACAATCTGGGCCGGAGGAGCTCTACACTTTGCCCGCAGGCGCTGGCCCTGAGAAACTGGTGCCTTGGCGGTGGCGGTGTCTCTCTGCTTCAGGTTGGGCTGTTGCCTTCAATCGGGACTTGGTTGCTGGGGGATCTACGTCCCCTTCACTGACGGATTCGGCAAATTTGGCGACTCCTAGCCTTGCCGGGGTCCGAGAGGCCCCTGTCCTGGTGCTGACTGTCCTTCGGAACACTGCTCCAGACCACCGGGCACACAGCCAACGGGGTCCTTCCAGGAACTTCCAAACGGTCCCCCTCCAGACAGTCACCGCCGTCGCTGACCTTGCTGTTCTGGCCCTACACAAAGCTGGGCCCTCAGGCTTTGCACACTCTCTGCTCTGTCACCACTTCTTGCTCTCCTCCTTTTCCACTTTTCCTTCCTTCACTTTCCACTTGCTGTTTACTTTAGCCCTGCCTGGGCTACTCCTCCACTCCTTCCACTTCCTCCTCCAAACTCTATCTGCCTGGTACTTCCCGCCTCCAGAGCTGTGATCTCCTAGGTGGCGGAGCCAACCGCCTGGCCCACCCCCTGGTGTGAATCATCAGCCTCTGGAGGAAGGCAACAAGGATTTCTGGTTAGCTGTGATGTGCCTACCTGGAGTGTGGGGTGTGGTGGTGTTGTGACCTGTGACTCCTGGCTTGCCCAGGGCGACACACTGGAAATAGCTTGGCACTATTGGGACACTAATGAAGTCCAACAGCCACTTTTTTGATGCCACAAAGTTTCCTCAGTTTTTGCTATCATAATGGCTTAGTAAAAATAAGTTTGACGGTGCAATGTAGAGGTGCTGGAAAAAGCTTGGCACTATTGGGACACTAATGAAGTCCAACAGCCACTTTTTGGATGCCACTAAGTTACCTCAGTGTTTGCTATTATAATGGCTTAGTAAAAATGAGTTTGATAGTGCAATGCAGAGGTCCTTGAAATAGCTTGGCAACAGTGGGACATTAATGAAGTCCAACAGCCACTTTTAGGATGCCACTAAGTTTCCTCAGTGTTTGCTATTATAATGGCTTAGTAACATTGAGCTTGAGGGTGCAATGCAGAGGTGCTGGAAATAGCTTGGCACCAGTGGGACACTAATGAAGTCCAACAGCCACTTTTTGGATGCCACTAAGTTTCCTCAGTGTTTGCTATTATAATGGCTTAGTAAAAATGAGTTTGATGGTGCAATGCAGAGGTGCTGGAAATAGCTTGGCACCTGTGGGACACTAATAAAGTCCAAGACCCACTTTTTGGATCCCAATAAGTTTCCTAAGTGTTTGATATTATAATGGCTTATTAAAAATGAGCTTGACGGTGCAATGCAGAGGTGCTGGAAATAGCTTGGCACCTGTGGGACACTAATGAAGTCCAACAGCCACTTTTTGGATGCCACAAAGTTTCCTGTGTGTTTCCTATTATAATGGCTTAGTAAAAATGAGTTTGACGGTGCAATGCAGAGGTGCTAGAAATAGCTTGGCACCTGTGGGACACTAATGAAGTCCAAGAGCCACTTTTTGGATGCCACCAAATTTCCTTAATATTTGCTTTTATAATGGCTTAGTAAAAATGAGTTTGACGGTGCAATGCAGAAGTGCTGGAAATAGCTTTGCACCTGTGGGACACTAATGAAGTCCAACAGCCACTTTTTTGATGCCAATAAGTTTTCTCAGTGTTTGCTATTATAATGGCTTAGTAAAAATAGGTTTGACGGTGCAATGCAGAGGTGCTGGAAATATCTTTGCACCTGTGGGACACTAATGAAGTCCAAAAGCCACTTTTTGGATGCCACTAAGTTTCCTTAATATTTGCTTTTATAATGGCTTAGTAAAAATGAGTTTGACTGTGCAATGCAGAGGTGCTGGAAATATCTTGGCACCAATGTGACACTAATGAAGTACAACAGCCAACTTTTTTATGCCACAAAGTTTCCTCTGTGTTTGCTATTATAATGGCTTAGTAAAAATGAGTTTGACGGTGCAATGCAAAGGTGCTGGAAATTGCTTGGCACCAGTGGGACACTAATGAAGTCCAAGAGACCCTTTTTGGATGCCACTAAGTTTCCTCAGTGTTTGCTATTATAATGGCTTAGTTAAAATGAGCTTGACGGTGCAATGCAGAGGTGCTGGAAATAGCTTGGCACCTGTGGGACACTAATGAAGTCCAAGAGCCACTTTTTTGATGCCTTTAAGTTTCCTCAGTGTTTGCTATTATAATGGCTTAGTAAAAATGAGTTTGACGGTGGAATGAAGAGGTGCTGGAAATAGCTTGGCACTATTGGGACACTAATGAAGTCCAACAGCCACTTTTTTGATGCCACAAAGTTTCCTCAGTTTTTGCTATTATAATGGCTTAGTAAAAATGAGTTTGACGGTGCAATGCAGAGGTGCTGGAAATAGCTTGGCACTATTGGGACATTAATGAAGTCCAACAGTCACTTTTAGGATCCCACTAAGTTTCCTCAGTGTTTGCTATTATAATGGCTTATTAAAAATGAGCTTGACGGTGCAATGCAGAGGTGCTGGAAATAGCTTGGCACCTGTGGGACACTAATGAAGTCGAACAACCACTTTTTGGATGCCAAAACGTTTCCTGTGTGTTTGCTATTATAATGGCTTAGAAAAAATGAGTTTGACGGTGCAATGCAGAGGTGATGGAAATAGCTTGGCACCTGTGGGACACTAATGAAGTCCAAGACCCACTTTTTGGATGCCACTAAGTTTCCTCAGTGTTTGCTATTATAATAGCTTGGTAAAAATGAGCTTGATGGTGCAATGTAGAGGTGATGGAAATAGCTTTGCACCTGTGGGACACTAATAAAGTCCAAGAGCCATTTTTTGGATGCCACCAAACTTCCATAATATTTGCTTTTATAATGGCTTAGTAAAAATGAGTTTGACGGTGCAATGCAGAGGTGCTGGAAATAGCTTGGCACTTGTGGGATACTAATGAAGTCCAACAGCCACTTTTTGGATGCCACAAAGTTTCCTGTGTGTTTGCTATTATAATGGCTTAGTAAAAATGAGTTTGACGGTGCAATGCAGAGGTGCTGGAAATAGCTTGGCACCTGTGGGACACTAATGAAGTCCAAGACCCACTTTTTGGATGCCACTAAGTTTCCTCAGTGTTTCCTATTATAATGGCTTAGTAAAAATGAGCTTGATGGTGCAATGCAGAGGTGCTGGAAATAGCTTTGCACCTCTGGAACACTAATGAAGTCCAAGAGCCACTTTTTGGATGCCACCAAATTTCCTTAATATTTGCTTTTATAATGGCTTAGTAAAAATGAGTTTGACGGTGCAATGCAGAGGTGCTGGAAATAGCTTTGCACCTGTGGGACACTAATGAAGTCCAAAAGCCACTTTTTGGATGCCACTAAGTTTCCTCAGTGTTTGCTATTATAATGGCTTATTAAAAATGAGTTTGACTGTCCAATGCAGAGGTGCTGGAAATATCTTTGCACCTGTGGGACACTAATGAAGTCCAAAAGCCACTTTTTGGATGCCACTAAGTTTCCTTAATATTTGCTTTTATAATGGCTTAGTAAAAATGAGTTTGACGGTGCAATGCAGAGGTGCTGGAAATAGCTTGGCACCAATGTGACACTAATGAAGTACAACAGCCAACTTTTTTATGCCACAAAGTTTCCTTTGTGTTTGCTATTATAATGGCTTAGTAAAAATGAGTTTGACGGTGCAATGCAAATTTGCTGGAAATAGCTTGGCACCATTGGGACACTAATGAAGTCCAAGAGACCCTTTTTGGATGCCACTAAGTTTCCTCAGTGTTTGCTATTATAATGGCTTAGTTAAAATGAGTTTGACGGTGGAATGCAGAGGTGCTGGAAATAGCTTGGCACCTGTGGGACACTAATGAAGTCCAACAGCCACTTTTTTGATGCCACAAAGTTTCCTCAGTTTTTGCTATTATAATGGCTTAGTAAAAATGAGTTTGATGGTGCAATGCAGAGGTGCTGGAAAAAGCTTGGCACTATTGGGACATTAATGAAGTCCAACAGCCACTATTAGGATGCCACTAAGTTTCCTCAGTGTTTGCTATTATAATGGCTTAGTAACATTAAGCTTGAGGGTGCAATGCAGAGGTGCTGGAAATAGCTTGGCACCAGTGGGACACTACTTTTTGGATGTGTGAAGCCCCTCCAGTGTTGTGTCGGTGCATTACCTTCAGGGACTCCACGCAGCTGGATCTCGTCACAGGTAGGAGATCTTCTATTTAGGATTGTCGTGACGCCACTCTCAGAATTGCGGTCAGTGGGGACCGCCACTGCAGGTTAAGGGATGCCTGGGGCTGATGGTGGGTGCAGTCAGTTGTGATAGCCTCCTGAGAGTAAGGCAAGCCCCAGGGCCCTGTGTAAGTGTGTGGAACCACAAGGCGCAGAATAACTCAACACAAGCAGAATGTCTTTCAGGGGTTTTACTCACTGTTGATGGCAGGGTGAGTAACCCGGGCGTAGCTGGGATGAACCAGGCTGGAACCAGGTATCCTTCAGGCTGACTGATGAGGGTGGCTACCGACTCGCCTTCCTTAGCCCTTCTGTGGTTTGTGGTAACCCCGACTTTTAGTCCCTATGGGGGTCACACAGGGAAGTAGCTGCTCCCCTCGTTTGTTTGCCGTTTGCTTGTCGCCTGGACCAGATCACTCCAGCTGCTTGCCTCCTGTGGACTATGGGCCCTAACTGTGGCTACGTGGCTGCGGCCTTTGGGGTGTTGTGGCGTGGGCTTTGAGGGCCCCACACCGGCAGGTTTAGCAAGGAAAGGTGGATCTATCCCCGCACCGGGATCTGCCGCCCGTTTGGGCCTGGTACTCCCTGACAGTCTCCGTACTTTCCACTACGCTGCTCTCTCTCTAGCTGTGTGTGGAGTTCGGGCAGCACTACCAGGTGACCGTTCTCCCCCGTCGGTAGTCACTGCGCGGACGCTGTTAGACTGCAACAGCTCCAGGGGTCTGCTCCTCACGTCTGCTCTCCCTGGACTCTGCACTAAACTGGCTCACTGCTCCTCCTCTCCTGTTCTTGCCTACGCCACCTAGCAACCAGGCTCTCTACCACACCCCTTGAGTGGAGATGGAGGCTTCGCCCCCTCCACTCCTCAAGTGAAGGTGAAGGCTTTGCCCCCTCCTGGGATCCCCAGGGGTCCTCTCAAAGGTACATGTGTGAGACCTGATCACTATGCGCCTGTGTAGTCACACCTCGGTCAGCCTTCTGGATTACCTGTGTTGTACTGTCCCCAGCATGGGTGCAGTACTCAGTGGTGCCTGACCAGGTCAGGGGCGCCACAGATGCCACTAAGTTTCCTCAGTGTTTGCTATTATAATGGCTTATTAAAAATGAGCTTGACGGTGCAATGCAGAGGTGCTGGAAATAGCTTGGCACCTGTGGGACACTAATGAAGTCGAACAACCTCTTTTTGGATGCCACAAAGTTTCCTGTGTGTTTGCTATTATAATGGCTTAGTAAAAATGAGTTTGACGGTGCAATGCAGAGGTGATGGAAATAGCTTGGCAACAGTGGGACATTAATGAAGTCCAACAGCCACTTTTAGGATGTCACTAAGTTTCCTCAGTGTTTGCTATTATAATGGCTTAGTAAAAATGAGTTTGATGGTGCAATGCAGAGGTGCTGGAAATAGCTTGGCACCTGTGGGACACTAATAAAGTCCAAGACCCACTTTTTGGATCCCAATAAGTTTCCTCAGTGTTTGATATTATAATGGCTTATTAAAAATGAGCTTGACGGTGCAATGCAGAGGTGCTGGAAATAGCTTGGCACCTGTGGGACACTAATGAAGTCCAAAAGCCACTTTTTGGATGCCACTAAGTTTCCTTAATATTTGCTTTGATAATGGCTTAGTAAAAATGAGTTTGACGGTGCAATGCAGAGGTGCTGGAAATAGCTTGGCACCAATGTGACACTAATGAAGTACAACAGCCAACTTTTTTATGCCACAAAGTTTCCTCTGTGTTTGCTATTATAATGGCTTAGTAAAAATGAGTGTGACGGTGCAATGCAAAGGTGCTGGAAATAGCTTGGCACCATTGGGACACTAATGAAGTCCAAGAGACCCTTTTTGGATGCCACTAAGTTTCCTCAGTGTTTGCTATTATAATGGCTTAGTTAAAATGAGCT
This sequence comes from Anomaloglossus baeobatrachus, assembly GCF_048569485.1. Classification (NCBI taxonomy): domain Eukaryota; kingdom Metazoa; phylum Chordata; class Amphibia; order Anura; family Aromobatidae; genus Anomaloglossus; species Anomaloglossus baeobatrachus. The sequence goes on from NC_134353.1 coordinate 433,741,083, forward strand.
TGACGGTGCAATGCAGAGGTGCTGGAAATAGCTTGGCACCTGTGGGACACTAATGAAGTCCAAGAGCCACTTTTTTGATGCCTTTAAGTTTCCTCAGTGTTTGCTATTATAATGGCTTAGTAAAAATGAGTTTGACGGTGGAATGCAGAGGTGCTGGAAATAGCTTGGCACTATTGGGACACTAATGAAGTCCAACAGCCACTTTTTTGATGCCACAAAGTTTCCTCAGTTTTTGCTATTATAATGGCTTAGTAAAAATGAGTTTGACGGTGCAATGCAGAGGTGCTGGAAAACGCTTGGCACTATTGGGACATTAATGAAGTCCAACAGCCACTTTTAGGATGCCACTAAGTTTCCTCAGTGTTTGCTATTATAATGGCTTAGTAACATTGAGCTTGAGGGTGCAATGCAGAGGTGCTGGAAATAGCTTGGCACCAGTGGGACACTACTTTTTGGATGCCACTAAGTTTCCTCAGTGTTTGCTATTATAATGGCTTAGTAAAAATGAGTTTGATGGTGCAATGCAGAGGTGCTGGAAATAGCTTGGCACCTATGGGACACTAATGAAGTCCAAGACCCACTTTTAGGATCCCACTAAGTTTCCTCAGTGTTTGCTATTATAATGGCTTATTAAAAATGAGCTTGACGGTGCAATGCAGAGGTGCTGGAAATATCTTGGCACCTGTGGGACACTAATGAAGTCGAACAACCACTTTTTGGATGCCACAAAGTTTCCTGTGTGTTTGCTATTATAATGGCTTAGTAAAAATGAGTTTGACGGTGCAATGCAGAGGTGATGGAAATAGCTTGGCACCTGTGGGACACTAATGAAGTCCAAGACCCACTTTTTGGATGCCACTAAGTTTCCTCAGTGTTTGCTATTATAATAGCTTAGTAAAAATGAGCTTGATGGTGCAATGTAGAGGTGCTGGAAATAGCTTTGCACCTGTGGGACACTAATAAAGTCCAAGAGCCACTTTGTGGATGCCACCAAACTTCCTTAATAATTGCTTTTATAATGGCTTAGTAAAAATGAGTTTGACGGTGCAATGCAGAGGTGCTGGAAATAGCTTGGCACCTGTGGGACACTAATGAAGTCCAAGAGACCCTTTTTGGATGCCACTAAGTTTCCTCAGTGTTTGCTATTATAATGGCTTAGTTAAAATGAGCTTGACGGTGCAATGCAGAGGTGCTGGAAATAGCTTGGCACCTGTGGGACACTAATGAAGTCCAAGAGCCACTTTTTTGATGCCTTTAAGTTTCCTCAGTGTTTGCTATTATAATGGCTTAGTAAAAATGAGTTTGACGGTGGAATGCAGAGGTGCTGGAAATAGCTTGGCACTATTGGGACACTAATGAAGTCCAACATCCACTTTTTTGATGCCACAAAGTTTCCTCAGTTTTTCCTATTTTAATGGCTTAGTAAAAATGAGTTTGACGGTGCAATGCAGAGGTGCTGGAAAAAGCTTGGCACTATTGGGACATTAATGAAGTCCAACAGCCACTTTTAGGATGCCACTAAGTTTCCTCAGTGTTTGCTATTATAATGGCTTAGTAAAAATGAGTTTGATGGTGCAATGCAAAGGTGCTGGAAATAGCTTGGCACCTATGGGACACTAATGAAGTCCAAGACCCACTTTTAGGATCCCACTAAGTTTCCTCAGTGTTTGCTATTATAATGGCTTATTAAAAATGAGCTTGACGGTGCAATGCAGAGGTGCTGGAAATAGCTTGGCACCTGTGGGACACTAATGAAGTCGAACAACCACTTTTTGGATGCCACAAAGTTTCCTGTGTGTTTGCTATTATAATGGCTTAGTAAAAATGAGTTTGACGGTGCAATGCAGAGGTGATGGAAATAGCTTGGCACCTGTGGGACACTAATGAAGTCCAAGACCCACTTTTTGGATGCCACTAAGTTTCCTCAGTGTTTGCTATTATAATAGCTTAGTAAAAATGAGCTTGATGGTGCAATGTAGAGGTGCTGGAAATAGCTTTGCACCTGTGGGACACTAATAAAGTCCAAGAGCCACTTTTTGGATGCCACCAAACTTCCTTAATATTTGCTTTTATAATGGCTTAGTAAAAATGAGTTTGACGGTGCAATGCAGAGGTGCTGGAAATAGCTTGGCAACAGTGGGACATTAATGAAGTCCAACAGCCACTTTTAGGATGCCACTAAGTTTCCTCAGTGTTTGCTATTATAATGGCTTAGTAACATTGAGCTTGAGGGTGCAATGCAGAGGTGCTGGAAATAGCTTGGCACCAGTGGGACACTAATGAAGTCCAACAGCCACTTTTTGGATGCCACTAAGTTTCCTCAGTGTTTGCTATTATAATGGCTTAGTAAAAATGAGTTTGATGGTGCAATGCAGAGGTGCTGGAAATAGCTTGGCACCTGTGGGACACTAATAAAGTCCAAGACCCACTTTTTGGATCCCACTAAGTTTCCTCAGTGTTTGCTATTATAATGGCTTATTAAAAATGAGCTTGACGGTGCAATGCAGAGGTGCTGGAAATAGCTTGGCACCTGTGGGACACTAATGAAGTCCAACAGCCACTTTTTGGATGCCACAAAGTTTCCTGTGTGTTTGCTATTATAATGGCTTAGTAAAAATGAGTTTGACGGTTCAATGCAGAGGTGCTTGAAATAGCTTGGCACCTGTGGGACCCTAATGAAGTCCAAGACCCACTTTTTGGATGCCACTAAGTTTCCTCAGTGTTTGCTATTATAATGGCTTAGTAAAAATGAGCTTGATGGTGCAATGCAGAGGTGCTGGAAATAGCTTTGCAGCTCTGGAACACTAATGAAGTCCAAGAGCCACTTTTTGGATGCCACCAAATTTCCTTAATATTTGCTTTTATAATAGCTTAGTAAAAATGAGTTTGACGGTGCAATGCAGAGGTGCTGGAAATAGCTTTGCACCTGTGGGACACTAATGAAGTCCAACAGCCACTTTTTTGATGCCACTAAGTTTTCTCAGTGTTTGCTATTATAATGGCTTAGTAAAAATAGGTTTGACGGTGCAATGCAGAGGTGCTGGAAATAGCTTGGCACCTGTGGGACACTAATGAAGTCCAAAAGCCACTTTTTGGATGCCACTAAGTTTCCTCAGTGTTTGCTATTATAATGGCTTATTAAAAATGAGTTTGACTGTCCAATGCAGAGGTGCTGGAAATATCTTTGCACCTGTGGGACACTAATGATGTCCAAAAGCCACTTTTTGGATGCCACTAAGTTTCTTTAATATTTGCTTTTATAATGGCTTAGTAAAAATGAGTTTGACGGTGCAATGCAGAGGTGCTGGAAATAGCTTGGCACCTGTGGGACACTAATGAAGTCCAAGAGACCCTTTTTGGATGCCACTAAGTTTCCTCAGTGTTTGCTATTATAATGGCTTAGTTAAAATGAGCTTGACGGTGCAATGCAGAGGTGCTGGAAATAGCTTGGCACCTGTGGGACACTAATGAAGTCCAAGAGCCACTTTTTTGATGCCTTTAAGTTTCCTCAGTGTTTGCTATTATAATGGCTTAGTAAAAATGAGTTTGACGGTGGAATGCAGAGGTGCTGGAAATAGCTTGGCACTATTGGGACACTAATGAAGTCCAACAGCCACTTTTTTGATGCCACAAAGTTTCCTCAGTTTTTGCTATTATAATGGCTTAGTAAAAATGAGTTTGACGGTGCAATGCAGAGGTGCTGGAAAAAGCTTGGCACTATTGGGACATTAATGAAGTCCAACAGCAACTTTTAGGATGCCACTAAGTTTCCTCAGTGTTTGCTATTATAATGGCTTAGTAACATTGAGCTTGAGGGTGCAATGCAGAGGTGCTGGAAATAGCTTGGCACCAGTGGGACACTACTGTTTGGATGCCACTAAGTTTCCTCAGTGTTTGCTATTATAATGGCTTAGTAAAAATGAGTTTGATGGTGCAATGCAGAGGTGCTGGAAATAGCTTGGCACTAGTGGGACACTAATGAAGTCCAAGACCCACTTTTAGGATCCCACTAAGTTTCCTCAGTGTTTGCTATTATAATGGCTTATTAAAAATGAGCTTGACGGTGCAATGCAGAGGTGCTGGAAATAGCTTGGCACCTGTGGGACGCTAATGAAGTCGAACAACCACTTTTTGGATGCCACAAAGTTTCCTGTGTGTTTGCTATTATAATGGCTTAGTAAAAATGAGTTTGACGGTGCAATGCAGAGGTGATGGAAATAGCTTGGCACCTGTGGGACACTAATGAAGTCCAAGACCCACTTTTTGGATGCCACTAAGTTTCCTCAGTGTTTGCTATTATAATAGCTTAGTAAAAATGAGCTTGATGGTGCAATGTAGAGGTGCTGGAAATAGCTTTGCACCTGTGGGACACTAATAAAGTCCAAGAGCCACTTTTTGGATGCCACAAAGTTTCCTCTGTGTTTGCTATTATAATGGCTTAGTAAAAATGAGTTTGAAGGTGCAATGCAGAGGTGCTGGAAATAGCTTGGCACCATTGGGACACTAATGAAGTCCAACAGCCACTTTTTGGATGCCACAAAGTTTCCTCAGTGTTTGCTATTATAGTGGATTAGTAAAAATGAGTTTGACGGTGCAATGCAGAGGTGCTGGAAATAGCTGGGCACCTGTGGGACACTAATGAAGTCCAACACCAACTTTTTGGATGCCACTAAGTTTCCTCAGTGTTTGCTTTTATAATGGCAGAGTAAAAATGAGTAAGACGGTGCAATGCAGAGGTGCTAGAAATAGCTTGGCACCTGTGTGACTCTAATAAAGTCCAACAGCCACTTTTTGGATGCCACTAAGTTTCCTCAGTGTTTGCTATTATAATGGCTGAGTAAAAATGAGTTTGACGGTGCAATGCAAAGGTGCTGGAAATAGCTTGGCACCTGTGGGACACTAATTAAGTCCAAGAGCCACTTTTTGGATGCCACGAAGTTTCCTCAGTGTTTGCTATTATAATGGCTGAGTAAAAATGAGTTTGACGGTGCAATGCAAAGGTGCTGGAAATAGCTTGGCCCCTGTGGGACACTAATGAAGTCCAAGAGACAATTTTTGGATGCCACGAAGTTTCCTCAGTGTTTGCTATTATAATGGCTTAGTAAAAATGAGTTTGACGGTGCAATGCAGAGGTGCTGGAAATAGCTTGGCACCATTGGGACATTAATGAAGTCCAAGAGCCCCTTTTTGGATGCCACTAAGTTTCCTCAGTGTTTGCTATTATAATGGCTTAGTAAAAATGAGTTTGACGGTGCAATGCAGAGGTGCTGGAAATAGCTTGGCCCCTGTGGGACACTAATGAAGTCCAACAGCCACTTTTTGGATGCCACAAAGTTTCCTCAGTTTTTGCTAATATAATGGCTTAGTAAAAATGAGTTTTACGGTGCAATGCAGAGGTGCTGGAAATAGCTGGGCACCTGTGGGACACTAATGAAGTCCAACACCAACTTTTTGGATGCCACTAAGTTTCCTCAGTGTTTGCTTTTATAATGGCAGAGTAAAAATGAGGAAGACGGTGCAATGCAGAGGTGCTAGAAATAGCTTGGCACCTGTGTGACACTAATAATGTCCAACAGCCACTTTTTGGATGCCACTAAGTTTCCTCAGTGTTTGCTATTATAATGGCTGAGTAAAAATGAGTTTGACGGTGCAATGCAAAGGTGCTGGAAATAGCTTGGCACTTGTGGGACACTAATGAAGTCCAAGAGCCCCTTTTTGTATGCCACTAAGTTTCCTCAGTGTTTGCTATTATAATGGCTTAGTAAAAATGAGCTTGACGGTGCAATGCAGAGGTGCTGGAAATAGCTTGGCACCTGTGGGACACTAATAAAGTTCAACAGCCACTTTTTGGATGCCACAAAGTTTCCTCTGTGTTTGCTAATATAATAGCTTAGTAAAAATGAGTTTGACGGTGCAATGCAGAGGTGCTGGAAATAGCTTGGCACCATTGGGACACTAATGAAGTCCAACAGCCACTTTTTGGATGCCACAAAGTTTCCTCAGTGTTTGCTATTATAGTTGCTTAGTAAAAATGAGTTTGACGGTGCAATGCAGAGGTGCTGGAAATAGCTGGGCACCTGTGGGACACTAATGAAGGCCAACAGCCACTTTTTGGATGCCACTGAGTTTCCTCAGTGTTTGCTTTTATAAAGCTTAGTAAAAATGAGTAAGACGGTGCAATGCAGAGGTGCTAGAAATAGCTTGGCACCTGTGTGACACTAATAAAGTCCAACAGCCACTTTTTGGATGCCACTAAGTTTCCTCAGTGTTTGCTATTATAATGACTGAGTAAAAATGAGATTTAAGGTGCAATGCAAAGGTGCTGGAAATAGCTTGGCACCTGTGGGACACTAATGAAGTCCAAGAGCCACTTTTTGGATGCCACTAAGTTTCCTCAGTGTTTGCTATTATAATGGCTTAGTAAAAATGAGTTTGACGGTGCAATGCAGAGGTGCTGGAAATAGCTTGGCACCTGTGGGACACTAATGAAGTCCAAGAGCCACTTTTTGGATGCCACTAAGTTTCCTCAGTGTTTGCTATTATAATGGCTTAGTAAAAATGAGTTTGACGGTGCAATACAGAGGTGCTGGAAATAGCTTGGCACCTGTGGGACACTAATGAAGTCCAAGAGCCACTTTTTGGATGCTACGAAGTTTCCTCAGTGTTTGCTATTATAATGGCTTTGTAAAAATGAGTTTGACGGTGCAATACAGAGGTGCTGGAAATAGCTTGGCACCTCTGGGACACTAATGAAGTCCAAGAGCCACTTTTTGGATGCTACGAAGTTTCCTCAGTGTTTGCTATTATAATGGCTTAGTAAAAATGAGTTTGACGGTGCAATGCAGAGGTGCTGGAAATAGCTTGGCACCTGTGGGACACTAATGAAGTCCAAGAGCCACTTTTTGGATGCTACGAAGTTTCCTCAGTGTTTGCTATTATAATGGCTTAGTAAAAATTAGTTTGACGGTGCAATGCAGAGGTGCTGGAAATAGCTTGGCACCATTGGGACACTAATGAATTCCAACAGCCACTTTTAGGATGCCACAAGTTTCCTCAGTGTTTGCTATTATAATGGCTTAGTAAAAATGAGTTTGACGGTGCAATGCAGAGGTGCTGGAAATATCTTGGCACCTGTGGGACACTAATGAAGTCCAAGAGCCACTTTTTGGATGCTACGAAGTTTCCTCAGTGTTTGCTATTATAATGGCTTAGTAAAAATGAGTTTGACGGTGCAATGCAGAGGTGCTGGTAATAGCTTGGCACCATTGGGACACTAATGAAGTCCAACAGCCACTTTTTGGATGCCACAAAGTTTCCTCAGTGTTTGCTATTATAATGGCTTAGTAAAAATGAGTTTGACGGTGCAATGCAGTGGTGCTGGAAATAGCTGGGCACCTGTGGGACACTAATGAAGTTCAAGAGCCACTTTTTGGATGCCACTAAGTTTCCTCAGTGTTTGCTATTAAAATGGCTTAGTAAAAATGAGTTTGACGGCTCAATGCAGAGGTGCTGGAAGTAGTTTGGCACCTGTGGGACACTAATGAATTCCAACAGCCACTTTTAGGATGCCACAAGTTTCCTCAGTGTTTGCTATTATAATGGCTTAGTAAATATGAGTTTGACGGTGCAATGCAGTGGTGCTGGAAATAGCTTGGCACTAGTGGGACACTAATGAAGTCCAACAGCCACTTTTTTGATGTCACTAAGTTTCCTCAATGTTTGCTTTTATAATGGCTTAGTAAAAATGAGTTTGACGGTGCATTGCAGAGGTGCTGGAAATAGCTTGGCACTAGTGGGACACTAATGAAGTCCAACAGCCACTTTTTGGATGCCACTAAGTTTCCTCAGTCTTTGCTATTTTAATGGCTTAGTAAAAATAAATTTTATGGTGCAATGCAGAGCTGCTGGAAATAGCTTGGCACCAGTGGGACACTAATGAAGTCCAACAGCCACTTTTTGGACGCCACTAAGTTTCCTTAGTGTTTGCTATTGTAATGGCTTAGTAACAATGAGTTTGAGGGTGCAATGCAGAGGTGCTGGAAATAGCTTGGCACTAGTGGGACACTAATGAAGTCCAACAGCTACTTTTGGATGCCACTAACTGGCAGCACTCCTTTTAATTAAAACGGCTTTCCTAAAATGTGCAGGAGGGGAGAATGCCGAGGTGCTGGGACTTGCTTGGCACAAGTGCCACAATAATGGAGCACAGCAGCCACTCTTTGGATTGCACTAACTGGCAGCACTCTGCAATTAAAATGGCTTTGCTAAAAAGGGCAGGAGGGTACAGTGGCCGGGTTATGGGTCAGTGTACAGTCATTTCCAAAAGTTTTGAGAATGACACCAAAATTATATTTTCACATGATCTGTTGCCCTCTGGTTTTTAAATGTGTTTGTCTGATGTTTACATCACATACAGAAATATATTTGCAATCATAATATTAGTACCAAAAGGTTATATTGACAGTTAAAATGAGTTAATGCAGCAAGTCAATATTTGCAGTGTTGACCCTTCTTCTTCAGGACCTCTGCAATTCTCCCTGGCATGGTCTCAATCAACTTCTGGACCAAATTCTGACTGATAGCTGTCCATTCTTGCATAAGCAATGCTTGCATTATGCCAGAATTTGTTGTTTTTTGTTTGTCCACCCGTCTCTTGATGATTGCCCACAAGTTATCAATGGGATTAAGATCTGGGGAGTTTCCAGGCCATGGACCCAAAATCTCTATGTTTTGTTCCATGAGCCATTTAGTGATCACCTTTGTTTTATGGCAAGGTGCTCCATCATGCTGGAAAAGGCATTGTTGGGTGCCAAACTGCTCTTGGACAGTTGGGAGAAGTTGCTCTTGGAGGACATTCTGGTACCATTCTTTATTCATGGCTGTCTTTTTAGACAAGACTGTGAGTGAGCCAATTCCCTTACCTGAGAAGCAACCCCACACATGAATCGTTTCAGGATGCTTAACAGTTGGCATGAGACAAGACTGGTGGTATCGCTCACCTCTTCTTCTCCTAATAAGCTGTTTTCCAGATGTCTCAAACAATCGAAAAGGGGATTCATCTGAGAAGAAGACTTTACCCCAGTCCTCAGCAGTCCACTCCCTGTACCTTTTGCAAAATATCAGTCGGTCCCTGATGTTTTTTCTGGAGAGAAGTGGCTTCTTTGCTGCCCTCCTTGAAACCAGGCCTTGCTCAAACAGTCTCCGCTTCACAGTGCGTGCAGAAGCACTCACACCAGCCTGCTGCCATTGCTGAGCTAGCTCGGCACTGCTGGTAGTCCGATCCCGCAGCTGAAACAGTTTTAAGATACGGTCCTGGCGTTTGCTAGTCCTTCTTGGGCGCCCTGGAGCCTTTTTGGCAACAATGGAAGCTCTCTCCTTGAAGTTCTTGATGATGCGATTGATTGTTGACTGAGGTGCAATCTTTGTAGCTGCGATACTCTTCCCTGTTAGGCGATTTTTGTGCAGAGCATTGATGGTTGCACGTGTTTCTTTAGAGATAACCATGGTTAGCTGAAGAGAAACAATGATACCAAGCACCAGCCTCCTTTTAAAATGTCCAGTGGTGTCATTCTTACTTAATCATGACTGATTGATCGCCAGCCCTGTCCTCATCAACACCCACATCTGTGTTAATGGAACAATCACTAAAACAATGTTAGCTGCTCCTTTTAAGGCAGGAATGCAATGATGTTGAAATGTGTTTTGGGGGTTAAAGTTCATTTTCTTACCCAATATTGACTTTGCAAGTAATTGCTGTTAAGCTGATCACTCTTTATGATATTCTGGAGTATATGCAAATTGCCATTAGAAAAACTTAAGCAGTAGACTTTGTAAAAATTAATATTTGTAACATTCTCCAAACTTTTGGCCATGATGGTAGAGGAAAGGAAGCCTCACTTTCTATCCCTCCTAATGTTGAAATGCAGCAAGGAACTCCCTGAGCTTAGCTACACAGACGCTCTTATCTGTAGCTGTTAAAAAGTGTTTCCACGGACCTGACTGTCACCTATGGCTCTGAGCCAGCTGTAATTAGCCCTTAAAAGGGCTGAAAGAAACTTCTATCCCTATTCTGTATAGCGCTGTGTGTAGAGCGTACACAACAGGATCGGCGACAGGCGATGCATCTGCGGTGACTGTCACCCAAAAGCAGAAGGCAGATAATGGCGTCCTGATGGGCAGATGCCCTTTTTTTAATGCAGGGACATGTGACATGGACATCCTATGGCACATGCCCTTGCTTGTCTGGCAAAAAGTCCACTTAGCTGTGTGTGTGTCTGTGATTGGCTGTCATGCTGGCTCGCCCCACTACACGCGCGCTTAGGGAAGGAAGAACAGAAAATGGCGATCGCCATTATCCCAGCAGCAGTGATCTGAATGCGCTGTCCCCGCACACTATACGCTGAAATTTCATAATATTAAATATCATTTAGGCAAAAGTGGACTTTATTCTGAAGACCTAAATAAATATATAATTAATGTTATAGGATTTTTGTTGAAAAATAATTATTTTTCTTTTAATCCAAAATTGTTCCTTCAAATACAAGGCTGCCCTATGGGCTCGAGTTTTTCCCCAACCCTTGATAATTTTATGTGGCATGGTGGGAAAATATATATATTTTTTCCGAAAATAACCCCTTTTGTAATAACATCAGATGGTACGCCAGATATATAGACAATATAGTCATTATCTGGCGTACCACTTGTAATGACGAAAATTTGAATGAGTTTAAAAAATATCTAAATGCTAATGAGTTTAATTTAAAATTTGTTCTTTCTTCTTACTCTGTGGAAGCCCCTTTTTTGGATATTTGTCTAGAAGTAAATATTAGCACTGGTACTATATAGAGCAAACGTTTTCGCAAGCCAACAGCTGGCAATGCCACTTTGCTACCAGTTGCCATCCACATCATGTCACCAAAAACCTACCAGTTGGTGAATTTCTTTGGGCATGGCGACTTTGCTCATCTGAGGTTAGTTTTCGAGCCGAATGCAATGTAATGAAAAATAGATTTTCCAAAAGGGGTTATTCACAAGCTACTATACAAAGGGCAATTAATATTGCATCTAATAGGTCCCAAGATTCGTTATTACACCTTGATAAACATCCGGACACCAAACTAAAAACTAGTGCAGGTAAAAAATTTGATGGAAACAAAATAACCTTTTCAACAACTTTTTCCACAGATTTCTATACAATTACTACCCTTATCAAAAATTGTTCAAAAATATTATATTAGAATGATAAACTAAAAGCCATATTAAAAAATGGAATTAACTTTGTATCAAAAAAGGCTCCTAATATTGGCAATATTGTTGCCCCCAGTATGTACCTTAATAATTCAGGCAACCGGAATAAAAATTGGCTTAGTATTAATGGTGTTTTTGCATGTGGTTTGCAGAGACGCAATCTCTGCAAAATCCTTAATAAAACGTCTTTCTTCACTGATAATCATACCAAACTACATAATATTATATTTTCATAAATTGTTCTAGTACACATGTTATTTATAAGGCGGATTGCAAAGAGTGCAAAAAAATTTATATTGGATATACTACTCGAACTTTAAAAAAACACATTTCAGAACACATAGGTGCAGTAATTAATAAAAATACTAGAATCAATAAGGGTTTATCAGGTTTATCAAGACATTTCATTGAAGAACATCAAGGAGATTTATCAGCGCTATCCATCACGGGTATTGAGAAGGTTTTTAAACCCATCGGTGGAGGGGATTGGAGAAAAAAACTCCTACTGAGAGAGGCTCAGTGTATATTGGTCCTAAAATCTCGTGCCCTGGATAGACTTAATTACCTGAATGACCTGCAATTCATTTTCTAGTGAAACCTGGAGAGCTTTAACTGCTCATGTGAATTGTTCCCTAACCAGGATAAATTAATAATGGAATAAACAACACAATTGATCAAATATTTTATTTGGAATTAAATGCATCAAAAACATATTTCCCTCATATGACTTTTTTGTGCATAATGTATTTATTGAAAATTAAACTACAGTTTTCCCATGCTTTTACACTCATAAATGTTTGCTGTTTTTCCAGAAAATGTATCTTTAGATAATTTTAAATAGCATATATAATCCCTGTAATCCGATGTCTTAGATGGATTTAATTATTTTAATGACCTGCAACTCACTTTTAGTGAGTGAATACACATATTTTGAGGATTTTTACTGCTTACGAATACTAGTGTGTATATTGTATTATAATAGGAAAAAGTTCTGTGGTTTTTCATATTGACAAACAATTTCTATGTAATATTTAATGTTTTTTCATTAATGTAATATTTTGTGCTGGAATCATATTTATATTTACATTGATTGTATTTTTGTATTGCATTTCTTGTTATTTGAGATTATTCCTCTAAGATATTCAATCTTCTCTTTGTGATTTTGACTGTGGGATAAAAAATAGTTAATGTGCACAGCTGTTGTAATTTACCCATTCCACGTGTGTTGTATTTCACTTCTTCAAAGTTTGTATAAATGTTATTATTGTTATTTCAAACATATTACCTATGAGTAAGGGTCACTATGACCTGAAACGCGTAAGGATTTTCTATCTATACATGTGTATATTATTAACATGTTTCCAATAAAAGGATGTTTTATTTAAATTGAAGATCGGACTACGGGTGCTGGATATTCTTCTTTATATTTAGATCTCCCTCTTTGGCTGGCCTGGCAGTGCTGCAGCATCGCTTACATTTGCCTCGTCTCAGACTAATATTTGACCTCCCTACGTGATGGAATTCAACCTATCATATGTTGGCCAGGATCTATGAGCAGCAGAGGGCAGGATCCCAATTCCAGCTTGAACATTCCTTTCAGACGCACCTGCCAGACATAAGTACTGCAGAGTGGGTGTGGATTGCAGACATTTGTCAGGTCCTTGAGAATTTTGATTACTGTACCAACATGGTGAGCAGTGATGATGCTCTTATCAGCATTACCATTCCACTGATTTATTTATTGAAACGATCTCTGGATGATCTGACTGAACAAAGTGTTAATGCACCTGAAGTGTCTGTGGATCCAGACTTCACAATGGTTGCTAGTAATCCACACAACCTCGGCCAACAGGCTCAGGCCACCTTTAGTCAGCATCATAAGGATGAGGAGGATGATGAAGAACAGGAATGCATTGAAGTTGGTAACCAAGGGATTGATAACCCAAGCTTCAGGGTTGTCCAGCATGGATGGCCTGAGCAGGAGGAGGAGAGAGAGACTAAGGAGGAGAGGGGGTTTAGGGAGACAGAATGTATCCTTAGAAGTCACACACAAAGGTTTCCAGTTTGGAGTCTGTGACACATGGCACAGTTCATGTCACACTGTCTTTCTCATGACTGTCGGCTAGTCCCCTATTTCTGAGACAACAAATACTGGTTATGTACCTTCCTTGACCCAAGCTACAAAGAAAAATTTGCTTCGCTACTTGTTGAGGCAAATAAGGATTGTACTACGGAAACATTCAAAAGGGCTGTAGTGGAACAGTTGATAAAACGATTACTCTCAGATCATGCTGGCGTCAGAGGTAGCATGTCATTTCATGCAACAGGATTACAAGAAAGGGCTATGCATAGTAGGAGCAACACAGGCGGGGGACCAATGCACCCAAACTGGTCCATTTTCCACAAACTATCAACTGCGAATCAGATACTGGTTGGGGGAACTATGACAAGGAGGGAACACTTAAGTAAGATGGTGAGGGACTATGTAGGTGACCGTATCAGCGTGCTTTCAGAGTCTACTTTTCCCTTTAGCTATAGGGTTTCCAAGCTCAACACTTGGCCAGACCTCATCTTATACGCTTTGGAAGTGCAAGCTTACCCTGCTGCAAGTGTGTTATCTAAGCATGTTTTCAGGTCAGCAAGGTCAATAATAATAGATACTCGCACACGACTGTCCACAGAAAGTGATGTTGTGCTACATGGTGTTTTAACCATTCCTCCTGGGGAAACTAAATTTATTATACTCCTTGGCATATTATGCCCTGTTACAAATCCTACCAATTTTTTTAAAAAAAGCTGTTGAGATCTATTGGCAGTACTTTCTGATGCTGTGCTACATGGTGTTTGAACCATTTCCCTTTTGGGATATTGAATTTATTAAACTCCTTGGCATGTTATGTCCTGTTGCTTATCCCACCAATTTTTTTAAAAAAAAAAGCTGTTGGGAGCTGTTGGGAGAACCTTGTGATGCTTTGCTACATGGGTTTTGAACCATTCCGCCCTGGGGAAACTGAATTTATTTAAATCCTCGGTGTTACTTAGTGGAATAAAGCCTGTGTTCCAGAGTGAAACAACTGCTTTTTCCACGGTGCTGGATGCTTCAAAAACTGCAGTCTAGGAAGCAGGCCATGATATCTCCTGCTCCCAACTAGAGATGAGCGAACCGGTCGCGGTTCAGCTCGAGGTCGGTTCGCCAAACGGAGGTCCCGTTCGAGTTCGGTTCGTCGAACGTTCGACGAACCGAACTCGAACTGCATAGGAAACAATGGCAGGCAATCACAAACACATAAAAACACCTAGAAAACACCCTCAAAGGTGTCCAAAAGGTGACAAACAACTCACAACACAACACAAACACATGGGAAAGTGACAAGGACATATACTCATGCGAAAACAAAAGAGCTGGACAAGGAAAAAGAGGAGGAGACACAGATATATGAGTATATGCAAGGAAACATCGATGCCATTACTGTGCAACTTGAGCCCTGCTCATTTAAGGCTTCCAATCTGGATAAATTGCCTGAGCTTGCCACGTACACCTTGGGGATCTTGTCGTGTCCTAATGGGGGGGAGTCAGCACTGCTTATGAGTGGGATGCAATTATGATGAGATAAAAAGTGTAACATTCACAAATTCATTCCTTCTGTAGTGTCCTGCAGCCAGCGTTCTCTCGGAACCTGTCTTCAGTGCTGCTGGGGGTCTGCTGGCAGATAAGCACACGTGTCTGTCCACTGACAATGTGGACATGGCTCTCAGAGGACTTTTCTTCCCCTGGGTCAGCCAGGGGAGGCAAAAGGCATGCATATTTTTGAGAGTGCTTCATGCAAAGCATCTTTTTCATTTTGAAAAGGGGGGTCAAGTGATGCGAGTCAAGTGGGGTGTGTGTGGCCCAATTAGTGGCAACGAGGAAGACTGTGGTTGGAGTCCCCTCGCTGTGTTTCTAAAAGAACCAAGATGAACAAGTCATGGCTCTCAGAGGACTTTTCTTCCCCTGGGTCATCCAGGGGACAGGAAAGGCACGCGTATTTTTGAGAGTACTTCATGCAAAGCATCTTTTTCTTTTTCTAAAGGGGGGTCAACTGATGCCAGTCAAGTGGGGTGTGTGTGGCCCAATTAGTGGCAATGAGGGAGACTGTGGTTGGAGTCCCCTCGCTGTGTTTCTAAAAGAACCAAGATGAACAAGTCATGGCTCTCAGAGAACTTTTCTTCCCCTGGGTCATCCAGGGGACGGGAAAGGCACACGTTGTTTTTGAGAGTGCTTCATGGAAAGCATCTTTTTCAAAAGGGGGGTCAACTGATGCCAGTCAAGTGGGGTGTGTGTGGCCCAATTAGTGGCAACGAGGGAGACTGTGGTTGGAGTCCCCTCGCTGTGTTTCTAAAAGAACCAAGATGAACAAGTCATGGCTCTCAGAGGACTTTTCTTCCTCTGGGTCATCCAGGGGACGGGAAAGGCACGCGTATTTATCAGAGTGCTTCATGCAAAGCATTTTTTTCTTTTTCAAAAGGGGGGTCAACTGATGCCAGTCAAGTGGGGTGTGTGTGGCCCAATTAGTGGAAACGAGGGAGACTGTGGTTGGAGTCCCCTCGCTGTGTTTCTAAAAGAACCAAGATGAACAAGTCATGGCTCTCAGAGGACTTTTCTTCCCCTGGGTCATCCAGGGGACGGGAAAGGCACGCGTATTTTTGAAAGTGCTTCATGCAAAGCATCTTTTTCTTTTTCAAAAGGGGGGTCAAGTGATGCGAGTCAAGTGGGGTGTGTGTGGCCCAATTAGTGGCAACGAGGAAGACTGTGGTTGGAGTCCCCTCGCTGTGTTTCTAAAAGAACCAAGATGAACAAGTCATGGCTCTCAGAGGACTTTTCTTCCCCTGGGTCATCCAGGGGACAGGAAAGGCACGCGTATTTTTGAGAGTACTTCATGCAAAGCATCTTTTTCTTTTTCTAAAGGGGGGTCAACTGATGCCAGTCAAGTGGGGTGTGTGTGGCCCAATTAGTGGCAATGAGGGAGACTGTGGTTGGATTCCCCTCGCTGTGTTTCTAAAAGAACCAAGATGAACAAGTCATGGCTCTCAGAGAACTTTTCTTCCCCTGGGTCATCCAGGGGACGGGAAAGGCACACGTTGTTTTTGAGAGTGCTTCATGGAAAGCATCTTTTTCAAAAGGGGGGTCAACTGATGCCAGTCAAGTGGGGTGTGTGTGGCCCAATTAGTGGCAACGAGGGAGACTGTGGTTGGAGTCCCCTCGCTGTGTTTCTAAAAGAACCAAGATGAACAAGTCATGGCTCTCAGAGGACTTTTCTTCCTCTGGGTCATCCAGGGGACGGGAAAGGCACGCGTATTTATCAGAGTGCTTCATGCAAAGCATCTTTTTCTTTTTCAAAAGGGGGGTCAACTGATGCCAGTCAAGTGGGGTGTGTGTGGCCCAATTAGTGGAAACGAGGGAGACTGTGGTTGGAGTCCCCTCGCTGTGTTTCTAAAAGAACCAAGATGAACAAGTCATGGCTCTCAGAGGACTTTTCTTCCCCTGGGTCATCCAGGGGACGGGAAAGGCACGCGTATTTTTGAAAGTGCTTCATGCAAAGCATCTTTTTCTTTTTCAAAAGGGGGGTCAACTGATGCCAGTCAAGTGGGGTGTGTGTGGCCCAATTAGTGGCAACGAGGGAGACTGTGGTTGGAGTCCCCTCGCTGTGTTTCTAAAAGAACCAAGATGAACAAGTCATGGCTCTCAGAGGACTTTTCTTCCCCTGGGTCATCCAGGGGACGGGAAAGGCACGCGTATTTTTGAGAGTGCTTCATGCAAAGCATCTTTTTCTTTTTCTAAAGGGGGGTCAACTGATGCCAGTCAAGTGGGGTGTGTGTGGCCCAATTAGTGGCAACGAGGGAGACTGTGGTTGGAGTCCCCTCGCTGTGTTTCTAAAAGAACCAAGATGAACAAGTCATGGCTCTCAGAGGACTTTTCTTCCCCTGGGTCATCCAGGGGACGGGAAAGGCACACGTATTTTTGAGAGTGTTTCATGCAAAGCATCTTTTTCTTTTTCAAAAGGGGGGTCAACTGATGCCAGTCAAGTGGGGTGTGTGTGGCCCAATTAGTGGAAACGAGGGAGACTGTGGTTGGAGTCCCCTCGCTGTGTTTCTAAAAGAACCAAGATGAACAAGTCATGGCTCTCAGAGGACTTTTCTTCCCCTGGGTCATCCAGGGGACGGGAAAGGCACGCGTATTTTTGAAAGTGCTTCATGCAAAGCATCTTTTTCTTTTTCAAAAGGGGGGTCAACTGATGCCAGTCAAGTGGGGTGTGTGTGGCCCAATTAGTGGCAACGAGGGAGACTGTGGTTGGAGTCCCCTCGCTGTGTTTCTAAAAGAACCAAGATGAACAAGTCATGGCTCTCAGAGGACTTTTCTTCCCCTGGGTCATCCAGGGGACGGGAAAGGCACGCGTATTTTTGAGAGTGCTTCATGCAAAGCATCTTTTTCTTTTTCTAAAGGGGGGTCAACTGATGCCAGTCAAGTGGGGTGTGTGTGGCCCAATTAGTGGCAACGAGGGAGACTGTGGTTGGAGTCCCCTCGCTGTGTTTCTAAAAGAACCAAGATGAACAAGTCATGGCTCTCAGAGGACTTTTCTTCCCCTGGGTCATCCAGGGGACGGGAAAGGCACACGTATTTTTGAGAGTGTTTCATGCAAAGCATCTTTTTCTTTTTCAAAAGGGGGGTCAACTGATGCCAGTCAAGTGGGGTGTGTGTGGCCCAATTAGTGGCAACGAGGGAGACTGTGGTTGGAGTCCCCTCGCTGTGTTTCTAAAAGAACCAAGATGAACAAGTCATGGCTCTCAGAGGACTTTTCTTCCTCTGGGTCATCCAGGGGACGGGAAAGGCACGCGTATTTATGAGAGTGCTTCATGCAAAGCATCTTTTTCTTTTTCAAAAGGGGGGTCAACTGATGCCAGTCAAGTGGGGTGTGTGTGGCCCAATTAGTGGCAACGAGGGAGACTGTGGTTGGAGTCCCCTCGCTGTGTTTCTAAAAGAACCAAGATGAACAAGTCATGGCTCTCAGAGGACTTTTCTTCCTCTGGGTCATCCAGGGGACGGGAAAGGCACACGTATTTATGAGAGTGCTTCATGCAAAGCATCTTTTTCTTTTTCTAAAGGGGGGTCAACTGATGCCAGTCAAGTGGGGTGTGTGTGGCCCAATTAGTGGCAACGAGGGAGACTGTGGTTGGAGTCCCCTCGCTGTGTTTCTAAAAGAACCAAGATGAACAAGTCATGGCTCTCAGAGGACTTTTCTTCCCCTGGGTCATCCAGGGGACGGGAAAGGCACACGTATTTTTGAGAGTGCTTCATGCAAAGCATCTTTTTCTTTTTCAAAAGGGGGGTCAACTGATGCCAGTCAAGTGGGGTGTGTGTGGCCCAATTAGTGGCAACGAGGGAGACTGTGGTTGGAGTCCCCTCGCTGTGTTTCTAAAAGAACCAAGATGAACAAGTCATGGCTCTCAGAGGACTTTTCTTCCTCTGGGTCATCCAGGAGACGGGAAAGGCACGCGTATTTATGAGAGTGCTTCATGCAAAGCATCTTTTTCTTTTTCTAAAGGGGGGTCAACTGATGCCAGTCAAGTGGGGTGTGTGGCCCAATTAGTGGCAACGAGGGAGACTGTGGTTGGAGTCCCCTCGCTGTGTTTCTAAAAGAACCAAGATGAACAAGTCATGGCTCTCAGAGGACTTTTCTTCCTCTGGGTCATCCAGGGGACAGGAAAGGCACGCGTATTTATGAGAGTGCTTCATGCAAAGCATCTTTTTCTTTTTCAAAAGGGGGGTCAACTGATGCCAGTCAAGTGGGGTGTGTGGCCCAATTAGTGGCAACAAGGGAGACTGTGGTTGGAGTCCCCTCGCTGTGTTTCTAAAAGAACCAAGATGAACAAGTCATGGCTCTCAGAGGACTTTTCTTCCCCTGGGTCATCCAGGGGACGGGAAAGGCACGCGTATTTTTGAAAGTGCTTCATGCAAAGCATCTTTTTCTTTTTCAAAAGGTGGGTCAACTGATGCCAGTCAAGTGGGGTGTGTGTGGCCCAATTAGTGGCAACGAGGGAGACTGTGGTTGGAGTCCCCTCGCTGTGTTTCTAAAAGAACCAAGATGAACAAGTCATGGCTCTCAGAGGACTTTTCTTCCCCTGGGTCATCCAGGGGACGGGAAAGGCACGCGTATTTTTGAGAGTGCTTCATGCAAAGCATCTTTTTCTTTTTCTAAAGGGGGTCAACTGATGCCAGTCAAGTGGGGTGTGTGTGGCCCAATTAGTGGCAACGAGGGAGACTGTGGTTGGAGTCCCCTCGCTGTGTTTCTAAAAGAACCAAGATGAACAAGTCATGGGTCTCAGAGGACTTTTCTTCCCCTGGGTCATCCAGGGGACGGGAAGAGCACGCGTATTTTTGAGAGTGCTTCATGCAAAGCATCTTTTTCTTTTTCAAAAGGGGGGTCAACTGATGCCAGTCAAGTGGGGTGTGTGTGGCCCAATTAGTGGCAACGAGGGAGACTGTGGTTGGAGTCCCCTCGCTGTGTTTCTAAAAGAACCAAGATGAACAAGTCATGGCTCTCAGAGGACTTTTCTTCCCCTGGGTCATCCAGGGGACGGGAAAGGCACGCGTATTTATGAGAGTGCTTCATGCAAAGCATCTTTTTCTTTTTCAAAAGGGGGGTCAACTGATGCCAGTCAAGTGGGGTGTGTGTGGCCCAATTAGTGGCAACGAGGGAGACTGTGGTTGGAGTCCTCTCGCTGTGTTTCTAAAAGAACCAAGATGAACAAGTCATGGCTCTCAGAGGACTTTTCTTCCCCTGGGTCATCCAGGGGACGGGAAAGGCACGCGTATTTTTGAGAGTGCTTCATGCAAAGCATCTTTTTCTTTTTCAAAAGGGGGTCAACTGATGCCAGTCAAGTGGGGTGTGTGTGGCCCAATTAGTGGCAACGAGGGAGACTGTGGTTGGAGTCCCCTCGCTGTGTTTCTAAAAGAACCAAGATGAACAAGTCATGGCTCTCAGAGGACTTTTCTTCCCCTGGGTCATCCAGGTGACGGGAAAAGCACGCGTATTTTTGAGAGTGCTTCATGCAAAGCATCTTTTTCTTTTTCAAAAGGGGGGTCAACTGATGCCAGTAAAGTGGGGTGTGTGTGGCCCAATTAGTGGCAACGAGGGAGACTGTGGTTGGAGTCCCCTCGCTGTGTTTCTAAAAGAACCAAGATGAACAAGTCATGGCTCTCAGAGGACTTTTCTTCCCCTGGGTCATCCAGGGGACGGGAAAGGCAAGCGTATTTTTGAGAGTGCTTCATGCAAAGCATCTTTTTCTTTTTCAAAAGGGGGGTCACCTGATGCCAGTCAAGTGGGGTGTGTGTGGCCCAATTAGTGGCAACGAGGGAGACTGTGGTTGGAGTCCCCTCGCTGTGTTTCTAAAAGAACCAAGATGAACAAGTCATGGCTCTCAGAGGACTTTTCTTCCCCTGGGTCATCCAGGTGACGGGAAAGGCACGCGTATTTTTGAGAGTGCTTCATGCAAAGCATCTTTTTCTTTTTCAAAAGGGGGGTCAACTGATGCCAGTCAAGTGGGGTGTGTCTGGCCCAATTAGTGGCAATGAGGGAGACTGTGGTTGGAGTCCCCTCGCTGTGTTTCTAAAAGAACCAAGATGAACAAGTCATGGCTCTCAGAGGACTTTTCTTCCCCTGGGTCTTCCAGGGGACGGGAAAGGCACGTGTATTTTTGAGAGTACTTCATGCAAAGCATCTTTTTCTTTTTCAAAAGGGGGGTCAACTGATGCCAGTCAAGTGGGGTGTGTGTGGACCAATTAGTGGCAACGAGGGAGACTGTGGTTGGAGTCCCCTCGCTGAGTTTTACATGATTTTCGAAGGGCATGACATGCCTAAGAGGTTGAGTTTCATCATCTGCAACTTGTTGGCAACAGAACAGCCTTTACACCCTTTTGAGACCGAGGATTTTCGAGACCTTATGCCCATTGCAGTGCCCCAAGAGCCGATAGCCAGTCGTCACTCATTCTCCAAGAAAGGCGTGCCCGCGCTACCACAGCAGGTCACACACAACCTCACCAATTCCTTGAGAAACTCTGTGTGTGACAGGGTGCATTTCACCACAGATACTTGGACCAGTAAGCATGGACAGGAGAGTTACATGTTGCTGAATGGGCACTGGGTAACTATGGTGAGAGATGGAGAAGGGTTTGCTGTTCAAGTCTTGCCGTCCACACGACTTGTGTGTCAATCCTTCATCTGTATGTACAAGTTCCTCCACTGCTTCTGACTCCTCAACCTCGTGTGGTTCCTCCACCTCGGCCCAAACCCTGTGTGGTCAGGCCACCCGCGTTGTAACTGCACCCAAGGAATCCCACACACCTCCTTACTATGCTGGCAGCAGAGCTCAAGGCCATCAGGCGGTCAAATGTTTACTTTGAAATGTAGGGGAAATGTGAGACACCGCTGAGGAATTGTGGGTGGTTAGCTCTGGAGAGTGAGACTGAGTTTCATCAATGGTTGTCTCCACTCAACCAGCAGCCAGGGAAGGTCGGGTGCGACAATGATGCAAACCAGTCTGCGACCCTTCTTCCGGGCAATGTGGCACACGTGCCTGGTATGGCTCACGTGTTGAACCTGGTTGTCCAGCAATTTTTAAAACACTATCCCAGTCTACATGGCCTTCTGCAGAGGGCACGGTGTAACGCCTGCCTGGATCGACACACTCAGATGGGCTGTAAAGGATAGGCTAGAGGCAAGCCACTCACCAAGCTGGACACCCAGAACCCTGAAACCCTTTAACCCCTATACAGTGATTTGGAATTACACAGGGCCCAAGTTGATCAATATCTGTGGAAGGCTGCAGTTCCAGAGAATAGTAGTCATGCAGGGTCAAAACATTAATTGAGGAAGAGTAACAGAATGGGATGGCCAGGACTTAATCAGAAAACAAGCAGAGGTGAAATGCGGATCGGCCAACGAGGTACATAAACAGCAAGCAGGAAAAGTAGTCAGGTAACAAGCACACAAACTCATAAAACTGAACTGGGGGTAACAGTAACAAGAGGTTCATAGCTTTGTCTGGCAGTGGTCTGCAGACAGGAGGGGCCTAAAAAAGGGTGTGGTGTCTTCCCATTGGTTGTAGCTGAATGATGGTACTTCATCTGTGAGATACCCACCACCTACATTCAGCCTGTGGTTCTGTATCTGTCAAGGTAACGCAACCCAGTGGGTGACCATAACCTGCGTCCACCTGCGCCGCAGGCATCGACTCCTTTCCCATCATCAGCACTATGCACGAAAGGAACACGTTGTCACCTGGCGACCGGAGTACAAATTGATTGAGTGGACTACGTTGGTGACTTAACAGCCGTGTGCGGCAATGATGCAAACCTGTCTGCGGCCCTTCGTCAGGGCAATGTGACACACGTGCCTTGTATGGCTCACGTGTTGAATCTGATTCTCCAGCAATTTTTTAAAATACCATCCTGGCCTACATGGCCTTGTGCAGCGGGCACGCTGCTATGTGCTCACTTTCATCCTTCGCACCCAGCAGCTCAACAACTTTCATCGCTCCTGAAGTCTTAGGGTCTGGCGGTTAAACGCCGGAAATGCGATGTTCCGACACGCAGGAATTGGAATCTGCACATGTTGCAGCGTCTGTGGCAGCACCGCAGAGCCCTGCTGAAATACGGTATGACGTATACCCTGGGCTAACTTGATCGAGAGGTGATGCAGATCACGCTGCTGGAGTGGTGTCAGATCAAGGACCTATGCACCCTTCTACACAGTTTAAAAATGTCGACGAAGATGTTTAGCACTGGCGATGCCATTCTCAGCGTGACAATTCTGGTCATCTACAAGATGGAGCACACTGTAAGCATTATTCGGAGTCAGGTGTTGGTCCAAGAGGAAGGGGAGGAAGTACAGCAGGAGTCATATGCAGAAGGGATAATAAGATGTACAAGGTCCATACGGTGAGCAGCACCTAGGCAGCAGTCATGGTGGGGGATAGGGATTAACAGGGGCGCATAGTATCAGCAAAAATGGATGTACAAGACACATGAGCGCCTTCTTGTTGCACTACCTACAACATGACCCTCGGATTGTACGAATTCGAAGTAATGCTAACTACTGGGTTGCCACACTGTTAGATCCTCGGTACAAGACCAAATTTGGCTAAATAATTCCTGCCATAGAAAGGGACGCACGTATACAGGAGTATCTGCAGAAGGTGGTACGAATTCTTAGATCTGCTTTTATCAGTAAACACCAGTGCTGCACAGAGTGAATCTCAACGCTTTGTCATGGATAGGAGGAAATAGTCTTTTACTTGTCCACATCGGAGGGACCGAGGGATGGCTGCTGTGCTGAGATGGCATTGAGTACGGTGTCCCTGCAGAGTGGCACTTTTGGTCATATACCAAATGAGTTGAAAAAGGACAGATGCTGGTGGAAAGGGGAACAGGTGTGTTGGAAAGGGGAAAAAAGTTTTTGTCCGTGGGTTTGTTGGTTTAGCAAAAGTAACATTTGATGAAGAAACACCATCTGTTACGGTGGGACTGGCAGATTTGGATAAGGTGGTATATACTATGTTACCGCTATATAACGAAAATTAATAAGAAAAGAAAGAGAAAGGTATATATCCCCATCAACAGTCAATGTCCACCATGCTCCCAGATGGAAAAGGAGAGGTTGGCAACTGGAAGGTTAGGTGGAGGATACAGAGCTGTGTGGCTATGAAACTAATAGTTGCCTGAACCGAGTTAGATGCCACTCGGATCTTGAGAGTGGGAGCCCTGTTAGCGTCACAGGGTCCACACGCCCACCCAGCTCAGGAACTCCCTGTTAACATCACAGGGGCCATTCAGTACGCTGACTGTGTGCATTGGGGCCACACCTGTGGACAGCAGGAGCATCAGCAGCAGCAGGCCTGTTAATGCCACTGGGCTGCACAAGCAGGACTTGTAGGACAGGAGCTGGTCTTAACCGTTCTGCGTTACCAACTGTGGTGGCGGCCTGCATCGACGCCCTATCCCTGCCTACCTCTGGCCTAAAGCCGCGCCGCAATGGGTTCAACACATGGAGGTGTGCTCTTTCAGAGCATAATAGAAGACTGCGCACCTCCTTGTTGGCTCCAGCCCGTTTTATAACCTGGGTCCGCCCCAAACCAGGGTGGACCACAATGCACCTCCTGGAGACAAAAGCAGAGTGACACGTCATGAGAGGCATAACTAGCGTCCTATTTGGAACCACAACTTCAATAATGACCTCATGGCTGCCACGACACAAACACCTCACCAGTCATCGTCTGACCATCAATAATGAGGTGACAAGTCATAGGGGCGGGCCTATGCAAGCCATTTGGGAGTGGCCTGCCCACATCGTCAGGACACCTGATGCCCTGTGGTCTATATGGGCCCCCCACATCAGGGGCAGGGCCAAAGAGTTCATTACCGGATCTAGTCTCTGATGCAGTAAGTGCTTGAGCATGGTCAGTTGCATGAAATACAGTCTCTGAAAAAATACTATCAGCTTTAGCATGGTGTCTAGGCACAAAACAGGACTTAGACCCGGCACGGAATGCAAGTACCTGTGCAAAGAGGCTTTTCGCACTAAGTGTGGGAGCATGCTCTGCATCCCGAAATGAAGCCTTAGCCTCAGGAATGGCACAGTCAGGCTGAGCATACTCACTAGGCGAAACACTGTAGTTAGGCTGCAGCTGGGGTAAATCGGCACACGCATGCGCACTAGCTGCCTCTCCACACTTACACGTGGAGGAGAAATTGCTCTTCGGGTGTGGACTTGTAGATGCTGTCTATGAACAGAAGGAAAAGCTAAAGGAAGCCTGACTTTCTATCCCTCCGAATTATCAAATGCAGCAATGAATTCCCTGAGTTTGCTATAACATTAGCATAGCAAAATGTGCATGAGGGTGTCATGCAGAGGTGCTACAAATAGCTTGGCACCAGTGGGACAATAATGAAATACAACAGCCAGTTCTATGATGCCACTAAATGGCAGTATTTTTTGCTATCATTATAGCTTATTAAAAACAGAGCAGGAGGGTGTCATGCACAGGTGCTACAAATAGCTTGGCACCAGTGGGACAATACTGAAGTCCAACAGCCACGTTTAGGATGCCACTAGGTTCACTCAGTGTTTGCTAGTATAATGGCTTAGTAACAATGAGTTTGAGTGTGCAATGCAGGCAGACGTGCTGCAAATATCTTTGCACTAGTGGGACTATACAGAAGTCCAATAGCCACGTTTAGGATGCCACTAGGTTCACTCAGTGTTTGCTAGTATAATGGCTTAGTAACAATGAGTTGGAGCGTGCAATGCAGGCAGACGTGCTGCAAATATCTTTGCACTAGTTGGACTATACAGAAGTCCAATAGCCACGTTTAGGATGCCACTAAGTTCACTCAGTGTTTGCTAGTATAATAGATTAGTAACAATGAGTTTGAGTGTGCAATGCAGGCAGACGTGCTGCAAATATCTTTGCACTAGTGGGACTATACAGAAGTCCAATAGCCATGTTTAGGATGCCACTAAGTTCACTCAGTGTTTGCTAGTATAATGGCTTAGTTATAATGAGTTTGAGTGTGCAATGCAGGCAGACGTGCTGCAAATATCTTTGCACTAGTGGGACTATACAGAAGTCCAATAGTCACGTTTAGGATGCCACTAGGTTCACTCAGTGTTTGCTAGTATAATGGCTTAGTAACAATGAGTTTGAGTGTGCAATGCAGGCAGACGTGCTGCAAATATCTTTACACTAGTGGGACTATACAGAAGTCCAATAGCCACGTTTAGGATGCCACTAAGTTCACTCAGTGTTTGCTAGTATAATAGATTAGTAACAATGAGTTTGAGTGTGCAATGCAGGCAGACGTGCTGCAAATATCTTTGCACTAGTGGGACTATACAGAAGTCCAATAGCCATGTTTAGGATGCCACTAAGTTCACTCAGTGTTTGCTAGTATAATGGCTTAGTTATAATGAGTTTGAGTGTGCAATGCAGGCAGACGTGCTGCAAATATCTTTGCACTAGTGGGACTATACAGAAGTCCAATAGCCACGTTTAGGATGCCACTAGGTTCACTCAGTGTTTGCTAGTATAATGGCTTAGTAACAATGAGTTTGAGTGTGCAATGCAGGCAGACGTGCTGCAAATATCTTTGCACTAGTGGGACTATACAGAAGTCCAATAGCCACGTTTAGGAAGCCACTAGGTTCACTCAGTGTTGGCTAGTATAATGGCTTAGTAACAATGAGTTTGAGTGTGCAATGCAGGCAGACGTGCTGCAAATATCTGTGCACTACAGGGACTATACAGAAGTCCAATAGTCACGTTTAGGATGCCACTAGGTTCACTCAGTGTTTGCTAGTATAATGGCTTAGTAACAATGAGTTTGAGTGTGCAATGCAGGCAGACGTGCTGCAAATATCTTTGCACTAGTGGGACTATACAGAAGTCCAATAGCCACGTTTAGGATGCCACTAAGTTCACACAGTGTTTGCTAGTATAATGGCTTAGTTATAATGAGTTTGAGTGTGCAATGCAGGCAGACGTGCTGCAAATATCTTTGCACTAGTGGGACTATACAGAAGTCCAATAGCCACGTTTAGGATGCCACTAGGTTCACTCAGTGTTTGCTAGTATAATGGCTTAGTAACAATGAGTTTGAGTGTGCAATGCAGGCAGACGTGCTGCAAATATCTTTGCACTAGTGGGACTATACAGAAGTCCAATAGCCACGTTTAGGAAGCCACTAGGTTCACTCAGTGTTGGCTAGTATAATGGCTTAGTAACAATGAGTTTGAGTGTGCAATGCAGGCAGACGTGCTGCAAATATCTGTGCACTACAGGGACTATACAGAAGTCCAATAGTCACGTTTAGGATGCCACTAGGTTCACTCAGTGTTTGCTAGTATAATGGCTTAGTAACAATGAGTTTGAGTGTGCAATGCAGGCAGACTTGCTGCAAATATCTTTGCACTAGTGGGACTATGCTGAAGTCCAATAGCCACGTTTAGGATGCCACTAGGTTCACTCAGTGTTTGCTAGTATAATGGCTTAGTAACAATGAGTTTGAGTGTGCAATACAGGCAGACGTGCTGCAAATATCTTTGCACTAGTGGGACTATACAGAAGTCCAATAGCCACGTTTAGGATGCCACTAAGTTCACTCAGTGTTTGCTAGTATAATGGCTTAGTAACAATGAGTTTGAGTGTGCAATGCAGGCAGACGTGCTGCAAATATCTTTGCACTAGTGGGACTATACAGAAGTCCAATAGCCACGTTTAGGATGCCACTAGGTTCACTCAGTGTTTGCTAGTATAATGGCTTAGTAACAATGAGTTTGAGTGTGTAATGCAGGCAGACGTGCTGCAAATATCTTTGCACTAGTGGGACTATACAGAAGTCCAATAGCCACGTTTAGGATGCCACTAGGTTCACTCAGTGTTTGCTAGTATAATGGCTTAGTAACAATGAGTTTGAGTGTGCAATGCAGGCAGACGTGCTGCAAATATCTTTGCACTAGTGGGACTATACAGAAGTCCAATAGCCATGTTTAGGATACCACTAGGTTCACTCAGTGTTTGCTAGTATAATGGCTTAGTAACAATGAGTTTGAGTGTGCAATGCAGGCAGACGTGCTGCAAATATCTTTGCACTAGTGGGACTATACAGAAGTCCAATAGCCATGTTTAGGATGCCACTAAGTTCACTCAGTGTTTGCTAGTATAATGGCTTAGTAACAATGAGTTTGAGTGTGTAATGCTGTAACGTCCGTGTGGTGGAACCTCTGGGCCGTACACCGGTTTCCCTTGAGGAGGCAGCCAGGCAGGTCACCCCGCCAGAGGGTCTGGGTGCACGGTAGCCGAAGCACTGGTGGTAGTCAGACAGTCCGTAGGGGAGCAGGAAAGGTGGATGGAGTTCTGGACGGTGGTCCGGGTGACGAGGCTCAGAGTCCGAGGCCAGGTGTAAGGTCAGGCGGGATCCGAGACTTGCTGAGCGATGGAACGGGTCACCAAGCGGAGCCAGGGACTGGAGACTGGCGGAGCTGCAGAGGTGGTGGCACATCCGCCGAAGTCACCGTCAGGGTACGGGAATGAGCGTGGTTCGGAGCGGCTGGCGTGGCAGGACAGGCTCTACGAGACAGGACAGGGTTAATGCAGGCAAGGTACAAGACAAAGCAATAGGGGACCTGAACACTAGCTTACTAAACACGTAGAACAGGCCCCGCCCACCAGGAAAGTGATTCTTAATATACCCTGTACCTGTCTATGTAATTTCCTGTTTCTCGGTGCTGGCCCTTTAAGAGAGGGTTAATGACCGCGCGCGCGCCCTAATGCGCATGCGCGAGGCCCGGGTGCCAGAAGCCAGAGGAGGGAGCGGCGAGGAGGAAGCAGGAGAGCCGGGCTGAGGCAGAGATGCCGACGGGCGCCGGGAGCGGGGACCGGGCTGCCTGGGGACCGCAGGCAATGGGACAGGAAGGCTATGGAGCGGGGGACCGGGAAGCCTGGCACGGGAGCGGGTAAGCAAGGCAGAGGGACCGGGAAGCATGGCAGGAGAGCCGGGGAGCCTAGCAGGGGAGCCGGGGAGCGTGACAGTACCCCCTCCCCCACGCCCCCCTCCCCGCAAGCGGGACAGGAAGGCACGAATCAGAGGAGTGCCCACATTCTCCCGGGGCTCCCAGGACCTATCCTCGGGACCATACCCCGCCCAGTCCACCAGGAAATACTGCCGACCTCGTACGGTCTTTATGGCCACGATATCCCTTACCGCATAGATGTCATCGTCAGCGATGGGAGGAGGAGCAGTACCGGCATCAGCGGAGAAGGGACCAAGGACAACAGGCTTGAGCAAGGAGACATGGAAAGAGTTGGGTATCCGCATCGTGGCCGGGAGCTGCAGCTTGTAGGAGACTGCATTGATCTTGCTGAGGACTTTAAACGGCCCGATGTAACGAGGACCCAACTTGTAGGATGGCAACTTCAATCTGACATACTTGGATGCAAGCCAGACCAGATCACCAGGGGAGAAACACGGGGGATCCAGGCGCCTTTTGTCCGCATGTCTCTTCATCTGCAAAGAAGCACGCTCAAGGGAGGTCTTGACAGAGCTCCATATAGCTGAGAAGTCCTGGACCAGAGCATCTGCTGCGGGGACATCGGAAGCCGAGGATACTGGCAATGGAACAGAAGGCTGAAGTCCGTAAATGACTCGGAATGGAGAGCTGGAGGTGGACTCGCTGATGTGATGGTTGTGGGAGAACTCAGCCCAAGGAAGAAGCGTGGACCAGTCATCGTGATGGGCATTAACGTAGTGGCGCAGGAAGGAGGTCAGGATTTGATTGACCCGCTCCACTTGCCCATTCGACTGAGGATGGTAGGCCGAAGAAAAGTCCAGAGATACTTCCAGATGTTTGCAGAGGGCCCTCCAGAAGCGCGAGGTAAACTGAGTTCCTCTGTCGGACACAATGTGTGCGGGAAAGCCATGCAATCGGAATATATGTTGGATGAAGGAGTCAGCTAGCTCCTGGGCAGAGGGCAGCCCGGCCATGGGAATGAAGTGAGCCATTTTGGAGAAACGGTCCACCACAACCCATATGACTGTGTGTCCAGAGGATAAAGGTAAGTTCGTAATGAAGTCCATTGCGATATGTTGCCACGGAACAGAAGGAATGGGCAGAGGCAGAAGACGTCCATATGGTAGGTGCTTGGGTGTCTTGTTCCGGGCACAGGACGGACAGGCCGAGACGAAGGTTGAGACGTCTTTACGGAGGGACGGCCACCAGTAGTGACGGACAATCGTGCTCCAAGTCTTCTTCTGACCAGCATGACCGGCGATCTTCGAGGCATGGCCCCAGTGCAGGACTCTCTGTCTGTCAGTATCTGGGACATAGGTTTTCCCAGGGGGTAGCTGAGTTACCGTGACAGGATTCACCGGCATGATGTTGCTGGGGTTGATGATGGGCTGGAACGTCTCCTCCTCCAACTCCACGGGCACTAAGGACCTGGACAAAGCGTCTGCCCGCACGTTTTTGTCCGCAGGCCGAAAATGGAGTTGGAAATCAAATCGGGCAAAAAACAAGGACCAGCGGGCTTGTCGTGGGTTCAGTCTTTGGGCTGACCGCAGGTACTCCAGATTCTTGTGGTCGGTGTATATGATTACAGGATATACTGCGCCCTCCAAGAGGTAGCGCCATTCCTCCAAGGCAAGCTTCACGGCCAGTAGCTCCCGATCCCCGATGGTGTAATTGCGTTCGGGTGCTGAGAAGCTCTTGGAGAAGAATCCACAAGTGACCAGCTTGCCAGAGGGGGAGTTCTGCAGCAACACTGCTCCGGCTCCTGAGGAGGAGGCATCCACCTCCAAGGTGAACTGTCTGTTCAATTCAGGGCGATGGAGAACCGGGGAGGAAGCAAACGCCTGTTTCAAGGAGCAGAACGCGGCATCAGCCG